>NC_137975.1:12663393-12695867 GCF_963924665.1 Micromys minutus | reverse complement strand
TATTGCTCTTCTGATGGCAGATTAAAGTATGAGCATTCAGGGCTGAGATGAGTCATGACGACGGTCCTAATGGAAGGACCTTGATCTAAGTTCTCCCCATGCAGGCGCTGGGTCAGGGACTGCCAGTGGGTGAAGAGGGAGACCTAGGGTTGGCAGAACATCCCTGATGTGCCTACGTCCCTGCAGCTGGGTGGGAGACCACTTATGACAGAGCATCCTCTCATTCTTCACAGCTCGGAGCTCAGCACACAGTAGGGACTTCCAAAGTGCTTGCTGAACTAACTGGTAAAGAGATGTCAGTCTGTTACCTGGCAACGGTTGAGCTGGTGCTCTGTGCCTCAGAGAAGGCCGCAGAAAAGAAGGTCTGAGGGTTTTGAGTTTGGAGATGGCAGGGAGGGGGGGTCATTGAGTGTCACTACGTGTCCTGAGCACAAGCCAGTAATGAAGCAGGTTAAAACAGGCTGGGAGGGGAAGCAGCTAACAGAGCTGTGGGTCCATAGAGATCCTCGATACAGTACCTTTCCACTGCCCTGCACCGTGTGTGCTGAGAAACATCCACTGCCCTGCACCGTGTGTGCTGAGAAACAGTGTGGTGCAGCCACACTTACGGAACATATGTTTCTTTGGCTGGTGGAGGTTGAGATACGAGTCAGAGTCTGAATGTGTAGCCCAGGCTAGGTTCGAACCGATAGTCCTTTTGACTCAGCCTCCCAAGTGCTGGGATTATAGGCTCGCACACCAGGCCCCGCTGAGGGTCTGTGTATCCTGTCAATCTCTCTGCTATCCTACCCTCTGGCGGAGGCCACCATTATGGTTGGCAAGGGAGCCATGACTCGAGAAAGCAACTCAGCCTTTGTCTTGTTTCTATGATCCCTAGAGTGGGTGCACGGTGCCTTCTATTTTAAGGAGTATTCAAGAAATTAATAGCTTTTAAAAGATGGATTGTTTGTTTGTTTGTTTGTTTATTTATTTATTTATTTATAGATAGGGTTTCTCTGTCCTGGCTGCCTTGAAAGTCACAGACTGACTTTCACAGAGATCCTCCTGCCTCCGTCTTCCAAGAGCTGGGATTAAAGGCCTGCACTGCCTCCACCCCGATTATAGGTTTATTTTTATTTGCATGTGTATGTCCACGTATGAGTGTGTGCACGTGAGTGCAAGGCTCTCGAAGGCCAAAAGAGGGGGTCAGAGCCCTGGGGCGGGGTTATAGGTGGTAGTGAACTGTCAGATGGAAGCTGAGAACCAATGGCTCCTTGGCAAGAGCAGGAAGTGCTTGTACCTGTCGAGCCATCTCTGCAGCCCCAGTGAGTGGTTTTCATGGGCCTGGCACACGCTGGCCGTCCAGCAGGGCGTGAACACAACTGTAGCTCTCTTGTCCTCTGGCGTGTTTAGTTACATGTGTCCTAGGGTGTCAGCCTTGGCTACAGCAGTCACGGTTTCACTCTTGTCAGGTCCTAGCCAACAAGAGCCGCCTCTGGGTGGAGGAAGAAGTCTGGCGGATGGAGATCTACCTGTCCCTGGGCGTGCTGGCTCTGGGCATGCTGTCCCTGCTGGCGATCACCTCGCTCCCGTCCATCGCAAACTCGCTGAACTGGAAGGAGTTCAGCTTCGTGCAGGTAAAGCAGCTTCCTCCGTGGAGCCAGGGCCCAGGCAGGGCACAGGTGCCGAGAACCTCCCACCTGGCAGGGTCTCCCAGCCTCCTGATCCTGCTTCAGCTCGCTTCAGACCCTGGGAAGTCTGTCACACAGAGGCTCTGACAAGAATGGAGGACAGAGTGTGGAACCCGGGCTGGACTTACTCAGGGGACACAGGGACCCCATAAACAGCCACTGCAGGGTCCTGGCGTACGTGGGAAGCAGTGAGCTCTGACTTAGCTTGGAAACTGCCAGCACACACCCTCAGCTCAACTGTGCTCTGTCCGCATGTGGGGCAGGTGTGAGCTAAGTGTGAGGCTTGATCTGTGATAGGACCAAGCAGTGTTTCCTAAATGACACTGTTTCTTGGACAAAATCCAGAGAAAAAAGAATGAGGACTGGGGTGTCACTTACAGGTAGAGTACTTGCCAAGTGTGTGTAGGCTCATGCTTCAACTTCTGCAATAGATAGATGATAGATAGATAGATAGATAGATAGATAGATAGATAGATAGATAGATAATAGATTGACAGATAGATGATAGATAGATAGACAGATAATAGATAGATGATAGATAGATAGACAGACAGACAGATTATAGATAGACAGATAATAGATAGATAGATAGACAGATAATAGATAGATAGATAGACAGATAATAGATAGATAGATAGATAGACAGATAATAGATAGATAGATAGACAGATAATAGATAGATAGATAGATAGATAGACAGATAGATGATAGATAGATAGATAGATAGATAGATAGACAGATAATAGATAGATAGATAGATAGACAGACAGATAGACAGATAGATGATAGACTAGATAGATGATAGATTGATTGATAGATGATAGATAGACAGATTGACAGACAGACAGATGGATGATAGATAAGATAGATAATAAGTAGACTCATGTTGATATAAGTGTATAAAATGGATGAGAGATGAATGAGTGCATGTGTGAATTGATGGTGATAGGTAGACAGACAGACAGGCAGACAGACAGATGATATTCCTCTGACGGATTATGGATTTACTTCCCCTAAGAGAGTCACGGTATACATTGACACACTGGAGATTCTAGTGTAGTTTATAGACCTCTGATGACCAGGTATCTGTGACCACTGCCACATTGACTCTGTCTCTTGGCTGACAGATGCCAACACTTAGGGAGCCAAGGCTGCTGTTAAAAACAAAAAGTCTCCTTTGTATTCCTCAAGGCAGCGGCCACTCTGAGCAGATGCCGCACACCAGGAGGCTGTTGGGATCGAGGTGAGCAGAACTTGTAAGGAACACACCACCCACGTGGGGGACTTGGCTCAAGTTCTCTGGGCACCTCCCCCTATTCTTCATAAAGCAGAGGAGGGTCCCTCCAGGGGACAGAGGTGTCTCACCTTGGCTCCTGCCAGTTGTATCAGGGCAGAGAACGGCCTCATCCACCCCCACTGTCAACCTCTGTTGTAGCCTCTCTGTTCAGCAAGGACTCAGAGGGACAGTGACAGAATATTGCTCTTATGTAACCCAAATTAATTCTTTGTGACTAGGGACCCTTAGTGTACCTTAGAACCAAACAGCTGTGGTTGGTTTTGAAAGCATGGCTGTGAATCTCAAGGGCTCTGCTTCTCCCAGAAGGCCCCTGAAGGAGGGCTCGGGGCTGACACACGCTGGCCTAAGAGGGTGGAGAGGAAAAAACTTTTCTTGATCTGGGACTAATCCCTGTTTGTCTCATACCCAAATCTCGGATTTTTCTCTTCCCGCCTCAAGTATCCTAGGTATGTGGTTTGGTCACAATTAAAACGGGCTGTGGGTCGCTTCGCTTTCCAGAAAATTCTTTCCTTAAGCAGCTGTCGATTACATGCTCCAGCTCTGGCTGCAGGAGGAAGCCTGTGGATTTGATTTTGTTAGCAAAAGCTGTCTGGGGCTGGAGAGGCCGTGCTTTGCTTTACATATTGAGCGAGAGAGATGGCAGGCTTTCGTTTGTGGGTGTCTAATGCCTGTGCCCTAGCCTCAGACACCTCAGCTCTCTCTCTCTCTTCTGCAGGCCCTGGTATGGAACAGGGTTGCCAGGGCCCCCTGACGCCACTTTCAGCACCACCTGCTCTGGGGGTATAGGCAGACCATGACCCTGCCCCCAACCCTCAATTTAACTCCTGAAAATGAAGTTAATGTCGTGAGAAATGTTTGTGAGGCAGGTGAGAAGGAAATGAAAAGCACGTCGCTACTCTTCTCGGGGGTGTCTGGTCACGGCCCCACTACCTCTGAAAAGCATTAGCCATCTGTTTCTGCTTTGACTGGGGACAGAGTCTCACTGTGTTACACAGGCTGGTCTCAAAGTCGTGGGCTTGAGATCCTCCTCGCTGGGACTACAGGTGCATGCTATAGACCCGACTCCCAACTGCTACTGTCTCTCTGTCTCTGTCTCTCTGTTTCTCTCCCCCTCTCTCTATGTCTCTCTCTCCCTCTCTCTGTCTCTCTGTCTCTGTCTCTCTGTTTCTCTCCCCCTCTCTCTATGTCTCTCTCTCCCTCTCTCTGTGTCTCTGTCTCTGTCTCTCTCTCCCTCTCTCTCTGTCTCTCTCCCTTTCTCTGTGTCTCTCTCTATGTCTCTCTCTCCCTCTCTCTGTGTCTCTGTCTCTGTCTCTCTCTCCCTCTCTGTGTCTCTGTCTCTGTCTCTCTGTCTGTCTCTCTCCCCCTCTCTCTATGTCTCTCTCTCCCTCTCTCTGTGTCTCTGTCTCTGTCTCTCTCTATGTCTCTCTCTCCCTCTCTCTGTCTCTCTGTCTCTGTCTCTGTCTGTCTCTGTCTCTGTCTCTCTCTCCCTCTCTCTGTCTCTGTCTCTGTCTCTCTGTCTCTGTCTCTCTCTCCCTCTCTCTCTGTCTCTCTCTCCCTCTCCCTCTCTCTCTCTCTCTCTCTCTCTCTCTCTCTCTCTCTCTCTCTCTCTCTCTGTGCTATGCCTGGCTATCCACTGGGCATGTAAAATACATAATGCATTTATTGTCTTCCATTGTCAACAGTGTTTGCGAAGGGAGTGGGGGGGTTCTAAAGCCATGGAGCTCTTCCCGAGAGATGCAGATGTCCCTGCTAGGATGCTCAGGGACAGCCTGGGCATCTAGGTGACCCGTAAACATGCACGCTGCCCTCCAGTGGCAGGAACACAGGACCAGTTCCAAAGCACCTTGGGTACCCTAGTCCACCAGATGCTCACCTCCAAGCTTTGGAGCATCTGTCCATCACCTGTCCCCGAGTGGACACAGGAAAAAGGCAGGCTTTCTGTGCACAGTAACAGCGGGGACGGGGGAGGGATTGAGGGAAGGTCTGGCCTTCTTGACTCCTGTCAAGTTCCCATGCAGTGAGGAGCTATTGGATTTAGAAATCTATTGGTGTCCCAAAGATCCTAGACCAACCCCTGGGCCTGGAATGCTTTGTTGAGCTGATCTGAGAACAGCTGAAATATCGACCCAATTAAAAGATCCCATTTTCCATGCATTTAACCTTCCGTTTCCAAGGTAATCTGGGTGCTGTTTTGTTACGTTTAGTCTGGTTTGGTTTAGTTCGTTTGGTTTGATTTGATTTAGTTTGGTTTAATTTGGTTTGGTTTGGTTTGGTTCAGTTCAGTTTGGGAACAGGGTCTCATTTAGTCCAGGCTGGCCCCAAGTGTGAGCTAGGTAGTAAAGGAAAACATTGAATGTGTGCCTGCCCCTTCTGCCTTAGCTCCCACGTTCTAAGATCAGGCACATACCATCACACACATCCCTGTGGCACTGTGGTCAAAGCAGAGCCTTTGTGCATGTGGGGCAAGCATTTGACTAGCTGAGTTATACCCGCAACTCTTTTGTTGGCTCGTTTCCTTTTTGAGACAGGATCCCACGAAGCCCAGGTTAGCCTTAAACCAGCTAGATAGCTGAGGATGACCTTGAACTTCTGATCCCTGCTTCTGCCTCCCAGCTGAGATGACAGGTGTGCACCACCAGGCCCTGATTATTGGTGCTGGGGATGGGTCCCAGGACCTCGTACTTGCTGGGCAAGCAGCCTGCTCCTGAGTCATGCCCCCAGCCCCTGTAGCAGTTTTCAGTTAGGGTTTGTCTGTCTTTCTTTTTCCTTTTTTTCCTTTGTTTTTATTCAGCATCGTCTGCATTGGACTCTCCCTATTCAATTCAACTATAACACTGTAAAGTGTCCAGGATATAATGCATCTGTGCAGAACCGGGGTGCAGCCCTGACACCCCAAGTTCTGCCCCTGAGTTACAGATGCTTCCTCTGACCTTGCTTCATGCAGCCACCACCTAAGACATTGACAAGGACCAGCCTGACCCCCACTTGATAAGTGATGGCCAAAGCTCCTTCATGCTGTAGGAGCCATGGCTAACAAGCTTCTGTGTAATAAAAATGACACCAGCTCGGTTTGTGTGTCTGGGGCTGGGGTATTAATGGCTCCTTAACAACACTTTTCCTTCTAATTTCCTTTGGTCCTCTAGAAATTTTTTAAAAAATTGTTCCCAAGGACAGAGAGAATTTTAGGGAAAACAAAGTCTCTGAAAACATCCAGGCTTCCCAGCTGCTGTTTGGATTGGAAAAATCTAAAGGCTTTCTGGCCATTGGCCCTGGCTAGAAACTACTAGCCCAAAGTTAGGATTCCGGCCACGTGTATCACGGATCCCAGAAAACAAAGGAAAGAAGTGCTGGCTGTGGCTGCTGGACCCTGGGCAGGTTTCCACGCTGGCCCAGCATTCTTGTCCCTCAGTCTTCAGACGGAGTGCTTAAGACACTAGCCCATGTGGGCGTATCCCAGGAGAGATACCGAGCCTCCCGTGAGGCCATGTCCTAGGCCTGACTGGGTTCTTACGGCTGCTTCATCGAACCATGCAGGAACCCCACACCTGCATGTGGCCGGTGGTTCTTCATCTGAGGAGGAGCATCAGATGAAGGTTGGACCCTAACCAATCAAACAGCCTTGGCACCAGGGCCCTGCGTGGGTCCCTCAACCTCCAGCTAGAAGGCTGTGGGTGAGAGGGTTTCCAAAATCAGTGGCTTTGTCCTGGTGATATATTTGAATCGTCTGCTGAACTCTTAAAAACAACAGATGTCGGAGCTCTACCCTAAACCAGTTGAGTCTGAGTTTCTGACAGTGGGGCTAACACTCCAGTGTTTCTCTCACGCTTCTCGGGTGATATTAATGTGTAGCTCTTGTTCGAAACCAGCCTCTGACTGTCTGATTTTCAGGAATAAAATCAGATGTAGAGAGACAGGGGTGTCTCATTGTATTTGGGTTTTGTTAGGCGCGGCGGGGGGGAGGCTTTTCTAGACATGGTTTCTCTGTGTGGACTGGGCTGTCCTGGAACTCCAAATGTAGACCAGGCTGGCCACCTGAGTTTTGGCATTGAGCTATGTGCCATCACTGCTTGGCTGCATTTGGGTATTTTATTTGGACTCTAGGAAATGTAGTGGGAGCAGAGCTAGGAAGATGAATTGTTGGTTAAAATGTTTGGCATACACATAACTTGAGGGTTAGAGTTTTGGTTTCCAGAACCCATGTAAATGCTGAATGGGGGGGGGGCTATCTGCAATTTCAACCTCAGAAGGTGGAGATGGGAACCCCAAGTAAACTAGCTAATGAGATAAGGCTCATCAGCAAGCTCTGGTTTGACTGAGAGACTCCCCACCTCAATAAATAAGGTGGGAGAGTAAGTAAGGATGATCCCTGACATCAACCTCAGCCTTCTCACACACACACACACACACACAGAGAGAGAGAGAGAGAGAGAGAGAGACAGACAGACAGACAGACAGGTAGCTGCCCATAAAGACAGTGCACAGCCCTTGGAAAATGCTTGTTGTCATGCTAAGCTGGACCATCTTAAGGAATGGCATTCTGAATGATGCTCTCCCTCCGTCTGGGGCTCACCGCTATTCCTAACTACCTTGTGTTTCTCCTTAAGACAATTTATAATGAATTCTCTTTATAATCCAGCCTTACCTCAGTTAGGTATTATCTGTAAAATTCTGGTTTGGTTATGCCAGCAGACCTTCGTTTCTATTCTAATATAAATGAGAATGTGCATAAAATCAGTAGAGTTTTTTTCTTAAGCTCCTTCAGTGTGATTCCATTTTAAAGTTTGCTAGGAGTCATCAGAATTCCAAATAGCATAGTTGGAAGAAAAGAAGAAGCAAGAGAAAGGAAAGAAAGCCCGGCTGTCTGTCAGATCTGCCGGGCTCAGTCTTTATACTCCTTTAGCCTGGTGTGACTCCTGTTTTCGGCCCAGGTAGTTTAGGAAGCAATCACAGTAGCATACAGAAGAGCAGAGGGCTCTGGGGTTGCAGCTCAGGAGTAGAGGGCTTGCCTTGCGTGCATAAAACCCTGAATTCTCTCCCCAACAGAGCATTCATGAGATAGAGGTGGGAAGATCAGGAGGTCAAAGCCATCCTTAACTCCATACTGAGTCTGAGGGTAGACCAGAGGAGAAGTATGAATAATAGTATATTACTCTGTTAAGAAGTGGAGGAGGGGATGGTGGCCAGGGCCAGCAAGAGGGCTCAGTGGTAAAGGTGGTTGCTGCCAAGCCTGACAAGCTGAAGCTCACCCCTGGGACTTACATGGGGGAAGGCGAAAACCAACTCCTCCGAGTTGGCACAGGGCTGGGATTTGACCCGGCGGTGCCCTGGCTCGGTGGTCATTCTTTCATTCCTGCCTTCTCTCTTCCCGCAGTCCACGCTGGGCTTTGTGGCTCTGATGCTGAGCACGATGCACACACTCACGTACGGCTGGACCCGTGCCTTTGAGGAAAACCACTACAAGTTCTACCTGCCGCCCACCTTCACTCTCACACTGCTTCTGCCCTGTGTGATCATCCTGGCCAAGGGCCTCTTCCTCCTGCCCTGCCTCAGCCGCAGACTCACCAGGATCCGCAGGGGCTGGGAGAAAGATGGCGCTGTCAAGTTCATGCTACCCGTGGACCACACACAGGGGGAGAAAACAAGCCACGTGTGAGACCCTGGAAATGGAGACAGGCACAGCTTGTGGGGGCCCTGAGCTGGGTTCGGGTCTTTTCTGGATGTAGCACAGGAGTGATATATATATATATATATATATATATATATGCGTGTGTTGCTGTGATCTGAATTCCTGGGGTGCAGGTATATGCTGAGATGCTCAGAATGGTGCACCACACATTCGATATGTACACACGTGTATTTCATATATAACAGGATTTGCTATTATTCTTACTTAGTTAAAAAAAAGTGGGTCCCTATATTTCAACATATGCAGGGTCCCTATATTTCAACTTAAGCATTTTAAAGCAAGTGCCACACATTAAACAGCAGATCCCACCCTTGTGGTATCTGCAGAGAAAGACAGACACTTCTGGTATAAGAGACTGTATTTTGTTGGGTTCTACCCTTTAATCCCCGTTCTTTATATTCCTTGTTAGCTACATCCTAAAGTTGGTGCAGAGCCGGGGCAAGAACTGCGTCGAGTGCAGCAAATCCCCGTCCCGGGGATAAGAAAGAAGCCTCTAATGAACAGAGGAGCCAGGTCTGGACCCTCCTGCATCCCTGGGCTCGTGTGAGGAGGCTCGGCAATATTCCCGAGTCTGTGCAGAAGTTTTTGTAGGTCTGTCCTTTCTTCAGGGAAGGGTCTGATGCTGCCCTATTTGATCCTAGCTGAGCTGAGGAGATTGTTCCCCACTCCCTGAAAGTCCAGAGTCACCGTGGAGCCTGCAAATTGATCCTTCTGAGGTGTGAAGTCACTGTCTCACCAGAGCCATTAGTGAACCCAATCTTCAGAAGAAGTCTAATTGTTTCCCCTCTATTAAGTTGGTGCTGACCCTCCTTTAAACCACGGTGCCTTCTCGCCTTTAATTTGGACATCTCCGTGAAGTGGACTCTTGTCGGTGCAGTTCGGGGAGGGGGGCGGGGAGCATTAGAGATTGCTGAGAGTAACCCCTTGGACTCGCTCTAGGCCTGCCTTCATAAAATTGGTCCCTAAGGAGAATGACAGAGACCCCTTTCGATTTGCCCTGTTGGCAGAGAACCTACGTTCAGAGCACCCAGAAAGCACAATGGCCCCACACTCTTCTTCAGGGGGTTCCACAGCCCCCTTCCCCATGCTTTTTCCTTCCTCCCAGTTACAAACAACCATAAAAGTCTGCAAATATTGCTTTCTGAATTCTTAAAGAGACCACATCCTCATTTTGTTCCAGTAGTTAAAAGTGTCCTTTGTTATTATTTTTATTAAGCTCTCCTGTGCCTAGTTTATTAATTAGGCCTGATTAATCACAGGTGTGTATAGAAGAAATGTAACATTTTTGTGTGTGTGCATGTATGTGTTTCAGTTATCTGCAATCTCAGGAATCCAGAATAGACTCCTGTATATAATTCAAAACAACTGGAAGGGGTTTTACTGCCAAAGCTATAAGTGTCAAACTTTATTGTTCCCAAACACAGAGGGTCAGACCACAACTGGGGTGTAGCGCATCTATCCCCCAGCCCTGTGGCATCCATCTATGAGAAAAGTTACCCAGCCAGTTCCCTAAATCCAGCTGAGCTTGAGTGATCTATCATTACATAAGAGAGATCCTGTTGGCTCCCCTGGGCCAGGGAGCATCTTTTGACACAGCAAAAGAAGAAGAACCAGCCAAAGTACACAGTATGAAATATCCCTCTTCCCACAGGGGAGGCATCATAAAGTGAAAAGGGGGCAGAACCCAGTATAAAAACCTTTTGCTAGGCCCATATTGGGCAGAGGTGTCACACTGGAGTCTGGCTGCTTCTTGCAGGTATGGGCAGCCAATACTCCATGCTAAGAACAGGGCCTACGACCTGAACTGGTGTCAGCCATAGCCCACAGAGAGGACCACTGGAGACAAAACAGAGATCCCAGCATAACTGGTCAGTGAATTCCCTGCTGACCGAAAGCTGGAAGAACGCTGAAAATCACAAGTGGTCCCAGCTTGTGGGGACCTACTGCCTTCTCTGTCTCTCTCAGGAGGGAGATGGTTCCTTGTAGCAAAGGCACCCAATGTAGCAAAGATACCACTGTTGCAATGATACTGTAACAGAGGTACCCACTGTGGCGAAGATAAGTAGCAAAGGTACCCACTGTGGCAAAGATACTGTAACAAAGGTACCCACTGTGGCAAAGATACTGTAACAAAGGTACCTACTGTGGCAAAGATAAGTAGCAAAGGTACCCACTGTGGCAAAGATACTGTAGCAAAGGTACCCACAGCAGGAACAGCACAACTTCCTTTCTTTGCCTTCTTGCTGCCACAGTTGCTTATCAGATGGGAAGTGGGTTCTTGTCAATCAGCTCATGGATGACAGGTGGGCCATGTTCTTGGCCCTGATCTTGCATCTGTCCCTGTTTCTTCCCATTTTCCTGGGCAGTCAGCAACCTCCAGGAGACTTGTCATTCTCTAAGCCTGGTAAAGTCCCAGAATACCCCAGCCCAGTGCTCTGGAAACGAAATGCCACAGCCTGGGGTGGACATGCAAAGTCTGTCTATGGTGGACACAGTTCCTGTTTCATCTCTCAGAAGTGACAGTACACAGCTACCATGTGAACTCCAGGCTTTCCTTTCCGGCAACAGGATCTCACAGTCAGTGGTTGGTTTGTGGCTAAAGCCTATGCTCACTCAGCCCATACATGAGATGGAGGGGTGCCAAGGTGAACATTAATCTGTGTCACAGGTGGCCACTGAGGGACGGTGGGTGTGCGGAGGAGTGACAGGCCAGTGATGGAGAGGATGGAGGTTCCCGCAGGACAGTTTGGGTTGTCAAAAAGAAGGCACCTGCGGAATGACAGTCAAGGTTGTCTGCTACTCTGCACACATACCTACACACAAAACCGCGTGTTTCCTAGGAAGCATATAAAATGTTGTTTGTTGTTGCTGGTCTCAAAAATTTCTACAATTTCAGAAAGTTTATCTCCGCTGAAGTAGATTTCCAACAGTTGCTCAGAAATGCTCTGCTGCTTCATACACGGGAAATGTGGATACACTGCCCATTCCAACCCTCCCCTTGGACACAGTGGCTATGTGAACCTCCCCTCCCCTCCCATGAGGTGAATAATGCGACCCTGCTTACCAAGCACTGTTTCTGCAAGTCCCCATTGTAGGAAGAACCTGGTTTTCAAAACACTTAGTCAACCGGGAATTATGTTCCCACCCATCGGGTTTCTACTTCCAGAGGATCTATCTTGCTAAATCCAGTCTCTGGACTGAAAATATACTTATATGTTTTGATTTTTTTATTGCATTATGTATAGAGGTGGTGGTGGTGGTGGTGGTGGTGGTGGTGTGTGTGTGTGTGTGTGTGTGTGTGTGTGTGTGTGTGTGTGTGCAACTCAGGAGGACAATTTGAAGGAGTCAATTTCTTGCTTCCTCCATGCAGGCTCCAGGGATAGAACTCAGGTCTTAGAAGCAAGCGCCTTTACTCACTGAGCTATCTCACCTTGAGACATTCTTCTAAGGCTCTACTGAACTCTCAGGAAGCAAGACAGTTAGTGGGGCTGAAAATAAATGGGGGCATACGATGTCCAAATGGCTGCCTGGCTGCTGGCTGCTTCCTAGTGGATCTCAGCGTCCACTGTCAGCAAACCACAGGCCCGGCAGTGCAGGGTCATCCCCAAAGATCTCAAAGAGCAGAACTGGTATCTTCTAGACATGGCAGAACCATGGCCCTCATGAACCTACAGCGGCCATGGCCTCCTGAACTCGACGCAGTCACTCAGTGTTCCAGCAGGGAGTGCATTTCACCTTCAGCCGAGCAGCTATGGACAGTTGGTGGCTTTCTGAGTAGAGAGAGTTAGTTTTCTTTAAGGGTATGGCCACTGGTAGGCTGACCATGTGCCAATGGATGGCCCAAGTCCCACAGATACACAGAGAGTATCAGTTGAACTCAGTGGGTTAATAAAACAACAATCACCAACCAATCATTCGAACCGTGAAGTTGGTAGGAAGTAGATGGTTTGGGAGGCACTGGAGGGAGCAACGGGAGGTAACTATGATCAAAATACATCGTGTGCACATAGAAAAATCTCAAGAACTTGATTAAAATATTGAATTTTTATACGAGGTGCTGGGGAGGTGACTTTTCATTTAAGAGCACTTGCTCTTCCAGAAGACTGGGACTCAGTTTCCAGCATCAGCATGATTGAGGGCTCAGGATAAAAGTAATTATTTCCCAAAGAAAAGCAATTAAAACTAAAGAGACTAATGGCCCTGTGTTGTGGTAAAAATAAAAAGGTGGAAACATTTTATCCCTTGCTAGTGCTGGACTCTGTGGGACCACAAGGGACTGCAGGGTATCTGTGTCTCAGTGGCTCCACGCTGCCGCCTCTAAGTACTCACAGACCACTCCGCCCGTCCTGGCTGCTTCTGTCCCAGGTGGTCCATGACCACCCCAGCGTGTTCTTTTCACTCATTTTCCCTTGGCGTGTTGTTGCCAAACCTTGCACACACGCACACACACACACACACACAAAACACACCAACTCTGTGGCAGGCTTTGTTCGTCCAGCCACTTCTAACTCAATTAAGTTGCCATATCAAAGAACACACCAAGATACTCTGATCCAATTGGTATAATATAATTTGCCCAATTAGATAATTCAAATGATCCTGTACAATTCCATCCCTTATAAACTATTCATAACAACCTTATCCATAGAGAGATGTGCTGAGAGAAACGTCCATGTCTGCTTCCATGGTGCCTCCTCTCCAGTCTTCCCTTTCTCCTCCTCCTCTGCTTTCCTAGACTTTTCCCCGCCTACCTTTTCTTCCCATCCAATGATAAGCTCGGCCTGCTTTGTTGTATAATGACATCATCCTACCACCCCAGGGCAGGAAATATGGCTCAGGTAAAGAGTGCTTGCTGCTCTTGCAGAGGACAAGAGTTCAGTTCTCAGTGTCTGAATCAGATGGCCCGTGAGCACCTGTAAATCCAACTTCCAGGGATATGGCCTCAGTAGGCACCTCCACATATGTGGCAAAGACACACACACACACACACACACACACACACACACACATTCATATGTTCCAAATAAAACATCTTTAAAAGGAGGAGAGGCTGAAGAGATAGGTCAGTGGTTAATAGCACTTACTCTTGTATAGACCCAGTTTGATTCCCAGCACCCACACAATGGCTCACAAACCTCTGTAACCCCCACTCTAGGGGGCCAACCGCTATGCATGCAGTGCACATATGTGCATACAGCCAACTATTCATACACATAAAGTAAGTAAACAAAATCCTAAGAAAGAAAAGGTGACTCGGGTGACACCGATTGCTGGAGTTGCACAAGGGAAGAATTGTGAGACAGCAAATCATCAGGAGGTAAAAACCAAGAGGAAAGCCAGTAAGGCTGTGATCTTACGGAAGCAGAAAGCGTTCACCAGCAGACAGAGAAACAACAGTAAGCCACACTCAGACCCAGCAAGCTTCTCTGAAAAGCAGGCAAGTCACCTACAGTTGTACGTGGTAAAAGGGTCCCTAACGTGTTGGCAGGAATCAGTGGTTATAGCTCTTAGAAAGCAGAAAAGTGATCATCTTTATTTACTTTCATATACATTATTTATTAAGTTTTAAGACAGGCCCTTATCATGTCGTCTTGGCCAACCTGTAACTATACAGACCAGGCTGGCCTTGAACTAACACAGACCCACTGGTTTCTGCTTCCCATATGTTGGGATGAAAAGTGCATCCACTAGGCCCAGACCAAGTTAGGATCTGGAAGCCTTGGGTTTGATCCCCAGCATCTCTTAAACCGGACATGGGGTGTGAACCTTCAAACCCAGCACTCTGGAGAAGAATCAAAGTTCCAGATCATCTTTGGCTCTATAGCAGGTCCACGCTCAACCTGGGATGCATGTGACCTTGTCAAAAAGAAATGAGGGCAACATGAGTGTTTCCAGGAAACAAAAGTTAAGAGGTTCCCAACAGCTCTTCCCTAGGCAGGCTTGGTGAAAAGGCAAAGGATCCCAGAGGAGAGGATGAAAAGGAAGAAGAACGAGGAAACAAAGACTCCTCTGAGTCTCTCTAACACAGATGCAGTGACCTGTACCTTTGCATAAACCTGGACACCAGTGTCTACTGAGGCAGAGCAAAAGAGCTCAGCCTTTCTGCTCACAGAGTGAACAGGAACCTGGCATCTGGGAGCCTGTTCTCCAGCAGGGGCATGCTGCCAGGACGCAAAACCAGCCTCCCTGAGGTCCCTCCCCCCTGGAGCTGAAAGCTCAGGAGGCATCCACTCTAGGATTTACATTATGGAACACCAAAAGCAACCCTTCAGTGGGAAGACCTGAATTTTAATTCCCAGAACTCACATAAAAAAAAAACAGGCTATGTAGCATCTGTAATCCAAAGGGGGGTGGGAAGCAAAACAGGAGACTCCCCAGAAGTCCAAGGGCCAGCTAATCTGGGGTACACAGCAGTAAACAAGTGACTGTCCCAAAACGAGATGGAAAATAGAGACTAACCCCTGAGGTTGACTTCTGACATTAGCCAAGGCTGGATGGGCAGCCACCACAATGAGCACAAATAATTCCTGCTCTTCAGTCAGAAGGGATTGAGGGGGGTAGCCTTGAAGCCACACCCTGGCTGGGAGCTATCATCAGGCAATGACTGGTGCAAAGGGAGTCAGTTTTCTTTAGGGACTGGGCCCTGCTCCAGTGGATGACCCTGTCCCTGGGGATGTTGGCAACACTAATTAGACTCAGTGGGTTAAAAAAAACATCATGAAGTTGTGAGGAAGATGTGACAGAACAGGCCTGGAGCAGTTAAAGGGGAAGGAACGGGCACTGATTCAATCAAAACACATCATCTGCATGCGTGAAATAAATAAACATAAAATAAAGTTTTTATTCTGAAAGAAAAATCTATTTTAAAAGATGGGGGGGGGGATGGGAGGGGATGGGAACTGGAAGGACAGAAAGGAGAAAACTGCTCGAGATGTAAAGTAAATAAATATATTAATTGATTCAAATAATATTATCATAAAATAGTATCATCATAAAAATAATAATAGTAAATAATAAATACATCAAATATTTGCAACAAAAAAAGTGCACAATATGAAGATTAAACTGTCTAAAAAGAAAGAAATGTAAGGTATTTCTCAAACTAAATAAACTTTCTTACAAAATAAAAACAGACCATTGTACTACTTAAAAGGGGGAGATTGTCTGATTGGATTTTGTCAGTATAGTCATGTAAATAATCAACTATGTATACAGATGCATAAAGAGTAAAGGCAATGGTAGAAGAAAATGCATTAGGAAGAAAGAAGCTTTAAGACGGGGTGGCTAGATTATCCCATACAGTATAGTTTATGACAAAAGGAATCATTTGGGATTGAAAGGGTCATTACATGCTAGAATATTTAAATACTTATAATTGAATGCATTAGATAATGTCTCAAAATACATGAGGAGAGGCTGGAAATATTTCTCGGTGGTTAGGAACACTTGCTGATCTTGCAGAGGACACACATTGAGCAGCTCACTTCCACTGTAACTCCAGAGGTTTCCAACAACCCCTTCTGACTTCTATAAACACCTGCACTCACATAAATAGACTAACATAGACACATTTGCATTTTACACACACACATATGAAAAGACACATCTGAGCTTGCTTTCTATTGCTGTGAGAAATACCAAGACCAAAATCAACCGGAAGAAGAAAGTGTTTATACCTTCTTACACCTCACATTATGAAGGCAGTCAGGGAAGGACCTCAAGGCAGAAACCTAGAGGCAGGAACTGAATGCAGGAGCCATGGAGGAGTGCTGCTTACTGGCTTGCTCCCCACGGCTTGCTCAGCATACTCTGTTATGCAGCCCAGGGTTGGCATTTCCTATAGTAGGCACAGAGTTGATTGTAAGCAAACTGAGAGGCAATTCCTCAACGAAGATCTTCTCTTCCAAGATGAGTCTATCTTGTGTCAAGTTGACGGCAACAACAGCCAGGTTGGCAAGCTTCCAGGAGGCCGGAAGTAGAGAGCGGGAAATCGAGGCCATCACCATACTGAATCCCAACAGGAAAGCATTGTGTGTTTAACAATAGAAGCTTAATGTCACAGTTCTATTCCCAAGAAAACATATTAGGCTATAAAGCAAATTTTAGCAAATAGAGAAAAATAAGCATGTAGAATACATTCTCTGGATTCAATGAAAAAATTAGAATTCAAAAACAATGTGGTATTTTAAATGTCCAAACATTTGAAATTTAAAAATATTCATTTCTAATTAGGTTATTTATCAAAGAGAAAATTGTAATAGAAACTTTTCAAAAAAATGTTTAATTGAATTATTATTAAATACCTTTGCCAAAATGTTCAGGATGCAACAAAAGTACTAATTAGAAGAAAATCAATGCTCTTGACAAGAACCACAACCAAATAACAACATGACAGTAAAAAGATAAAGAAAAATTTAAGATCCACAGTACAGAGGACGATAAACAGAATTTATGAAGCAGGAAACAGATCAGCAAAGGAGGCAGCAACCCTGAGAATAATTTTTTCAATTAGACAAATCAAATAAATGAATCTTTGCAAAGACTGATCATGACTAGAAAGACAAAGATTTGAATAGACTGTTGAAAACATAAGAGGAGACAACAGTACAGATGAAACAAAAATTTTAAGAGACCATAAGCAATTACGTGTGAGGTCTGGACAGATGGCTCAGTGGTTAGGAGCACCTACTATTCTACCAGAGGTCCTGAGTTCAATTCCCAGCAAATATGTCAGGTGGCTCACAACCACCTGCAGTTGCAGCTCCAGAGGACACAACACCACTGACCCAGAACAGAGTGAATGAGGCTATAACCATGTGTGTGTGGTGCTTGAGGAATCCAGGGGAGAACTCCACAGGAATTGGAGTTACAGACAGTCTTGAGCTGCTGGGAACTGAACCTGTGTCTTCTATAAGAGCAGCCGGGGCCTTCAAATCACACCACACTTCTAAAAGGTTTGTTTGTTTTTTAAAAACACAAGCTATTCTCAGCTTACTTTAAGAGACTATGAGGGACAGGAAACGATAATATACAATACAAGAACAGGGTACTCCACTCTTAAAACTACAAAGCAGGCTTAGTCTTGTGATGTGACCAAGGCCTTTCATGTGACTACCTTTGGCTTATTCTAGAAATTCAAGTGCGTCTTCATGTAGATTCTATAAATACCACTAACCACAGTCACCACATGAACCTTTTGATCATCTTAATAGCAAGAAAAAGGAAAATGATAAACTTTGTCCTCTATTTACTATGGTTTGGATGTAGTGTAAATGTGTCCCTTGAAGGTCATGCATTGGAAACCTGTCTGCTATGTGGCATTAAGAGGCGATGGGACCCTTTAGGAGTGAGGAAGGTCATCCCTGAGCATTGTCCTTACGAGGGGTGGGTGCAGGAATAGAATTCGGGGGACATAAGTAGACTGTAAGACTAGGTTGACAGAAAAAAAATGCAACAGAAAATAAAAACAAATCAACAAAAACTCACCAGGGCCAGGGAGGCAGCTCCACTAGTGTCTTAGTTAGGGTTATTATTACTGCAGTAAAATACCATGACTGGAAGCAAGTGGAGGAGGAAAGAGTTTATTTGGCTTATATATCCTGAATCACAGTCCTCTGAGGGATGCCAAGGCACAAACTCACACCAGGCAGGAGCTGATGCAGAGGCCATGAAAGGATGTTGCTTCCGTGCTTGCTCTCCAGGGCCTGCTCATCCTGCTTTCTTATAGACCCTAGGACTACTAGCCTAGGAATGGCCCCACCCACAATGGGCTGAGCCCTCCCCCCATTAATCACTAATTAAGAAAATACAGGTTTGCCTACAGCCTGATCATATGGAGGCAGTTGAGGTTCATTCTCTCAGATGACTCTAGCTTATGTCAAGTTGACACAAAACTATCCAGCACAACTGGTCCTCACCTTACAGACACGAGGACCTAAGTTTGGTTAACCAGAAGTCATTCCTCCATCACACTGAAGAAACCTGCCCCATCTCTAAGCATCAAATCCTGCATTCTCTATCTCTGTGCAGAGCAGGGCAGTTAGCACTTTCTTCCCAGTTTTTTTTTTTTTTTTTTTTTTTTTTTTTTTTCAGCATAGATGCCTCCTGCCTTTGGAGAGGGCAGACAAAAGAAAGCCCAGCCTGCTGCAATCTCTCTTTTGTGACATCACTTCCCTCACCCCCCCCCAGCTGACCTCCCCAGGAACCAATGAAAGACAGCCTTTGCCAGCCTCAGTGGCTCTGAGACTCATCCTCCCTCCCCTGACAATCAGCATTTCTCCAGTGCAGATGGTCCCTGCCCTTAAAGGAAGCAGGAGCCAATCTTTTTGAAGTGATAAAAGTCCACTCTTGGACTATGGGGAAGAGGCAATTAAGTGTTCGCAGACAGCAGTGACCAGTTTGTAAAATAAAATACACTGGCTTCTGATAACACAGTGCTTCCCAGGTCAGGAAGCTCCCTTTCCAGCTGTGTAATTCCTCCCCGAACTGCTGTCTGAACAAACGTTATCTGGATTGAAGGACAGCACTTTCTTCCCCCCTCCCCAGTTGTGGAACGCCAGAGCTCGAGAATGCCAGCTTATAACACTCCTATACACATCTCAAGCCCCTGGACATGAGCATCGCATCCCTAACCCGCGGAGCAGGAAAGACTTGCAATCTGGGTCAGACTCTTACAGTAAAGACTCTGTTTTTGCATTGGACTCAAAATTCCTGGAGGTTTCCTGGGGTTCCTGCAAACTGGGCATAACAACATACATACACTTAAAAAAAAAAAAAGTCAAGCATGGTGTGTGCACTTGTAATCTCAGCATGGAGAAGACAAACAGGCCTAGGCAGCCTGACCACCAGGAAAGGTTGAGGTCAGTAATAGACCTTTTCTCTAAAAACAGGGTGAATGATACTGGAGTATCTCCTCTACCCTCCTTATGTATGCAACAAACCACACATATACATAGATCTGCACACATACAAACATGCAAACAGCACACACGCGCGCGCGCACACACACACATACATGAAAGAACAGCTTTTTCCTTCTTGGTGTCCAGTTTTCTGTCTCTCATGAGATCTCTCCCTCTGCACATGTCCTCATAATCTACTAAAAGGCCATAAAAACCTCAATCCATACAGCTATCAGTTGTGGATGGTCAGACTCCAAAACTGTTAACAAAACCTACTTTCTTTACAAATTCCTGAACTTCAGGTATGTTATAGCAGAAAAGAAACAGACCGATACACCATTTGCAATGAGGGAGGGAGGAAGGGAGAGAAACTTTCTTCCTTTCTTAGAAAAGGAAAAAGAAAGGATTTTTATCTTAACCTGTTACACCATCTGTAATCATTCCAATCCTGATACATTTGTCACATTTCATGTCAAAATAAAAAACAGGGGCTGGGGTACAGCTCAGTGGCACAGAATCGGCCTAGCATGCTCAGAGGTATATAGACTCCATCCTTGGTGTTGTCATGATTTAATTAGTTGATTAACTAATTAAAGAATAGTTCAACAGGACTCACTGTTGTGTGAACTATTAAAAAACAAAAAAACATACAAACAAACAAAAAAACCCAACAAAACAAGCCACAGGACTTCAGCATTGCACCAGGGGACAGGCCAGAAAAGGGGGAAGTGTTGTGGATAGCCCTGGTGCTGTTGGTATTTTGATGCTAATTCCACTTCCCCTGGAGGAGGTCCCTGGCACAAGGACTGAATCACATACTCAGGTGACTTCTTGTGAACCTTCCTCTAGTGAATAAAGATTTCTAGGAACCAATCACTGGTCAAGAAGTAGGTTGGATTTTAGGGTAGAGAAGGGGATAAGACAAGGCAGGAAAAAGTGACTGGCTTTTAGACAGGGGACAGCTTGGTGGCCAAAATGTAGACATTTGGAGGCCAAAATGTGGGTAGAGGAGGCCCCTTGGTTCAGGTGGCGGATCTTTTGGGATCTGCTACCGGAGGATTTAACTTAGAATGGCTCACAAATTAGAATGCTAGTTGCTGCGCCCAGTGACTGTGTTACCTGTTGACTCTAAACTAAGATTGTGTGGTGTTTTCCTTCATGTGGAGACTCAGCTGGGTTCCAGAGCAAAAGTTAAGGCTGCAAAGTGTGGATTTGCAAGAAGTGCACCCCAGCTAGCCGTGTGAGTTTGGAAGCACACAGCTGGAGGGACAGCGACCAGCCAAGCGAACTTAGTGAGTCAGGTGAGAGTGGGCCAGGCAGAGAGTGCCATGCCATGGTGAGAGCGGGCCAGGCAGAGAGTGCCATTCCGGGATTGCCCCTTTTTAAATTATTTCATGGAACATCTCATCATCACCATTTCTATTGAAGGCCATATCTACCACAGAGAAGAGACCTCAGCCAAAGCAGAAGGACCAAATGGCTAGAGTGGCAAAGCCACACACAGCAGTGAAGATGCACATCTCAGGACGCTCAGATGACAGTCATGTGTCCTGGAAGATTGGAAATATGGTAACATTCTCATAGCCACGTGGAGGCTTTAGCCAGCCTGCTTTTCACTAACATGAAGATCTGCTGAGGTTTGGCACAGCCAGTAGTGAGCTTGCCCTGCACATGCAAAGCCCTGAGTTCTGTTTGCAGCACAGAATAAACCAGAGATAGTGATTCAATCCCAGCACTCTTGGAGAGGGGGTGGAGGTAGGAGGATCAGAAGTTCAAGGTCAGCTTCAATTGCTTAGGGAATTTGAAGCCATCCTGGGCTATGTGAGACCCTACCCCAAAATACATTGACCAATTGTTCAACCTTCAGGATCCTCTCTCAAGAAAATAAATAATACTGAGTTCTCACATACTAGCAACAGTGGTAAAAGAAAACACTTCTAAAAAATGGCTTTGACAATGGCAAGACTATAGGCTGTGCAGAATAAAACTTAATCTGTATGGGGAAGAACGCAATGAAAGGATGGAGTTTTATTGAAAGCATTATATATCATCTTGGCAGGAAAATGCCATGATAGAGATTCCAATTTTCTCTTCGTTTATTTATATATCCAATGAGATTAAAATCCCAGTCTTTTTTTAAACAATTGTCCAGCTAGTGTAATAGGTTTTATTACTAGTTTGTTATAATACTGCTAATAGTGCATGACTCATGGACCTAGTAGAAGAGATTCATCAGCTGTATCTGGCCACACGAGGGCACACTGGAGTCAGGAGGCAAGACAATGGGGGTTGGGGGGAGGCTGGGCAATTGCCTTCATCATGGTATTCACTAGAGGGAATTGGCATTGTAGAACAAGCAGGTTTGGGATGTCAGTGGGCCCTGGGAATATGGGCTTTCTATGGGTGTTGAGTATCTGGATATGAGATGACTATGTGGGTGCAGAGAGACATGAACTGTGAAACCCCAATACAAAAGTGGCACAAGCTGAGGATTTTGTTTAGAAAATGTGGCCTGCAGAGATGGCTCAGTGGGTAAGAGTTCAGATCCCAGAACCCCCACAAAAAGCCAGGAGTGGAGGCTGGAAAGATGGCTCGGCAGTTAAGAACATTGGTTACTCTTCCAGAGGACCCAGGTCCAATTTCCAGGACTCACATGTTGGCTCACAACTGTCTCTTAACTTCAGTTCCAGGGGATTCATCACTGTCTTTTGGCCTCATGGAACAGGCACCCACATGGTGTACAGACATACAGGCAAAACACCTGTCTTCGTCAGGGTTTCTACTCCTGCACAAACATCATGACCAAGAAGCAAGTGATGGAGGAAAGGGTTTATTCAGCTTACACTTCCACACTGCTGTTCATCACCAAAGGAAGTCAGGACTGGTACTCAAGCAGGTCAGGAACCTGGAGGCAGGAGCTGATGCAGAGGCCATGGAGGGATGTTACTTACTGGCTTGCTCCCCCTGGCTTGCTCAGCCTGCTTTCCTATAGAACCCAGTTCTACCAGCCTAGGGATGGCACCACCCACAGTGGGCTGGGCCCTCCCCCCTTGATCACTAGTTGAGAAAATGCCTTACAGTTGGATCCCATGGAGGCATTTCCACAACTAAGGCTCCTTTCTCTATGATAATTCCAGATTGTGTGAAGTTGACACACAAAACCAGCCAGTACAACACCCATACACATAAAACAAAAATACATAAATTAGGGGAAAAAAAGTCTAGGCTTGTCCGCATGCTTCTGTAACCCCTGTCCCATAGGGAGGAGAAAATAAGGAACACTGAAGCTTGCTGGTGCACCCTGGCACCATGTACACTGAGGGGTAGAATGGAATGCCTGATATTGTCCTCTGACCTATGTGTACACACGCATGAGTGTACACACACACACACACACACACACACACACACACACACCATATACATACACAATGTGCACCCCAGAAGAAGGAGGGTGACAGAGAAGCAAGAAACCAGGGCGAGGTGGCTTGATCACCAGGATGTCCAAATTAAGGTGTACCTGGCAGGTACAGGTAGGACAGTTGTGAGATTACAGGCTCCCCAGAAGCTGGAGCCACAGGTGACGATGCTGGTACCAACATCTCCGCAGAGGAACCAAAAGCCCAAGATAAGTTAAGGTGCTCGTGACAAATCAGGCGTGGAAGTCACCCTACCAAATACCAAGATGTATTTTAAAGTCATTCTAATTACCAGAGTGCGGTGAAAACCCAGGAATAGATAGAAGAGAAAACCTAAAAACAGACCCACACAGATACAGAAACCTGAGGCACCACGTTTTGTTGATTCAGAGACACATATTTTGCATAATTTAATTTCTCTGAAATTAGAACACTTCTTGCAATTGATAATGCCTACAGAACCACTGGTGAACAATTACTGAATTGTTACCACCCACCAGCTCATAAGGTTTTTAAAAAAATATGCATAGATTTATTTTTTCATACATGCCACAGTGCACATGTGGAGGTCAGAGGGGCTTGGGCATCAAACTCAGGTCATCAGGCTTGGCAGCAAGCCTCTCCACCTACTAAGCCATCTTGCCAGCCCTTGCAGTAGCTTTTGACACCTCTTCTTATACTTGATCTTTTAGGCAGGAAGTGATTTAAGGAGTAGCATAGAGAAGAACCTATGCCTGCTGGTGAAATCAGGGCAGTGACTTTTGACAGCATTGTGGTGCAAGCATGAAATTCCAGCGCTTGGAAGGTCAAGATCAGCAACTCAAGGTTATCTATCCTCTGCTAAAAACACAGCAAGTTTGGGGCTAGCCTGGAGTACAGGTTGAAAGAGATAAGGAGAGGAAGAAAAGGAGGGAGGGAGAGGAAAGAAGAAAAGAAGGAGGAAAGTGCTTTTACTATAATTTATGGAATAGTTATTAGTAGTATGGAAGAAAAGTCCAGGAAAAAAAACAACAACAAAAATTAGTTCATCGCTCCTCTGAGAGTTACTGCTACATACAACTATTGGTTTGTCAACAAAGGCTTCGCGTTGACCCAGAGGAAGGCAGCCACAAGACACACTCAAAATCCACTCGTGCCTGAAGAGGGCAAAGTTGAGAGACATAGGGGACCAGGTCACACATAAAAGCTACATTTCAGGTGTACCTCAAGATACAACAGTGATTCATTGCTTCATCTTCTGTAGAAGAGTAAAATCCCCACTCCCAGATAAATAAGGAGTTTGGGGCCACAGTGGGCTGTGTGGGGCCATGGAGGAGAAAGAGGGCAGGGTGAGAACTGGAAGAGGAGGAGGGTGTGTGACAAAAGACTAAAGAGGAAAGAAAAACTGCCCCCAAATGGACAGAGCTACTTTTTCTGAACTCTGGAAATGAGTCAAGTGTTGACAGTCACTTGAGGTTAATGAAAACAGCCTAAAGTGAGGAAGAACAGAGCTCTGTGCTGTTTAACTGGCTGCGGTGGTTTGCCTGTGTATGTGTGTGCATATTTATATGTAGGAACACATGTGTCCATGTGTGTACATGCATAGAGGCCAAAGGACAACATCCTCTATGAATCCTCAGAAGACCTCCAACTTGCTTCCTGAAGACGGTTATTTTCCTGGGACCTGAGCTCAGCAGTGCACTAGTCTGGCTAGGGTCACCACTGTGTGCCACCAGGCCCCATTGCAAAATATTCTTTTTTTTTTTTTTTTTTTTTTTTTTTTTTTTTTGTCTGACTTGTACTTGATTTAATTTGGAAAACAAGGTGAGCACAAGAAGCTGCACACACGGAAACAGACACACTTACTCCACAACACATGTGCGGGAGGTCTTTCCTGCGACAGGCTGGAAGAGCAGGAGGTTCCCCAGGTGGAAGGCAAGGAGGGGGAGGCTTCACAGACAACTGGGGGACATCACTCAACAGTCAGCACGCTGGCCAGGCAGTTAGCTTGTGCTTGGACTTGGCTGTGGTGGTGCCTGGTGTTCTTTTGGCTTCTTCCTCCTCCTCTTTTGCCTGGAGAGGCAGCTCAGCGCAGACTCGACATTCCTGGGGGCCACCACAGGCTGAGGCGGCCTGCCAGACTGTGTGGGGTATCTGGTCTTCAGGGTCTCCTGGAACAGTGGCTGGGAGAGCAGATGGCGTAGCTCCTGCTTCAGAATCTTCATCTGCAAAATATTCTTAAAGTGCATGAGTGCTCTGTGTGCAGTGCCCTAGGGGGTCAGAAAAGGGCATCAGATCCCCTTGAACTCGATTCTACGGAAGTCTGTGAGTCACTAGGTAGGTGCAAGAAACCAAAGCCAGGTCCTTTGGGAGAGCAGCCAAAGCTCTTAACCACAGAGTCATCTCTTCAGCCCGTGTCCAGTTTTATACTGGGCTCTGGAGCAGACAAAAATGAGAGTCCCTTTCTTTTGGGGGGTTTCATGCCTTAAGCCAAGCTAGCCTTGAACTCACAGCAACTTTCTGACCTCAGTTTCCCACATGCTGGGATTTCAGGTGTTTAAGTACCATTCATGCCTTTGCTGGTTTTTTGATCTTAAAGTCTTACTAATTTGTTCAGACTGGTCTTGAATTCGATTCTCCCAAATAGGAACATACCACAGTGCTCACACAGAGATGTTTGTAAAAGACAATGGCAGACGCTTTGCAGGTATCACAGCACAGTGTAGCTGCCTCGGGCATCGGATGAGTCAGGGCAAACAGCTATAGAAGATCTGGGGAGGTGTGGGGAGATGGTGGGGGGTGAACTGTGGGTGGTCTGAGAAAACTTGGGGTAAATATGATCAAAATATATTGTATGCACATATAGAATCTCAAGGAATTAATAAAAATACTATAGTTAAAGTCAGAGTATAACCTTTCCTGCCCTCTAAAAAGGAATGGAGGCATCTTACATTCAAGGAGCTGGAAAAAAAAATCTAGCCATTAAAATAACTGTTCACAAAAGTGCATTCAGCATAAAACAAGATAGCAATTAGTGATAGAAACACGTCATATAGTCCATGAAAAAGAAATTGCTCTGACCCTGTAAGGCTACTCCTCCTTCCCTACTGAGAGCAAGCACCCACCTTGTGACAGCTGCCCCAAATCTTTTCTCTGCAGCAAGCCTCCAATCACCAGCTTCCGCCCTCTCTTTTTTTTTCTCCTCGCTCCTCTATTTAGACCTTCTGTGGTTGGTAGGCATAGGCTGTTTCTGTTTAGACCTACTTTGTCTGGTAGGTTCTTGTCTTTTCTTCATTCACTATCTCTTGTTTAAACATTGTTCCTAGTAAGTTGGTGAGACGGCTTAGCCGGGAAAGGTGTTTGCTGCCAAGCCTGAGGACCCGGGCTCCATCTCTGGAACCCCTACCATGGAGGAAGAGAATTTACTCCCATAGGCTGTCCCCTAACTTCTACACATATACTGTGTCACAGGCACACAAATAAGTCTTTTTAGGTGTATATAATATTATCGTGCATAATTTCTCCAAACTGGAAAGCAACTGAAATTTAATCTATAGGGGTCTTCATGGGTAAATTGTGCTGTTCTGATGAGGAACAGCCTAGAGCTGAGTGAACTATAGCAAGATAACATGGGATGAGGGAAAGGCAAGAAACAGAATGAAAGATGTCATGAGATGCTAAGCAGAAGCTGAATAATAATGTTTAAGAATGCATAATCACATGGCTTTAAAGCAATCTTTCATGTTTGCTTTTAGGCTGGGCACGGTGGTGCACACTTTTAATTCTAGCACTCGGGAGTGATCTCTGTAAGTTTGAGGCCAGCCTGTTCTACAAATTGAATTCCAAGACAGCTAAACAAAAACAAACAAACAAACAAAAAAACAAACCAAACAAACAAACAAAAAAGCTGTTTTTCAAGGAAGCATGATAGCTAAAAACAAATTTAAGGTAGATTCTGTCCTTTTTGATATTATTTTTATAATTAGACACATAAACACTATCATTTAGCAATATGATTTAACATTTTAAAATTACATTTATTTATTCATTTCTTTATATTTACTGTGTGTGGAACATGAGCATGTATGTCACAGTGTTCATGTGGGGGTCAGAGAACACCTTGCTGGAGCCTGTTCTCTCTCCAGCCTGTAGGACCTGGGGACCAAATAAAGGTTGCCTGACCTGACAGAGCCACCATAGCAGCCCTAGATATGTGAGTTTTAACAATGTGTTGTTGCTTTTTTAATGAGAGTAAAATTCAGGACAGTGTTGCTGTGAAAGACCCTCAGATCAGGTATTCTCCAACCCTCAAACCAGATCAGGAATTCTCTGACCCTCAAAGCAAGGGTTCTCCGTGCTCCAACTCAGGAAAGGTGACACCCCAAATCACTCATGAGAAACGGTCTTGATGCAAACTGCAAGAGGAGTTTTATTCCAAGCGCACTGGGGCCCACAACCATACACAACACAGGGGTAGAGGGCTGTGGACCCTGAAGGCAGAATCAGGACATCTTTTATAGGGTTTACAACAAAGCCCTCGAATCACAAACCAATCATGGCAAAGCCCTCGAATAACAAACTAATCATTTCATAGCAAAAGCCCGCGAATCCATAGACCAATCAGTTCCCTATAGTCTCGGAGGTCTGTATTTACACGATCTCCTGAGTCAGGGTGGCAATGACAGTCAAGATATGTCACTAGGGCGGGGGGGAGGGTGGTTATTGTGAGAGCAGTTTGCAGAAGCCAGATAAGAAGTTAGTCAGCTTGTCTCCTATTAACTTACTAGGCCTGGTTTGAATATCTAAGGGTCTGTCCTACGCCCTTTCACCCAGTTTCATACAGAAAGCAGGCTCCGGAACAGCAAGGAGTCTGACCTTATACCTACTTACTGGTAGAGAGCAGGGTCTGGAATTTGAGATATTTATGGCTTCTTAGGAGCAGGGTTAGGGCTCCTTTAGTTTGAGGTAGCTTGGGTCCTTTTTTTTTTATCTGTTCAGTTGTTGTTTATATGTTTGTTTGAGACAGTCTTGGGTATCCAGACTGTCCTGCACACCTGAGACCTTGAACTTCTAATACCTCCTGCTTTACAGCTCTGTGTACCATGCCTGGTTTATACTGTGCTAGGGATCAAACACATGCCATGCATGTTGGAGAGCACGCTACCAAATGAGCTACGCCGGCCCTGAGGATCGTTTCACTTCTAGGGCAGCAAAGATTGGAGCTACAGATGTGTGGTACATTATGTTCATGGTGTGCCTTTTATTATTGGGAGTCTCATTTGGAGATTTACATTGGTTCTAAATGAAGAATACGGAGAGTCTGCACACAAAGAATAAAAATCTACTCTTGGCTTTCAGCAGTCATTAATTTAGTAAGTCACTCAAAAGGCAGCTGTGGCACACCTGCATGTGTAGGCACACATGACACCTGTTGTGCACCTACATGTGTAGGCACACATGACACCTGTTGTGCACCTGCATGTGCAGGCACAGGTGTTCCAGGGCATAGCAGGTCAGTCACTGAAACCTTTCCTATCTTCTTATCTTACCCTTCCAGGACTTAACCCCTCCATCTGGAAGTAGTTTGAGGAAAGTCTCAGAAAGCAAGAGCCAGATCAATGCAGAACTGGAGTCATCTGTCTCAGGATATTCAGAGATACTTTCTTGGTGGCACTCAAAGGAGGTAACTAGAAATATAAAGCCTGTGGGCTGGCTCGATGGGTAAAGGGGCTTGCCATGCAAGCCTGAGGGCGGGGGGCAATTTGTGGGATCCTCATGGTAGAAGGGAGAGAAACAACTCCCACAGTTGTCCTCTGACCTCCACGTATGTGCTACATTCATAAGCACAAACAGACACACTGCACAGAATGTTTTAAATTAAATTCTATTTGTCTAAATAACTTACTGGAGAACATGTTTTCTCCTTTTATAAACTAAACCTCTCAAAGGAGGCTGAGGGAGACCTGAGGACATGTGATGCGAGCTGAGACAGCCTCAGGGTCATCTTCTCTCCCTGTCACCTGGGATCCGGCATTACTGGATCAGATAGGGTCAGGACTTGGGTCCCTGCAGTGACACTTGGCTTGAGAAACTGTCCTCAAGAGGCCAGCTAGACAGACAGTAGTGAAAAGCAGAGAAAAAAGATTGATTTGCTGTGGCACACTGAAAAATGGGTCAAACAACAGGTCCTGTCCCCTGTAAATCCAGCTTCTGAGTCCTGACATGAGGTTTAGGATAAAACAGAGGGCAAGAGATGTGCAGAGCCACACCTGGTCACCTGGTCGAGGTGTGGCTCTGCATCCCCTCCAGTGGCGCTCTCTAGTCTGACAGGTTGTCAGCACTGTGTGAAGTCTCCTCCTGGAGACATGCTCCCCCTATGGCAGGCCTCTGCTTCCAAGTCTTTCCCTGCCCCCAGCAGGAGACTCAGACTTCCTTGGGGTCCACTGATAACCTAAGCTACAAGCACAATGTCTCTTCAGAATATCTTCCTGCCTTCCAGGGTGGTGACACATGGCTGTCGGTGTGCTGTTCTGGAAGGCCCAGTAAGATGTAAAAAGCTGAAGAAGTTGGAGGTGTGCTGAGTGACCACAGTGGTTTGTATAAGCACAGCTCTAGAGACTCATGTGTTTGCATGTGCTCGGCCTGGGAAGTGGCACTATTTGGAGGTGTGACCTTGTTGGAGGACCATCTTCTCCTGGCTGCCTTTGGATTAAGAAGTAAAACTCTTGGCTCCTCCAGCACCATACCTGCCCAGAGGCTGCCATGCTTCCTGCTTTTGATGACAATGGACTGAATCTCTGAACCTGTAAGCCAGCCCTAATAAAATATTGTCCTTATAAGAGTTGCTTTGGTCATGGTGTCTGTTCTCAGCACTGGAACCCTAACTTAGGAAGCAATATGAGACATGCCAGAAGGTGTCCTCTGTGGTACTAACCATCATCCCTCAGAGAAGAGCAAGCTCTCACAACCTTACTCTGGTGCAGAAATGTGTCTCTACTTTGATTTGGGGCTTTGTTGTCCAGAGGCACAGTCAGGACAGGACTGTCACTCACCAGGCCTCCTTGCTGTCCTTGATCTGGGAGTGACTCAGCACTTCCCCGAAGGTGATTCCAAGTGACATCTGCACAGCCAACTGGCCCTCTGTCCTCTTTGGCAGACAGGGTTATTCTTGGTTCCCATGCATTTATTCCCTCGCCACTTGAGACAGGGTTAGAAAGTATTAATAGATATGGGATCTTGCTGCCTCTGAGCCCCCTGCTCGGTGTGGCTCCTCTGAGAAGCCCATGTAAAGTGTCAGTCTCTGGGGTCTTAGTGGACAGGGCGGGCACCTGCGAGAGCATCAAGGGAATGGTTTGAAAGCAGAGCTTTGTCTGTCCCTGGAGGACGGTGCCACAGAGGCCACAGTACACCACACAGTCCTGCATAATCAGTCCAACACAAAATAGGAAGGCAGCTTAAAACAGAATCCGGTTTGCAGCACAGAAGGCTGTGAAGAAGTGAGAATTGAATGAAGGTGTAATAACCCCAAACTGGCAGGGTGTGTGTGTGTGTGTGTGTGTGTATAAGAAGGTGTAATAAGCTTGAACTGCCAATGTGTGCAGATAAACAAGCAAGCATGCATGTGCACGTGTAGACAACCGCAGGTGTTATTCCACAGACAATGTCTAATTTATTTTGTAATGTGCTTGTTTCTGAGACAGGGTCTTTGACTAGCATGTGAATTAGTTTAGGCTTTCTGGCCAGCAAGTCCCAGGACTACCTGACCTCCTGCCTCTTTAGTGCTGGGATTGCAAGCATGTGCCATTGCACCCCTATGTATGTGTATGCATATATTATATGTGTATGTACAAGCCTCTTTTACCCTCTTAATCTGCTTCCTTGAAAAGGTGGCACAAGTTGTTAGCTGGACCATTCACGATTAGGCCTCTATATCAGTTACTTTTTGCCTTGCTATGACAAATAAATCTAACTGTGGTGGTCTGAACAATAATCGCCCCATTGGGTGCATATAGCTGAATGCTTGGTCCCCAGTTGATGGAACTTTTGGGGAAGGATTAGGGGGTGTGGTACCATTGGAGGAGGTGTGTCAGAAAGGGAGAGCTTTGAGGTTTCAAAAAGCCTATGGTATTTCTAGTTGGTTGTCTTTCCCTCATGCTTGTAGATTAAGATGTGAGCTCTCAGCTACTGCTCCAGCATCGTGTCTGACTGCATGGACTCTGACCCTCTGGAACTGTGATTTCCCCCAAATTAAATGCTTTCTTTCTTAAGTTGACTTGGTCGTGATGTTTTATTATAGCAATAGAAAAGTAACTAACACACTGACCAAAGCTACTTCAGGACAGAAAGGTTTGTTCCGGCCCATAGTTTGAGTGTATAGTCTGTCAATGGCAACAGAAGCACGAGTCATCTGCTCACATCACATCTGCAATCAGGAAGCAGAGAGAGAACAACGCTGGGCTCAGCTCACTAACTCATGTTTCAATCAGTCTGGGACGCCAGCCCATGGGATAGGGACACAGACCTTTAAGGAGGGTCTTCCCACCTCAACTAACCAGATCTAGAAAGTCCCTCATAGACACACCCAGAGGTTTGTCACCCAGGTGACTCTAGCTCTCTTGAGGTTGATGATCAGTATTAACCATCACAGCCCCGTGCCTGCCCAGGGAATCTGCAGAGAGCTCTCTCTGGATTCCCAGCTGTATGAAACATGTTGAGAAAATCTCTTTTGCTGAGAGCATCTCTTTTGAGGCTTTGGCTGGATGCCATGGTGGCCTCAATGACTTGTAGCTGGGGAAACACAGGAGCTAAGCCAACAGCCTGGGTGGCTACCCCTGCCCTCACATGTTGTGGGTTATGTAATACACTTGGCAGGAGAAGCTCCATACCACCCTCCCCTGCTACAGCCTCCTCTGCCCACACTCCTGGGAGCCAGCCCAGCCTCTGCACTGGCTCCAACTTTCTCCTCCCTCCATTGTCCTTGTTTTCTGTTCTCTTGTCTCTCCCTTTTCCTTCTTTACACCCATCTCAGTTTTACAATATTTAAGGATTCAAACTTGAGGACCTTTCTATTGTTTATACACTATCCCCAAATTGAAATTGGTACTTTGGGAAGTGGGACTGAACTTTGACACTGGGGCTTCCCAAAGAGTCTAGCCTCAGACTTGCAACAGCACTGGACCTTCATGAGACCAGTGAAGGTAGTTTCTTCGATGCCCCGCTATTGCCAGAGAATGAAGCAGTTCTTAGACACCACACTGAGGGTAGGTGAGAGGGCTCCGTGGCTAACGGCACTTGCTGCCAAACCTGATGGCTGAGTTCAATCCCAGGGATCCACATGGTAGGAGAGAACCAATTCCCCAAAGTTGTCAACATACACACACACACACACACTCACACATACACACACACACACACATTAGTTGTCTTCAGTCTTTGACTATCTTCTCCCCTTGTGATTGGTATGGCTTGAGGGTGTAGCTCAATGCTTAGGCTTTTATTACCTACTTGTTGGGCATTTTTAGC
>NC_137975.1:12384548-12663193 GCF_963924665.1 Micromys minutus | reverse complement strand
GGTCATAGATATTTACTTCCAGAATCTCCCAGGTGTGAAATTTCTAAAAGACTTCATTCCTAACTTCATGTGAGTGAGTTTAGATTTGGAGACCTCTAGGCAGCAACATCTGAACTCCTAGTCTGTGAGGTGGTCTGTGAGGGACTGCAGACAACCTGCTGAGCTGGTTGGAAGTGGGTGTAACATCTATGCTCCGTGGGACAGAGACAAAGACGGTCCAAGCTGCTCATCAAATAGCATTCGTTCTCATTTTCCTAAGTCTGGGCGAGCGGCTAAGTCGGGAATGTGTTTGTGCCTGCTCTTCGAGAGGTTCTGAGTTCAAATCTCAGCAACCACATGGTGGCTCATGACCATCTGTAATGGGACCTGATGCCCTCTTCTAGTGTGTCTGAAGAGAGTGACAGTGTACTCATAAAACGAATAAACAACTCTTAGAAATCTTTCCTAGAAAACCTGAGTTTGGCTCCCAGCACCTGAAGGGAGGCTCACAACCATGGCTAACTCTTGTCCAAGGACTGCCCTCTTCTGCCTTCTATAGGCATGAGGCATATAAATGGTGCAGTTACACATGCAGGGAAAACACCCATAAACATAAGGAAGACCCTCCTGGAGCTGCTGGCTGGCCTGCCTAACCTAATGTTTGAGATTCTGTCTCAAAAAACAGGAAGGGTAGTTCCTAAGGAATGGTACTCAGGGTTAACTTCTGACCTGTGCATGTGTGTGTGTGTGTGTGTGTGTGTGTGTGTGTGTGTGTGTGTGTGTGTGTGTATGGATGAACCAACATGAACTCAAACACACACATACTCAGTGAATAAATCAATAGAAAATATGGATCTACTTACATGTTCTCTTCTCTGTGGAGGCATTAGAACTCTCTGGAAGTGGAGTTACAGGTGACCCAGTAAGCCACTGGATTTGGGTACTTAGAACTGAACTCAGATTTTCTGCAAGAGCAGCATTCTCTATTCAACCATGAGCCATCTCTCCAGCCCCTATTTACACGTTCTTACTAAATTTTTTAAAAATTGAGAATGGAGTCTGTCTTAGTTAGGGTTTTACTGCTGTGAACAGACACCATGACCAAAGCAACTCTTATAAGACAACATTTAATTGGGGCTGGCTTACAGGTTCAGAGGTTCAGTCCATTATCATCAAGGCAGGAACATGGCAGCATCCAGGTAGGCATGGTGCAGGAGGAGCTGAGAGTTCTACATCTTTACCTGAAGGCTGCTAGTCGAATACTGACCTCCAGGCAGCTAGGGTGAGGGTCTTAAAACCCATGCCCCCAGTGACACGCCTACTCCAACAAGGCCACACCCACGCCAACAGGGCCACGCCTTCTAAAAGTTCCAGTTCCTGGGCCGACGGACCATCACAGAGTCAAATCCAAACCACACACACACATTTTCTAGAATTATCTGCAGTGCTCTCTGAAGAGGTGACAGGAAAATGATCGAGTGACATTTTATTTAGCATGATGTAGTGTGGTGGTCTCTGCACAAAGTGACCTTAGCTGCTTTCTTTCTTATTTTTACCACAACAAATCACTGTGGTGAAATGAGACCTGGTTGGGGGCACGTGACCCGTAGACTGGTGCAGGCATCTCTGAGGACAGGGAAGAAGGTCTGGTTAGTTGATATCGATGGCTTCTGCTCATCCCATGCAGTGGATCTATCTTACCTCTTTTGTGTCAGGACGTCATTGGCTCAGACACTGCCTCTGTCACCCCTATCACATCCCAGACTCACAGCCAGCTTGAGCCTAAAAATCAGTCACAACCAGGCACATATCTCAAAGTGTGGCAGGGACTTTGCATGCAGAAACTGTGGTCTCCATGTGCGGCACAGATAATCTTACCGAGGAATTTGTGCAGTGGCCGAGGTTTTATTGCTGGCTTCTGAATCTCCTAATGTGAGTTCTGGAAAGCCCAATAACTTCAAGAAGGATATACAATGCAAGATGGAGAGCCGGCTGACTCCTCCGTACACAGCTCAGCAGAGCCATCCTTTTGTTAATTCTCAGTGTGTGCCAGGTAGTGGAGATGTAGGAAAAGCATAGTCCAGTAGCAGAGACTTGACCATCATGCATTAGGTTCTGAGTTCCATCACCACCATGCGAAACAAAGCAAGTCACAGCACAGCACCAGTGTTTACTCTGAGGTTGTGGCTTTATGAAAGAGAATTCCTAGAAAGCAGCTTTGTCTGCAAAGGCTCACTGACTGATTGGAGCGTCAGTGATGGGAGGAGGTTGGAATGGTGCCGGTCCAGAGTCTAATTACAATGTATCCTGGGGTATCTTTAGACCACTGAATAGCCATTCCCTGCTTCCTTCTGTCAGACTAACATTCCATGATTAATGAGTGAGTTAAAATCTTTAGGGATGTATTAGCAAACCTATTCTCTACCAAACAAAGGGCTAGGAATACTGAGGTTTTGGCTGTCACCTACCTCTGGGATGTTCTGCCAGTGTATTTGAAAAATTACCTTGGTTTATTACTGTTCTGATTAGTGATAAAGAAAACATCATGAAATGAAATACATGCTAGAAGACGGAGTCTAGGGTGACCTAAGTCTGTGTTCCTGAGTCAGTCACTCATAGCTGGCTCCAGAATGAACTGTCTCTTATGCCTGTTCAGGTGAGAGCTGTTTTGTGTTCAGTTGCTTGGGTCCTAACACTAGGATCAGCCACCATTCTCAACAGGCCAACTGAGGAGACACGTGTTAGTGAAAAACAGAGGGAGGAGATTTAGTCACCCTGACCCTGAGATGAAGAGGAACAGGAACTCCTGCTCCAGCCTCCGTCTTTGAGGTCCTGACATAAGGTTTAGATCTCAACAGCCAGAGTGAAATCTCTCCCTGGGAGACAAGTCACAGGCCCTGGAAGCAGTCCTCGTAGGTTACGTGACAGCTGTGTTTGCAAGTGCTTTACCAAGGCCTGGCAGAGTAAGCATTGTGCACGGACTGTCTTTGAGCCTCCTGAGAGCTAGCTGACCCTCAGTGCTGGGCAAGTCAAAATTGTGAAACGTGGCTTCTGTCGCTCATGGAAGGTCTACAGAGAGTCACTGAGCACCAGCCAAGGACCAAGTGGGGCACCCTTCAGTCCTCACCATGTCAAAACTCGGGTGCTTGCTCACTGTTAGGTATTGAATGCTAGGAGAGCAGTGGTTCAAGAGGACACTCAAATGGATTATTGGGGACTAGGAATTTATTAGAATTATTAGCACCATAGATGGACACACAGACAGACAGATAGAAGGGCAGCAGCATGGCAGGGGTCCAAGAAGAGTTCAGGCACCACCACCCAAAACACACAGCATGGTGGGGTCTCTAAAGAGGAGAGAGCCCATAGGGGAGAAGTGGGGTCTGCTCTGACATCTTCTGGGAATGGTGATGGGAAGATTGACAGCTCTCTGACTCCCAGGCAGGAGGAGACAGGACGGAGGGGAAGGAGGAGGATCGTCCCGATACCTCAACACCAGTATCCTTCAGTATGAGCTAAAGGTAGGCAGGCATTCCCGGAGGATGCCCGTCAGTGTCTTCAGCAGGAGAGGCTGGAGCCTAACCTTAATGTTTAAGGTTACACCTGCCTGTCTGTCTGTCTGTCTGGCAGAGGGAGGGAAATGTGCACGCACCCTTGTAGAAGTCAGTTCGTTCCTTCCACCATGTGGGTCCCAGGGATCTAATTCATTCTGGTGGTCAGGCTTGGTGGCTAGTGTCTAATGCACGGGGCCATCTCACAGAACCACCCTCCTCTCAGCCAGTTTTGACGTGACATGTTGATTATGAAGAAAGCTTTTCATTTTCTCAAAAGCCTTTCTGGAGACCAGGAAACCTCCTCTGATACCCAAAGGACATAAATGATAACGTGATTTTTAAACGTGTGTACATGCTTGTTTGTATGTATATAGATGCACATGCATGTGTGTGTTCACGAATGTGGGAATCAGAGGACAGACTTGATGCCACCCTCGGGAATGCTGTCCAGGACCTTTGTGACAGGGTCTCTAACTGGCCTGCAGCTCACCTACTTGCTGATGTTGCTGAGCTCGGGCTGCAGAGATCCATGGCCAATGTACAGGGCAAACGTGAAGAGGTCCAGGGCATGCTGTCAGAGCGCCTTCTGAATGTCCATGTTGTGCCTGTAGATTAGCGCAGCGCTCAACCTTGGCCAGAGCAGTTTCTTTCCGCAGTGGGCAGCTGTTAGTGCAGAGACTTCGAGTGGTCCCAGTACCAAGAGTAAGTGACTATTGTGCTCAGCCCTAAAGAGGACATCTGTGACAACATGCTCACAGCCCAGGAAGCTCCTGAGAGGAGAAGCAGAAAGACGGAAGAACGAGACCCGTGAAATGCTGTCTTCAGGACATGGCGTGCTCAGTGCCCTCGTGAACTCACTACAGCTGTGGTAATCTGTGCAAGCTCCATCAGCATTCCAGCCGCACCGCTGGTTGCACAGAGTGGGTTTCAATAGAGAGAGAGAAAGAGAGAGAGAGAGAGAGAGAGAGAGAGAGAGAGAGAGAGAGGGAGGGAGGGAGGGAGGGAGGGAGGGAGAGGGAGGGAGAGAGAGAGAGAGAGAGAAGATAAAAAGGAAAGTCATTTTGGGGTGTCGAAGGGAAGTAGAAGGGGGAAGTTGGGGTTCAGATACATACATCTAAATACATAAATCTAAATACATTATTTGCTTGCATAAAATTGTCAAAGAATACAGAATGCTCTATTATATTACTAAAGAAATAAAAAAGAGGTCTGAGGAAGAAGCAGTGTTGCCTGCTTGCCTCTGCTTCTTGCTGGTGAATGCATCTACCCTGCTGTTGCTGTTGCTGCTATCACTCCATCCTATAGTGACATCACAGTCCAGCTTCTTCAGCCTTTTGCTGTAGATGGAAGACCCTCCAGGCCTTCAGCTCCAGATGTGGCACGCAGCTTCCTGGAGTGAGTGTATGCTGGCTTCTCAGCTTCTCCAGAATGTAAGCAGCCATTACTGGATGGCCTAGCCTGTCATGTAAACCAGTTTAGTGAGTCCCCTAGTAATATATATTCATTTTTTGTTCTCGGTTCTAAATCACTGCCAAAGTGTGAAGTGTCTTATTTGTCAAAGTAATCGAGAGACAAGCATGGGGTTTATACAAGGCCTGGGTCAGCTGCACGACCCTGGCTTATTTGAGAACATTCAGCCCTCAGGAAGAAAAGAGGGTTAAAAAAATAAAGTAGTGACAAAAAATATATATTCATATAGTTTTATGCAAAAATGTTTTTAAAATCTGTACATTTATCTCTGTTTTTTAAAATAAAGTTGTCTAATTAAAACATAATGGTTATAAGATTTTTTTAAAAAAGAAAAAAGAGGGGATGTCCCTTCTTCAGACTCATTCTCATATTCTTGCCACAGATGTCCCTGTTCCTCCAAAGTTCTGATACCTGGGTACCAGAGGGCAGCTTCCAGACTCCCTGCTGGGCAGGGATTATCCAGCCCTTGGTTAGGGAAGCAGTTTACCTCAGCGCCTCACAGACCCAAACAATGGAGGTGCACAGCTGCAGTGATCAGGTTGGGCAGCTTTTAGAACTTGCTCACGACCTTCAGTCTTCAGTTTTGAAATGGTCACAGGGCATTCTGTAAAATGTTAGCCAGTACAGGAAGTGAGGCGGAGGTAGGCAGATCACAGAGCCCCCAGTCAGCGAGTCTAGCCGATCAGTGAACACCAGGCTCAGAGAGGAAGGCACCTCATGTCAAATTCTGTCCCCTCCACAGGCACCTGCACACACACACACACACACACACACACACACACACACACACACACACACACTGTAGCTTTAGACTATTCAGGTCCTGGCTTTTAAATTAACTCAAACATCAGATGCTAGCCTTCCTGCCAGCACTTCTGAGCACTGGCAAGTGCCACCATGGTCACAAGCTAAAGGATTTGACTTTGAGCTAAAGAACTCCAAGGCCGGCCAACCACCCACTCTAGGTGATGAATAGGTGACTCACAGTCTCTGCCCACAGCTTCCGGTCCTTGTCAAACTCTGCTGCCACCTGGTGGTTGACAAAGGGCAGTCAGGCACCAACTGCTGCCTGGACTCTAAGGAATGTGGGCTAAAGTGCAGGAAGGTATCACTGAAGGATGTTCCAGAGATCAGTCGTGGTCCTGAGCTGCGGATCTAAAGTCAAACCGCAAAAACCTGACCTTGCAAGACTGTTCTACGCAGAAATCACGTTTGGCCTCTCTGCAACCATTTGCTCTGTACCTGAACTTGAAGCAAGGCACGGCCAGAGAACAGAGGAAGTGTCCATTCTGCTGTTTGAAGGAGCCTGCTGCTCCTAACTGGAAAACAAAGCAGTCAGAGAAAGTGGTATCAGGTTATGTGCTCTGGATCCCCTGCAGACAGTTCTAATGTGTCCAGAAAAGGAAACGGAAAGGCAAGAGGTTCTTGGAAAACCAAAGCGTCCTTCCTGGGCTCTGAGAACACCTGGGCCACTGCAGAGCTGGGAGTTTGACTGGCAGACACTGGGAAGCAGTGAGGGAGATGTGCCTACCTCACTGGAAGTCCCAGCATCATGAGTGCCTACTCGTATGGGATAGAACACTTTGTTCAGCAGCCACAGGGTATTTTGTGCGAGTGTATATGGTGGTGGTGGTGTGTGTAGTGTTAATGTGTGTGCACGGGTGCACAAGAGTGCACATTCTCCTGTGTGCACGTCCATCTCTGTGGGTCAACGTCAGGTGTCTTTCTCAATTACTTCCAACCTGCTCTTCTTTCTTTTTGGAAGACTTGTTTTTTGTAATTGTTTAGATATGTGCATGGGAATGTAGGTGTCCTTAGAGGTCAGAAGAGAGTGCCGAGTCTCTTGGAACTAGAGTTTCAGGCATTTGTGAGCCATCTACCATCGGTGATGAGAACCAGGCTCACATCCCCTGGAAGAGCAGGAACATTTGTGCCTCTGCCTTCCTAGCAATGGAATTATATACACACCACAGCCATACCAGGCTTTTATTTATTTATTTTTAATGTGGATGCTGAGAACCAGGTCTTCGTGCTTGTACAAGTCCCCTACCAAATGAACTATCTCCCAAGCTCCATACTGCACACTTGGGTGCAGTGAGATTAATGTTGTTAATGAAGCATGGGTGTGCCAGAATCACCTATGTGTGTTCCACGCTTTGCTGGGTCATTTTCCCTGAGTCCAAGGTCAATCCTGAGGTCAGCACAGATATCCCACTTCATAGAGTGGAAGACTGAGGCTTCCGTTCCACGAAGGTCAGACCTCCAGGCTGCTGGTGGATGCTGGCTACTCATGCTGCTGCTGCCGGACTGCAAGGTGGCTGCTCCCTCCTTCTCCTCACGCTAGCCTAAAGCAAACACAGCAAAACAAATAACGCAGCCATGCAGACATGCACCATTCGACTTTTGTAATCTGTATAATCTTTAATGTCACCCCAAGCTCCCTTCTAGGTCACTCCTAAGCAAGCAACTTTGCTTTAAGGCAAGTGGGGGAAACTGCACGGTATCATGGGTAGTCCTAGGAGCTACTGTGAGCTCTCTGCCCCGCTTTTCAGGGACCGTACAAAAGGAAACAGACATCTAGGACACTTCCTTTCCTGTGCTGGATCATCAGAATAATGTTTTCTTTTCTGACTGGCAAAAAAAAAAAAAAAAAAAAAAATCTTCACAAGGCAGAGAACTGCCTCTGGGCACACAGGAAACTGCTGGGCAGAGAACTACATCTGATATCCAGAGATGCAGATGCAGCCCCTATGGGAGGGACGCGGGTATAATCTGTGTCTCTGTCTCTCTCTTTCATAGACAAGGTCTCATGAAGCCCAGGCTGACTTTGTTATAGAAAGTGTGACTCTGAACTTCCGGTCCTCCATCTCCCAAGTGCTGGGATTACAGACATGGTGTTGGGGATCTCACTCCAGCTTTGTGCAGACCCTACAAGCAGCCTACCAACTCAGCCACACCTCCAGCCCCTCCAATGTAATGCCTAACCACGTTTTCTCCACTCCCTTTGAACTTTATAAGCATTCAGGAACACTGAGCATCTTTTCCAGAGCCCAGTCTATACGAGTTTAAAGTTTATGAAGCTAATTACATAAATATATTCCTTCTATACAGACACACTGGATTACTTCGCTATGAGTGTCAGGAACCCAACAAACTTTGTTTTAAAATCCAAACCCAATCTGTGTGTGTGTGTGTGTGTGTGTGTCCCATAGCATGTATGTATGTGACAGTCAGAGGATACCTTGAAGAAACCACTTATCTTTCTACCATGTAGGTCCTGGTGACCAAACTAAGGTCGTCAGGCTTAGTCACCCACATCTTCATCCACTGAGTTATCTCACTGGCCCACCTGGGTTTGTCTTAAATATTTTATGTATACGTGTATGCCTAAGTGTTTGTATGTGCACCACACACATATAGGAGCTCACAGAGGTGGGAAGAGGGTGTTGAGTTACCTGAAACGAGTTATGAGCAGTTGTGAGCCACCATATGGGTGCTGGGAACTGAACCCAGGCCCTCTGGAAGAACAGCCAGTGCTCTTAACCACTAAGCCATCAACTGTCTGGCTCATCACCTGGTTTTCTTAAGTGAGTTCTGGGAATCTTATCTCGGGTCCTCAGGCTTGAGTCACGGGAACATTACCCACTGAATCACACACCGCCTTTGCTTATTTCAAAAGAGTCATACAGCATCATCTGGGACCCAAAGTGGATTTTCTTCATCTTCAGCCTGGCTGCCTACAAAAGTCATTATTGTCTGAGTACTTAGAGCAGCACAGAACAGGGCAGGCCACGCTCTATAAAACACCGTGTGAGCAGGGTGATGGATGCTTCTCCTGGGCCATTGTACATTGTATGATCTCACAAAGAAAGAGACGAGTCTCCAAAGGCCATTACCTAAATTCTTATGTTCATGTTCTTACCCAAAACGCACATTTGGGAACAGGAGGCTGATCTCAGGTCTGAATCATTGATAAATGTTTCAGATGGAAAGAAATGACAGGCATGGCTTCTCCCCTAAACCTGCACTTCCTGGGGATGCCAGATGCACAGAGTGAAGGGGAAGGGAAGAGAAAAGCCACAGGTGTCATACTGTGGGGTCACTGTGAGACACTGGGATGCTGAAGCCTGCAGAGCCACTTGTCCCGATGGCGGAGATCAAATCACTTCCGAGTCAACTAAGAGAACATTTTCCTGTTCAATTAACACTCCTAATCAGCTTCGTCGAAACTTTCTGAGAATACCATGATATGAAACAGCCACCATGAGCTGAGCCCATCCCCCAAAAAGTACACATAAGGAGAGAAGGATGACAGAAGTCCAGCTGCCTGGGGCGAGGTAGATGGCCCACCCAGGACACAGTTCAAATCCCCAGGACCCTTGTAAAGCCAGTGGCAGCAAAGCCTGCCTACAATGTCAGCATTCACACAGTGAAACGGAAAACGGAATACAAAGACAGGAGCATTTCCCAGAAACTTTAAGGCCAGCTTAGACATCACAAGCAGCAAACAACAGAGACCCTGACAAAATATGGTGGACAGACATCGTTCACATATATGGACATGCACATACATGAAATAAATAAATGAATAAATAAATAAATAATATAAAGTATTTCTTGAGTATCTTGAGTTCAAGGCACAGAATCTATGGGAAAGCCTCCAGGGAAAAGGAGACAGGTGGATCCCTAAGGCTCCATGGCCACAAGGCACAAAAAGTCTTGTGTACGAGGCTTACTTTACCAGACTATATCTGAATTCAAAATCAGAAAACACACACCTACTACACAGACAGAAAACTTTAGAAACAGCAGTAACAACAATAACAAATTTACCAGGTAAATGTCATGAACATATGAACATTTTGGTATATTATTTCCCTCTGAATTGTTTCTTTAAAAATTTATTACACACACATACATAATATACACATATACATATATGTATATTACATATGTATGTATGTATGTATACTGTAGCTATTTTCAGACTCACCAGAAGAGGGCATCAGATCTCGTTACAGATGGTTGTGAGCCACCATGTGGTTGCTGGGATTTGAACTCAGGACCTCTGGAAGAACAGTCAGTGCTCTAAGCTGCTGAGCCGTCTCTCCAGCCCCTGAATTGTTTTTTCTAAGTATTTTAGTACTTATGTCTTTTAACTTTTACAAGTAATATTTAACTTTTAGAAACAATCTTGAAGGTGAAATATATAAATATATACAATTTTATATATAGCTGTATTTATAGTATTATAAATATATACATAATATATACTATAGCTTAGGCTTGCCTTAAACTTGTTCTGTAACCAAGGATGAACTTGAACTCCTGATCTTTCTGCCCTTCCCTCCCACGTGCTGGGATTCTAGACATGTGTTGCCACACCCTGTTTAGTAGCAGTACAGGGAGACCGAACACAGGTCCTCATGGGGGCCAGGCACCACTGGAGCCCTGCCTCCTAAATTCCCTTATCCTAAGGTCAGTTCTTTGCTCAGCCTTCTGTATATATAATTTAAAAATATATGCATGATGTAGGTATTCTGGAATATGTCTATAGTCCCAAGTACTTAGAAGGCTGAGGTAGGGGAGCACACTTTTTTTTTTCATTTGGTACATGTACTGGCTGGTTTTGTGTCAACTTGACACAGCTGGAGTTATCACAGAGAAAGGAGCCTTCTTTGAGGAAAGGCCTCCATGAGATCCAGCTGTAAGGCATTTTCTCAACTAATGATCAAGAGGGAAGGGCCCAGCCCATTGTGGGTGGAGCCATCCCTGGCCCCGCCCATTGTGGGTGGTGCCATCCCTGGGCTGGTAGACCTGGTTCTATAAGATGCAGGCTGAGCAAGCCAGGCTTGTCATCTTAAATACACTGAGAGGCCTCACCTTGTTCTAGTTGCTGCAGTCAGACAAACAGTTGTTGGCCCCACCACGGAGCAGGAAGCTCGCTTTCCCTGTGGACAGCCGGGACCACACTGTGAGAGCTGCCACCATAACAAGGCACAGGCAGTGTACAAGTGCACAATTAGTGTCAAATGAGAGACACCCTCCAAAGTCCCTTAATAGCCAGAAAGTGAGTCCTCATCACGCGTGACACGGTTCTTACAAAGAACTGTCTCAGCTACCACGTCTTCATTTTGGAGCAAAGAACTCTGACCCTCAGAGACACTGAGCCACTTGCTTGGGCATCAAATCTGATTAGAGGTTTTCTTTTTGTTTATGTTGCAAGAACTGGGTTGTCTGGGTCAATGGAATGTGCACACATGGGGTGGGCAAGATGGCTCAACAGGTAAAGGAGCTTGCTGCCAATCTTGATTTCCTGAGTTCAATCCCCGGGACACACATGGTAGAAGGAGAGAATCACTTGTTACGTGCTGTCCTGTGACTGCCACGTTCAGAGCAGACACACACGTGCAAACATGCACAGTGCTCTGACTTCATGCCTCAGTTTCACAGATGCTTTGAGAGAGTGGCATTGGGCACTCGGGGAACACCATCGGAAAGTTGTTCACCAGTAGGCATGCTCATCACATCCAACCATGCTCACCACAGGACTTAAAGACCATCCCTGCCATCCTCTCTTCCTGTCAGAGGACGCACAGGCCCTGCCGCTAGCCACTCGGGTGCTGTGAGCCTGGGGCACCTTTCGCCACAGCAGACGTGTTTATTTCAGTGATTTCCCAGATATGTGCGATGGCACTGATCCTGTCTGCGTGTGACAGCTGAGGATGTGGCCCAGCCTGGGGAATCTGTGGAAGACGTGAAGGGAGGGCACACCTACTTCTGACAACGCATTTGTCATTTGTGGCAGGCTCTGGGATTGCTGGATTGCTTTCTTAGTAGGCAGAGCAGTTCAAACACAGCCGTGTCTGAGCAGCTATGTGTGCATCCGTGATCATGTGAGGGTGGGGGTGTGAACGCACATACGTGCATGTGCGTGTGGAGGCTGAGAACAAATAGGTCCTATTTTTGGGCTGGAATTTCCTGCCCCTAGCTTCCTCCTGTGTGTCCTTTTGTGCACATTTTTGTCTCGTAAGTGAGATGTCTTGTTGCTGTGACATTTCCAACGCGGCAACTTCAGGAAGGGTTTCTTAGGCTCACAGTCACCACGGTGGGGAAGCCAGGACAGCAGAGGTGGGAGGCAGCTGCTCCCATTACAGTCAGGAAGCAGAGACGGATGCTGTGCTCTCACTTTCCCCTTTTTCCTCAGTCCAGGACCTCAGCCTGTGGGATCATGCTGTCTACAGTTAGCATGTGCCTTCTCATCATAATTAACATGCCCAGAGATTTGTCTCCTAGGTGATTCTGATCCAGTCAGTGACAACGAATACTGACCATCACGGCAACCACAGTACTTGTACACAGCCCGTGGGAGTGAGTTCTCTCCTACCACCTGTGGTCCCAGGAAGTGAACTCGGGTCATCAGGTCATCAGGCTGGGCAGCAAGCGCCTTGACCCCAAGCCTCATCTCACGGGCCCCCCTGTGCTTTCTAAAGATTTTATCACACTTGTTTGAGATCTCTGCAATTTCATTCGTCATTATGTCTCAGACTCCATGTCACCGAACAGCATGATGTCCTCATTGTTGCTTAACTAGGAATCTAGAACACAGAGACGTGCAGCTTAGACAGCCTCTCCATTGCCACAGTTTAAGCTGGTCACGGTTTCCTATTTTTAACTCTACAGTGAATTGCCTTCTTGGAGATTTCTTAGGAAAGGACTCCAAGAATCGGAACTTCTAGCTCCTGGTAATTTGCAGTTATTTCAGCAGGCACGCCTTCAAATGGCCCATTGAAATGACTGTCCAAGACTCACGCTCCCATGAGGAGCGCAGGCTCACATCGCCACCAGTGTGCCCAGACCTGTCCTTTGTCAGTCTGTAATGGGAAGTAGCAGCCTGCCATTTTAACTTTCATCTCCTTGAGAAAGCAGGATTTATCTTCATAACTGTGATATATGTGTGTGTTCCTTTTATTCTCTCCCTCCCTCTCTGACTCACTCTCTCTGTCTTTAGGCTCGGCTGGGCTGCATGTCTTTTCCTGCTAAGCACCTTGTCTACCCCAAGTAAATCCTTGTGAATTGTCACGGTAGGGTTGTCTTCTTTTCATGGATTTGCAAGAGTCCTGTAGTTTAGAAACCAACCCTCTATTTTACATGTGCACATAGATTCTTCCAGTCTGTGTTTTGACCTTCGTGTGATTCTTTTTTAAGATTCATTTTTAAATTATATGTATGTATGTATGTATGTATGTATGTATGCTTGTGTGGGGGGGTGTTGTGCACATGAGTCCAGTGCCCACAGAGACAAGAAGAGGGTGTGGGATCCCTTGGAGCTGGAGTTGCAGGTGGTTGTGAACCCCTGGGGCTGGGTGCTGAGAGTAAGAGCTGTACACACTCTTAACTGCCAAGCCAACTCTTCAGCCACTGTGGGTTTCTAACCTGGTTTTTCATATTTGTATGTCAGATCTGATGAAGGTCAGAAACCACACTTTAAGGTCTCCTCTACCCCAAGGTCATGTACATTATCCAGACTTTCTTCTAAAATTCTCATCATTTTCCTGTGTTTATTTCACTGTCTGAAGTCACAGTTCCTGTCCCCAGCCCTTGGAACCTGCACCTTCTATTAAAGCTCCACGCTTTTACATTGCACTTGGTCTAAGTGCCTCTTAAAACAAAAAACACAAACCAACCAACCAACAACAACAAAGACAAGAAACATTCAGGCTGGTGACATGGCTCAGTGAATAAAGTACTCACGAGGCAGGCACGAGGATTCGAGTTCAGGCTCCCAAATCTCATACAATGAGGGATGAACTGACAACTGACTCCACAGAGCTGTCCCCTGACCTCTTTGTGCACACTGTGGCGACATATGCCCAGCAACAAAACCACTCCCACCACCACCACCATCAACACCATCATTACCACCATCATGATCACCACCACCACCATCACTACCATCACCATCACCAACACCACCATCATGATCACCACCACCACCACCACCACCACTACCATCACCACCATCATTATCACCACCACCACCACCACCACCATCACCACCACCATCACCATCATGATCACCACCATCACCACCACCACCATCACTACCATCACCACCATCATTATCACCACCACCACCACCACCATCACCACCACCACCACCATCATGATCACCACCATCATCACCACCACCATCACTAACTACCATCACCACCATCATCATCACCACCACCATCACCATCACCACCACCACCACCAACAACAACTCTTTCCCTCAGCAAAAATGTCAATTCAGTTTTTAAAGAGAGCTCAACTAGGACTTAGAAAGTAATAAAACAAAAATGGCACCATACAGAACTGATTACCCCCTTGTCTGTGTTCCTATGGCAGTCTGTCCTGCCTTTCCACTAAAGCATGGCTCTCTTCCTCACTTACTGAGGCCATCTGTGTACTCAGCACTCCGCTTAATGAACGAATGAATCAGACAAACAGTCTCTGTTTTTAAGAAGGACTCTATTAGACGTTTCCTCGGAGCGGCGTGCTTCCAGCCATGCTAATCAGACTCTGAGCTGATTCTCAGAAAAACACGAAGCGGGCTCTATCAGCACAATGAAACCAGCAGCAGTCCAGCGCTAGCCCATCCTCCGGACCCTTCAGCACAGCCAGTGTTCATCCACCCCCAGGGTCTGAGAAGTTACCTGCTTTGGAAGGCTGTGTCTGCCAGGACACGGGAGGTCTCTCCCAACTGACTCCTGGAAGCACATATCTGGCTACCTACTCTCTCCTGACAGAGGAATTTGGTTCTATTACACTTTGCTATAATAAAAGTCAGGAAATGTCCCAGAGAAAAATGCTAGCACCATTATTTGTGTGGTCTGATGCAAAAATAAAGTAAAATAAAGCAAAAATAAAATAAAATAAAATAAAAATCTCTGTTACAGCAGGCGATCTCCCTGAAATAGCCACTATCCACTGCCTTGGGGGTGTACAGCTGACACTCGAGGGGTAAAAGATGGCCTTGGCTGTCCCCTCATGTAACGTCTGCTGCCTAAGAGAACAGAACAACATGATTTCCGTTGCATCTTTTCCTAAAACTTTTTAAATCCACCCCCTCGTCCCCTCTCTCTACCTCTGTCTCTGTGTTTCTCTCTCTCTCTCTCTCTCTCTCTCTCTCTCTCTCTCTCTCTCTCTCTCTCTGTGTGTGTGTGTGTGTGTGTGTGTGTTATGTACAGGGACAGGTGCACGTACACCTAACACACAGAACTCAGAAGTGGATGCTCGGTGTCCTACTCTTACTCTCTGATTCGTTCCTTTGAGGGGTCCCTTGCTGACCCCGGAGCCAGGTTGACAGCTAGCACACCCCAGTGACATTCTTGTCACTGCCCTCCACAGCTCTGGGGCAACTGGTCATGTCCTGCTTTTTACAAGGGTAGTGGGGATTTGAACTCAGTTCCTAATGCAGCAAGTGCTTTTAACCACCTCCTCTGCTCTGGTTGGATCTCTTTAAAGAAGCCAACATGTTAAGCCACCAAATAGTCCCTAATTTAGGAAACAGAACAATGTGTATTTATTTTTGAGACAGGGCCTCATGTAGCCTCTACAGACAAGGATGACCTTGAAACCCTTCTGCATTTGCTTTTATGTCTCAAGTGCTGGGTTACAGGCATGTGCCACCACACAGGGATTGGCCATTGCTGGAGACGGAACCCAGGGCTCTGTGGGTGCTAGGCAAGAGCACTGTAACCGCTGAGCTACGTCCCCTTACCCTAAGAAGTAATGCTTTGTAAACAAACACTTAAAATTTTAAAACCAAATGTTTTGCTCATTTTATAACAAGGAAAGGAGGAAGGAAAGGCAGGGAGAAAAGAGATTGGGAGTGAGGATCTTCTATGAAGAGAAATCAAGCCAAGAATTTTTTTAAAAATTTATTTGACAATTAAAAAAATCACTTGTAGAATAAAGGCATGCAAAAGTGTACTCAGACACGTCACCAGAATGCGATGGGATTAGCTTTGTATCTCCGATAATCTTCTCCACAGAAGAATGCAATTTCAGTTTCACTGGCTGAAAAGAAGAAAAACGGAAAAGGAGAGAAAAAAAACTATTTTAATGTGAAAACAGATTTTAAGCAGGTATGGAAATCCGCATTACACTGGTTTGCTATCATAGGTGCTTAAAATGAAAAGACAAGCTTGTCAGTCAGGCTACATAATAACTCTTTACCTAGCCAACCAGAAGTTTCAATGTGGTTATAGAAGATTAAAACTCAAATAATTTAAAAACAAAAGAAAGACTAACTGGTGTTGGTGAGATGGCTCAGGGGGTAAAGGAGCTTACTGCCAAACCTGGCAGCCTGAGTTCAATCCCAGAGCTCACCTGGTGGAAGGGGAGAACCCACACTCTCAAGATGTCCTCTGAATAGCGCGCGCACACACGCGCGCGCGCGTACACACACACACACACACACACAATATTTAAAAATTTACAAACAGTAACTCCTAAAATTAAAACCAAGAGTTAACACAAGAGTGAAGCTTTTCAAGAAATACTAACATTGCTCATTTATACCTCTGGAAAATAAAAGGCCTTGGTCTCTTTTAAATAGGCTAGTCAGTTCCAGAAGGGGAGGGGCTCCCTCTGCCCCCCCCCCCAAATTAGCCTGTAGGTATAATAATTTAATACTTAGAGGATCAGTGGAATATTTTACAGATCACTTTACATTCTCCCTCATGACCCATCAAAATGTGTGTCTGAAGAAGTTAATTTTTTGGCCCTGCTCATGACTAATTCATGAGGCTTCAGCAATATGCAAAGTGAAAGACACAAATTGGCTTCTCTGCAATACCTTCAAAGGCCTCTAATTATTCACAGGGGAAATGGCTCAGCTAAAGGACCCCAGAGGTTCAGGGCGGCCACGATGCTTTCAACCCAACGGGTCAAGGACTCCGGCTTCGGAAACCATAACTGCGGCATTATTAATTCAGATCCGATGGCAAGCCTTCCCATTATCACACACGTGGTTCTTCAAGGTGTTGGCACCCACAAGTTCCACGCTGCTTTTTTTTTTTTTTTAAATTAAACCAGGAGTTAATACAGTCTGCTCAGTTTTCACAGAAGGCAAAAGGGCCCGTGCAAAGCTCAACAAGAAAACAGACATGATCATTCGTAATGAATACTGAGTAGTCAATTAGCATAGGCGCCCCAAAGAGACAAGTAAAACTCTTCAGCCCAAATAAATAAGACAAGGAGAGGATTAGCGTTGCTCTGTGGCACAGACTCTAATCTCATCATTAGATTCCATCACAAAAGGATGAAATTCGAGAGATTAGCATGACATTTCATTAAGAGTGTTTCGTTGTTTGCAAGAATATCATATGTAGTATCTCTCTAGCATAAGCTGGCCTGCGTTCTAGAGGAACTAAGCAAACACCAGAGAGGAAAACCGGTATGGCCACGGCCACAGCTCCTCGGTCCAGACGCACTGTGTCCTCGGGATGAAATCCCAGTGGCTGATAATTCACTTGAGAGTGCTCGTCGCATTGAGCCTGGGCAGGGGAGAGCATGGGAGACGCAAAGAAGGGCTGGGAATGGAGACTCCCTAGGCAAACGGTGGCTCCATGTTCAGCAGTCTGGTAAGACGGTTAGGAGGCTCTACATCAACCCCTGTAAAAAGGGGGTTGTGGAGGCTGGGAGATGGCTCCTGGGTAAGAGCACTTGCTCTGCAAGCACGAGGGCCCGAGTTTGAATTCCCAGCACCCATGTAAAAGCTGAGCATGCTGTGTGTGCCTGTTACCGCTGACCAGCCAGGTTAGCTAAAACACCTTCAACAACCTTAAAAAGCCTTAAACTGCTGCTTCAGTAAGACCCTGTGTCCAGGGAATAAGGCGTGGCTTAGTAGAGGAAGAACTGGATGCCCTGCTCTGGCCTCCACAAACATGCAACGAACACACAAGCACACGCACACTGACAGAAAAGAGGGTAAGGCTTCAGAAAACTAGTTATTCCAAGAAGGTATCCGGTGCACTGTCCTTTAACAAAACAAAACAAAGGTCCACTTTTAAGGTATACTCAGAGGAAGAGCACATGACCAACTTCTTCCTGTCTTCCTTCTTTTCTTATGGACAAGGTTTCTAGCTCAGGATGGCTTTGAACTCCCTGTGCAGCCAAAGATGATCATGAACTTCTGATCTTCTTGTCGCTACCTCCCGAGCGCCAGCTCCAAAATACAAGCGTGCACCATCAGCCCGGCTTCTGCAGCAGTAGGGATGGGTCTCAGGGCACTGTGAGTGCTAGGCAGGCACTCTGCCCACTGGCTAGATACCTGACCCTCTAACTGTGTTTCTAGAAATCAGAGCCACGTGCTCTTAATAATCACAGAATAATCAGAGAGAACTTAAACCCTCAACAGGCAGCTCAGTGTTGAGGAGACCTTAGTAACTCAGTATTTATGACTTTTGTTTGTCTTCGTTTGTTCTGAGACAAGGGTCTCCATATGTAGACCAGGCTAGCCTGGAATAGTTGAGGCTAGCCTCAACTCACAGAGACTATGCTACTCAAGTTTAGAATCTACTCTTTTTGTTTGTTTGGGTTTTTTTGTTTGTTTGTTTGTTTGTTTGTTTTTAGAAAACGTTGAACCGTGCAATGTAGGCTGACGGCCTGGTCCTGATGATGGTCCTGCCTCTGTTTCTCCAATGCTGAGATTATAGCTACAGGCCACCATATCCAGCTCTAACTCAGGATTAATAAATTGTGGGTAGATTCAAAGACACAAAGTAAAATCACTGAAGGTGAAGATTTTATTTTCCGATCAATGCCCCCAGTTTCTCTGGGAAAGGCCAATAAGTGGGTTAAATTTTATGCTTTAAATTACTATTATTTTTTAAAAGCTCAACCACAACAAATCAGAAAACACAGACTACAAATTATCTGAAAATTCAAAGGATAAAGGACTAAGGAGATGGTTGACTGGTTAAAGTATTTTCCACGTAAGCAAGAGGACCCACCTGAGTTTGAGTCCCTGACACCATCTAAGTAACTTTGTGTGGTCACATATGCCTATAACCCCAGTTTTGTGGCAGGTGGAGACAGGAGGCTCCCTGGAATGTGCTGGCCAGCACCCTAGCTCCAGGTCTCAAAGAAAGCAGGTAGAGATCAGTAGAACAGGACACCCGATGTCCTCCTCCACCATCAAGAACATCCGCCTCCTCTATACATGTGTGCTACACATATGCACACATACAAAGTAAAGTATAAGACAGCTTTATTTCTGTGTGCCCACAATCCCAGCACTGAGGCAGGAAGATCACGAGTTCTAGGCCACTGGCCTGAATTACACAGTGAGAATTTTCCTCAACAACAACAAAAACAAAACAAAACAAAACAAACAAAAAAACCAACAACAAACCCTCCAACAAAACACACACACACACACACACACACACACACACACATAGATTTTAGACTTTAGCAACGTAGTTTCCCAGTGGGAGGAATGATAGTTTTTGAGAATGTGGGTATCTGACTGCCTGAGGGGCTAGGAAGAGACCTAGGATAGACCTAAACACAAAAAGGGGAAAAAAGTCATGAGCTCATTCCTTATGGTGCTCTGCTGTGCCCATAGACTGGTGCTAGCCCAACTGTCATGAGAGAGGCTTCACCCAGCAATTGACGAAAACAGATGTGACAGCCACAGCCAAACAATAAGTGGAGAACCTTGGGGGGATCCTGAGGAAGAGGAGGAAGAAGGATTGAAGGAGCCAAACCACAAGAAAATCCACAGAATCAACTAACCTGGGCCCAGAGGAGCTCAGAGACTGACCCACCAACCAGGGACTGTGTGGGACTGATGGAGGCTCTCTGCACATAGGTTCCAGTTGTGCAGCCTGTTCTTGTCACTCCTATCAGTGGGAGCAGGAGCTGCCTCTGCCTGTGCTGCCTGCCTTTGGGACCCTTTCCTCTGCTGGGCTGCCTTCTCCAGCCTGAATAGGAGAGGAGGTGCCTAGTCCTACTGCAACTTGATCTGTGTGGCTGGCTGATATCCAAAGGAGGCCTGCCTTTTTTCTGAGGAGACACAGAGAAGGAGGAGTGGATGTAGGTGGACAGGGAAGGTGGGAAGGAGAGACTGGGAAGAGAGGAGGGAGGGGAAACTGTCATCAGCACGCAAAAACAAACGAACAAATAAACAAACAATCTGGATTATCTGTTGGAAACATTTGAGGGACTGGTGTTAGGTCTTAAATTATTTAAAAATTCAACATAAGTCACAAGTGATTTTCTTTTTGAGATGAAGTTCCCTGTAGACCATGTTTTCTATGTAGCTGGGATGACTCTGAACGCCTTATCCTGCCTCCACGCCCCAAGTGCTGGGGTGGCAGACAAGTACCACTGTGGGCCTGTTCTATGCGATGCTGGGCACAAAGCTGAGGGCTTTGTGGTGATGAACAGGCATCCTACCAACAGAGCTACAGCCTGCCCCACACAGATGGCTTTATGGCCCCTACACAATCACATACTCCACTTGTAGGTTTATATTAGGGCGGTACATAATTGGACAGTGGCAAGGTAGGTGGAGTAAGAGGCGGGAGGGCAGAAGAGGAGGAAGTAGGGAGAGACTGACAGAGGGAGAGATTCTGGAGGCAACATGGAAGCTGAAGGGTATGTTTCTCTTGCGCACATCTCTAGCTTGATAAGGTTGTTACTTCTAAGGGTTTCTGTGGGTCTATTTAGCTCATAAAATGGGCAGTTTATATCTTTGCCCATTGGTTGTAAGCTTATTGTAGAGAGGGTATGTGGATTGAGAATTTAATGCATAAACCTGTTTGATAAGTTAACGGGCTGTAGAATCATGTTTGTACATGGTGGTGGAGGAACTCGCCAGGACGGTGGTATCCACCCAGGACAGAAGCATCAGGGGCAGTAGAGTGAACCGTACATGAGTTCTTAGAGGTGGCTTAGAGCGCCAAGTTAGAGATCCCTGCAGTTCCAGACGCCCTGGGGCAGCCAGCAAAGCACAGCAGACAAGAGTCCACAGGAGGAGGGCACCTGGCTCTAAATTGATGGAGCTTAGAACACAGTGCAGTGGGTGCGGAGGTCTCCCAGTGGGAGTCTGGAGTGTGAGATCTCAAATCCAGGTGTCTTCATGTCACTATCAAATGAAAGCAAGGCAAGACCCCCATCCATGATGGGGCCTCTTAAAACTGACATGCCAGTATGGCATGAGCCAGGACACCCAGACTTGGATATAAAATTAAAAATTTTAACCAGCAAAACTAACAAATAAATACCTAATTGGGTGTGGCAGCACACATCTTTAATCCCAGCACTTGGGAAGCAGAGGCAGGTGGATCTCTGTGAGTTCAAGGTCAGCCTGGTCTACAAAGTGAGTCCAGGACAGCTAGGGCTGTTACACAAATAAACCATCTTAAACAAACACAAAACAAAAAAAGTTTTTTTTAACACTTCTAAACAGATTTCTCTCTCTCTCTTTCTCTTTCTCTCATGCAGGCTCACTTGTTTGCACATACACACACATGCACACATACATGCACACACATGCACACATACATGCACACACACATGCACACACACATACCCACAGGCACACACACATACACACACATACACATGCACACACATACACACACATGCACACACACATATACACACACACTCACACACACATACACATGCACATATACACACATATACACACATACATGAACACACACACATACACACACACTCACACACACATACACATACTCACACACATATACATGCACACACATACACATGCACACACATACACACACATGCATACATACTCACACACATGCACACACATGCACACACATACACACACATGCATACATACACACACATGCACACACACACACACATGCACACACATACACACACATGCACACACACATACCCCTTTAACTGGAGATTGATGAGTACTAAGAGAAAGTAAGAATGATCTATTCTAACTCTAAAATCTCAAGAAAACTTAAATACAATATAATTAATCCTTTGACCTATCAAAACAAATTTATTAGCTATCGACAAGCTCTCTCTCTATATTCCTGACTCTAGGCTAAGACTTATGTCGTCTGAGAAAACTGACTTGTGTGTGCTTAGCTTTGTGGAACAGTGAGGACAGTTTGTCACGTGATAATAAACAGCATCTAAAAAAAATGTGGTTCTCAGAGCAAACCGAGGCCCAAAGACAAAGTTCCAGCCTCTCTAATGCTCTGGGAAAACATCTTAGACTTCCTTTTGTATGTATGCTAATGTAAATATATGTACATGTGTGTGTGAATGTACATGTGGAGGCCAGAAGTCAACCTTATGTGTCGTTTCTTAGTCTCCATACACCTGGCTTTGCTTTTGAGATTTATTTCTTATTTTATGTGAATGGGCTTTTGCTTATATATGTGTCTGTGTGTCACATGCATACAGTGCCTGTGAAGGCCAGAAGAGGTGTCAGATCTCCTGAACTGGAGCCACAGATAGTTATGAGTCACTATGTGCGTGTTGAAAATTGAACCTGGGTCCTCTGGCCCAGAAGTCAGTGTCCTTAACTGCTGAGCCATCTCTGCAGACCCTACTTGGTTGTTCTTGAGACAGGCTGTCTAACTGACCTAGGGCTCACCAAGTAGGCTACACTGGCTGGTCAGCAAGTCCTAGTGACCTGCCGGTCTCCTCCTTCCCAATGCTGGGATTATAAGTGTGCACTATCACACCTAGCTCTTGTGCATGGATCTTCAAGGATCTAACTCAGAGCTATGAACCCTACTGAGTAGAACTCACAGCCAAGTTCTACTTCTCAACTTTTATCAGTGGGGCTGAAATGCAGGGAAGAGTCTGGACTACTGGGCTCTTTCCTGTCATGCTTTCTTTGAATGTCTGTATTGGGTTGGCTGTAAATCAGTCAACAGAGAGTTTTCAAACACCATATGGACAGCACATGATGAAACATGAGTTTCCTATATCAAGCACATGCCTGCATGGAGCTGGAAAGGCAAAAGTGTCTAAACTCAATCCAGCCATAAAAAGGATGGAATCCAGGCACATGTAGCGACATGCGTGGGACTGGATGTATTAGGATGTACACAGCAGCCCCATAAAGAGAAGTACCCATGGTGCTCACTCCTATGTGAGAGCTAAAATGTACTTTTTAGGGGCCAACATAATGGCACAGAGTGTAAAGTGCAGTGTTGAATCATCCACATAAAAGGCCAGGTATAGAAGTACATGTCTACAACCCCAGTACTGGGGGCAGGAGGCAGAGACGGGAAGGTCTCTGGAGTTCATGGGACAGTCAACCTAGTTTAGTTCCAAGGTCAGTGAGACCCTGTCTCAAAAAATAAGAGAGAGAAGATATTCAATGCTGATCTCTGGCCTTCACATGAACATGAACACATGTGAACTTATACCTCCCTATGGTGGTGTGAATAAAACTGCTCCCACAGGCTCATAGAGAGTAGCAATATTAGGAGGTGTGGCCTTGTTGGAGGAGGTGTGGCCTTGATGGAGGAGGTGTGGCCTTGTTGGAGTGGGTGTGGCCTTGTTGGAGGAGGTGTGGCCTTGTTGGAGGAGGTGTGGCCTTGTTGGAGGAGGTGTGGCCTTGATGGAGGAGGTGTGGCCTTGATTGAGGAGGTGTGGCCTTGTTGGAGGAGGTCACTTGGAGTGAGCTCTGAGGTTTGAGATGCTCAAGCCAGACCCAGTGGTTTGCTCTATCTTTCTGCTGTCTGAGAGACCAAATCTTTTAAGTTCAGACTCCATTTTAGAGAACTTAAATTCAGGTAAACTAATACGTTGGTACCTAGCATTAGTTTCCAAGTCAACATCCACCAAAGCCAACGTCTAGCTCCAGTTTCTAGGCCAACCCAAACAATCTCCCCAACAAATCCCGTGTTTTCAGGTCAATCCCCAACACGCCCTGCCCAACAACAGAGGGAAGCAGAAGTTTCGTTTATGGTTTGACTACCAGCACCAGCTAGTTATGCTGAAAGCCATTGTAGCTCTCCAGTTCGATGTTTGCCAGGCTAGAAACACTCACACACCACCACACTTCCCCCCAACGCCCCGGCTTGCTGCTTTCTATAAAACCTTACCCCGGCTTTAGACAGCGATTCGGGGATCCTCTCCAGTTCCATGTCTGCCTGTATGCTGCCATGCATGACAATGGACTCAACTTCTGAACGAACGGTAGCAATCTCCAATTAAACGCCATAGTCAGGGTTTAATTAAGACACCCATGCACACAAACACATACGTATTCTACACTCATTTTAAAAAGCTGTTTCCACAGAACCAGAAGGCTTGCAGGGGTCAGGATATGTTGATTTTTGAAATGGCTAGAAGAAAGGATCTGGCATGTTCCCAACATAAAGAAGTGATTATTGTCCCAAATAACAGACTTGATCATTTTATATACAGATGTGCGTGCATGGAGTATATATGTGTACCTATCTATGTATCTGTGTGTATGTAAATGCATGTGTATGTACATATGCATGCAGATGTGTGTACATATATACGTATGTATTTGTATGTGTTTGTGTGTCAAGATGACACTGTTCTCCACAGAGAGCACAAAAACCTTTACTTATAAATTTGTAAAAGCACATAAAATCCTTATATGTCAAGAAGTGATACTTTACAGAAAAGACAACAAAAACATGGGCAGGGTGGAGCTCGGTAATGCAGCGCCTGCCAGTGTGTGCAGGGCCCGAGCTGAATCCCGGCACTGCTAGATAGAAAGAAAACAAGCAAAACCTTAAAGGAACAGAGGACGGCGGGCTGAGGTGGCGGCTCAGTGGGTAGCGACAGCCTTGCAAGGCCGAGGGTCTGCTTGTTTTCACTCCTTTCCAGGGGCCACAGGAAAAAGCCAGGCTTGGTGGCAGGTAGTCCCGGTGCTGAGGATGCAGGGACGGGTGCCCTGGGCTCGCTGGTCTCTACTCCATCATTTTCAAGCTAGTGAGAGACCCTGTCTCAGCAAAGCAAAGTGGACAGCTCCTGAAGACCAACTGCTGAAGCTAGCCTCTGGCCTCTACACGCGCGCGCACACACACACACACACACACACACACACACACACACACACACACACACACGAGTCTGTAAGGGGGGGGATTGTGGACCTACTTTAGAACCCCAGCCAGCATTACTAAGTCCAGTCAGTCACTGTTACAATGCTAATGTGAAGAAGAGCCACTGGCACAAAGTCAGGGAAGAAAACTTGTCTGTCTCAAGATATTAGTCCCCGGGAAAGGGGCAGGGAAGGAAAGGGCCTTGAACCCTTTGGAACAGTAAAGCCCACTGTGGAACAGTGGGAGCCAGAGCCGTCGACAGCGCTTTCGTGTGTAGGATGTGATGGTGAGGTTGGGGGTGGAGGCAGGGGCGGGACGCTGATGGCAGAAGTGACACATAAAATGAAAACTAACCCCAGGGGAGTCGCAGGATTATTACAGAACAAGGTTGGCATGAGCCCGTCCCCCAGAGACGCAGCACTGGCCTGGTTCACGTTCACGTGTTACAGTAAAACGCGGCTGCTCTCTGAGCACCACCGAGCCACGGATTCCTGCTCAAAGCAGACCAGATGCAAAAGGGAGCAGCAGAGGCATAGAGGGAAATGAAACAGATAAAACACAGCCGCAGAAACTCACATGTGCTTTTCTTCCTGAGGTCCACGGAACCTCAGTAATCGACAACAGCCTTAGACATAGAAGTTTCATGTCTTGGTAAAAGGCCCCCTTCCTTCCTGGAAGTAAGCTGTATTTCTCTTTTTGACTTGTGTCGAATAGGTGTGTGTGACATTTGCATCCGTTGCACATAGGGTCAAAGGAGGGTGCTGGCGTCCTGTTCCACCGTTCCCTGTCTTATTTCTTTGGGAGGGTCTCCCAGTTAGCCTGGGGGCTAGGCTGGTGGTGGGTAAGCCTCAGCAATCCCCTGTCTTTGTCCCTCACAGCTCTGGGGTTATAGGTGAATGTGGGTGAGCCCGCCCACCATTTTACATGGGTACTGGGGATCCGAACTCGGTTCCTCATGCTTGAGTAACAAATGCTCTTGCCCAGTGAGTGAGCGAGCTTCCCAGCCCCAAAGCAAATTACTGTATTCATACAAGTCGACAAACAAAAACGGGTGTCTGTGTCAGGTGTGGATGTGCCACAGGGTCCCAGTGAAGCGGAAGGCTGCGGAGGAACCGAGGTCCCTTCCCGGCAGAAAGTCAGAGTGACATATTTATCACACCAGCATTATTCCCATGGCAACTCGCTGTGATTGCAGACTGACAGCTCCTCGGCGAGATCAAGGAGTGCAAGGGGAGGAGAGCTGACTTTGAGCTTGTCTCTTAAACCTCTCCGTAGCCCAGCCAGACGCAGGCGGGAAGGAAAATTCCCTAGAAAAATCACACCTGACAACCCCACTCCCACTTGTAATTTCCCGTTGCTCTCGGGGGACTTTGTGTCCTCCCCAGGCTGTAACCAAGGCTTCTCCCCAGAGAACAAGAACATGGCTCTAGGAAGCAGACAAAATTGTTTCTTGGGGGAACACATGCTGCCTTGCCAGCTTCTGAGGGGCATTTTGGGGATCCCTGGATCAACCCAAGCCCAGAGATGAACCCACAAAAAGGACCTGATTTTGATCAAAGTCTGATCAAAGCATTAAAACAAGAATGGGTAAAATGCTTGCTTTGTAAGCATCCAGACTTGAGTTCTGTTCTCAAAATCCACATTTTAAAAAGGCCAGATGGAGTGGCACTTTCTTGCAACCCAGCACTGGAAGAGCGGATACTGTTTCTGGGGCTCGCTGGCTGGCTTAGCCTACTTGCCAAGGTCCAGTTAACTAGGAGACCTGGAGTCAAAAATAAGATGGAGACTGAGGCGGGCACCTGTCATCAGCCACTGACCTCTACACTCATGCATGGACATGTGCCCATATGCAGCACACACTCACTTGCACACATGCACACATACACGCATACATGCATACATGCATACATTCATACATACATGCATACATACATACATGGTTTTTTTAAAAAATGGTCTTAACGGGCTGGAGAGAAGGCTCTGCAGTTAAGAGCACTGACTGCTCTTCCAGAGGTCCTGAGTTCAAATCCCAGCAACCACATGGTGGCTCACAACCATCTGTAATGAGATCTGATGCCCTCTTCTGGTGTGCCTGAAGACAGCTACAGTGTACTTATATAAAATAAACAAATCTTTTAAAAAATGGTCTTAACTATAAGGAAGGATTTAAACCACAAGAATTATCAGAGAACACAGAGAAGGAAAACAAATCAGTCACCCAAGACAGCATCTGTATAACCCTGGCATGGGATCCTCCTCCACAAATAGCTTCAAACTCGGATTATGTGCATTTTGTTATTCTAAAAAGTATTCAAATATTGTTGTGTGTGGAGGGTGGGGGTATGCACATGTGAGTCAGGGGTGGGGTGGGTACAGGCAGTGGCCAGAAAGAGGGCATTCGATGCCCTGGAGCTGGAGTTCCAGGCATGTGTGTGAGAGCCACCCATGTGTGTGAGAGTCTGTCAGGATGCAGACTCCAGTCTTTTGGGAAAGTGTCCAGTGTGCTAACTGCTGAGCCATCAGCCCCGTGTTCAAGTTTTAAATGAGGACGATGACGATGACGTTACCACCTAATTTATTCTCCATCCATGGACAAGTGTCCACGTCAGTGAATGTGCCGGGAACACAAGAGGGAAGCCTTCCGTCCTGTAGAGGGTGGGCCTGAGGTAAGATACAAGAGGAAGTTGCCGGACCGCAGAACAGGAGAGGAAATGCATGCATTTGGCAGAGGTGCGGGAGAAAATTCTTTCCTACACTGGAAACCCCCCCCCAGGGGTCACCAGTTTACATGTGACTGCCAATCTTGTAAGAACTGCTGATTGTCCCAGGTCACCTGGGTGGACAGACATAAGGGACAGAAACAAGTTCTGAGCCGAAGCCTTGGGCTCTAGGGTGTGACTCAGCTTCTTGGCTCTGCTGTGTAGAGAGCATCTATTTCAACAGTCACCCTAGCAATAGTGTGCAAGTGCTTTTGACATGCTAACTGTTAACATGTAGCCCGGGATCCTCTAAGTCCATCTCTTCCGTCGGGTCATTTAACGTGCTTAACATCCATATTCATACTTTGTCACATTTCCTTTAGCTCTGTGCCCTCTTTAGGGTTTTCACTGCCAGGATGAAGACCGTAAGTATTTTATAGACTAACATCTCAGTCCACCGCGGACGGAAGGCAGGACGGGGACTCAAGCAGGGCTGGAACTTCGAGGCAGGAGCTGACGCAGAGGCCATGGAGGGATGCTGCTTGCTGGCTTGCTCAGCCTGCTTTCTTACGGTTTGCAGGGGCCACCATCCAGCATAGAGGTGACACAAGTCACAGTGAGCCGGGTCCTCCCACATTAATTATCAATCAAGAAAATGTATCACAGGTTTGCCACAGGCCAATCTGGTGGGGCCGTCTTCTCTCACTTGAGGCCCCAGCTGCCGGAAGGACTCTAGCTGATGACAGTTGACACAGAACTAGACAACAGTGTGTGGACCATTTTCAAGGTCGTATTCATCACCGTTTCCCCTCCATAGCATCTCCTCTGAGGTCATAAGCTCATGTTTTTATGAGATGAGCTGATTCTTTTTCTTTTTCTTCTTAAAGATTTGCGCGATACATTTTTGAGGTGAAATTTATGAAGTTTTTTTTCTGATAAATTAGAGAATTTAACTGACTGTTCCACAGATTGAATTTTTGAATATTTGCTAAAGCCTAATTCTTTAAGCTATAGTCAGTCCCAAATGGCAGTACCTCAAGTTTACCTAGCTTTTGTACTTACATTATTTTTCAGAGGAAAAAACACTACTGTAAATTGTAAATAGTACATAATCCTATGTCTGCTGCTCTGTGACTGTTGGCCATGTCATCTCAAGGATCAGATAAATAAAGTTTATTTCCTATTTAAAAAAAAAAAAAAAAAAAGACGGCTCAACAAATAGAGAACCTTGCTGCCAAGCCTGAAGCTCTGAATCCCATCCCCTGGCACTCACATGGTGGGAGGAGAGAACCAGCCTCCACAGACTGTCATCTAGCTCCACATGCTCACCATGATGTACACAGTGCACCCCTCACACATGCATGCATACATGATACATACAAAATTATGTGGGTTTTTTTTTTTGAGACAGGGTCTCACAGTGTAGTCCTGGAATTCACTATGTAGACCAGGCTAGTCCCAAACTCACAGAAATCCACCTTTTTCTGACTTCCCAGTGTTGGGATGAAAGACATGTGCCACTATACCCAGCAAATAGAAATGAGTACACTGTCGCTGTCTTCAGACACCAGAAGAGGACACCTGGATCTCATTACAGATGGCTGTGAGCCACCATATGGTTGGTAGGAATTGAACTCAGGACCTCTGGAAGAGCAGTCAGTGCTCTTAACGGATGAGCCATCTCTCCAGCCCCAAGCAAAAGTATCTTAAAAGTATGTTTACGTTGTAACATTAATTCATTTGAATTTTTTTTTAAATAAAGAGTGAGTTAAAGATTTGCAAAGAAACAAAAATTCCAATTAATTTCCTAGAAACTCAAATTGGGTTTTTTGCTAGTTCATTTCTTCCCTGTTTATTTGAGAGATGCTAACTTTATTATCTCGTAGTCTTTTTCCAGTTTGCATTGGGTTTTGCATTGCTTTTCATTGGGCTACTTCTCCATTCTCACATCAATACCAGCCTATAGCATGCATTTGGGCTTCAGATTTTAAAGCAAGCTGGGCTTCCTCCAGTCTCTCAAAGTCTCCATCAGAGAAGTGCCACCTGCTAGAGAGGCAGCATTTGATATACCAAGTGTCAAGTTTAAAAAAAGTTCTCACTGACACAAAATAAATATTCAATACCTATTTAACAGATGGCTTTTCAGAAACATCAGTTTATTATTTATTCATTAAATAGACAGGCTCTCAGCAGTAATGTAGACTGGTCTTGCTCTTCTTATGCAGCCCAGGCTGGCCTGAAACCCATAGTCCTCCAGCCTCAGCGCCCCCTATGCCAAGATTAAAGGCATGCACCACCATGCCCAGACAGAAGCCATTAAAAATAGACTCAAAGCTGATGTTACTTCTAGGGGGACAGGATTCATAGAGACAAAATATGATTTTTAATTTCAAATAACAATGACCCTACTGTATTTATAATATAAACAGGAACTGATGGGAGTAAACTGTGTGGACTTAACACAGAGATGAAGTTTGTGATTTCATAACCTGCCATTTACTGATTAGAGGGAGAGTGTGTACAAGTGCCCACGCAGATTCGAGAGTCTGTGTGCAGAAGTCAAACGAGGACATGAGGACACGTGCCACCTTATCCCTTGAGACTGGATCTCTCACGAACCCTGAGCTGGGCTGGCAGCCAGCACGCCCCAGAGACCCTCCTAACTCCACTTCCCATACTACTGGGATCACGGGCGCACACGTGGCCACACCCAGCTTTTTTACAGGGGTTCTGGAGTTCAAATCCAGGCCCTCGTGTTTGCACAGCAAGCTCCCCTACCCAGGGAGACATCTCCCTGGTCCCTTAACTGATTAGTTTAAATTCCACCTCAGTGGAAAGAGGTGAGTGTCTGACATCTGGTCATTCCTCACCAAAACAAACAGCTTCCCAGCATAGCCCTCATGGTCCATGTCTCTCCCGCACTGTACACGGGGAGTCAGGGGGTGTGCACTGTGACCTCAGAACCCCTGCTCACACTCACACACTCCATCTTTAGAATGATGACAGTGACACCTAATGGCCAGGAGACACACAGCAGTTCCTTCAAACAACCGAACACACAGTGTAGGTTGAAAGGCTAAATCAGGTGGTTTTCCTACTGTACACACCAGGCGTGTAGTTTAAATTCCACAGCTTGGCTGGCCCCGAGAGTCTTGAGTGATTATCAGAAGTTATGCTGCATGTTGTGCAAACAACATCTCATCTCATTATTCCACATCAGTTCCACCGGGTCCACTTCTCTCCCACAGTGTTGTTAACAGTCCGCAGTTACTGTGCTAATCTCTTACCATGGCCCTCGCCAGCGGGCCGGGCAAACCTGAAAAGGACTATTTATGCAGAGCAAATGCCAGTGCCCCTGCTCAAATGGTCAGAATACACTGCGTTCTCAGCACGGGAGTTTTTACGTTGCAGAGATGCCATCAACCAGGAAGCCTAGCACACAGGTCGGGAAGCCCAGTGCCCCTCCACACACTCAGTTCTCACCTACTCCTGAGTCCTTCAGTGTTCTGTCTTCCTTCAGCAGGAGTGTGTCGTCGTCCTCCAAACCCAACACAAGCTCATTTGTCTAAAAAGAAAGAATCCCTTTGATCAGTCTGCTTGCTCGGGACATCCTGGGAGGGATCACTTGGAGGGGAATGGTTCAGCCAGGAAGGTATTTGCTCTGCAGGGCCGAGGACCTGACTTTGGCACCCCATGCTCTGTACAGTGCTGGGGGTAGAGACAGGAGGGTTCCCCGGAGCTCACTGGCCGGCCAGCCGAATCACATGGCCAGCCTCGGCCGGTGAGAGCCCCGCCTCAGAAAGGAAGGTGAAGCTGGAGAGCCAGCTCAGAGGCTAGAGCTTGCTTCTCCTGCATGAAGACTGGAATTCAGACCATGGCAGGCAGCTCACATTAGTGACTCCACCTCCGATGGCTCTAAGGCTCTCTTCTGGACTCTACAGGCACACCCTACACACTCACATGTTCATATGCACATGTGTACACATGCAAATAACAAACAAATAGATTTTTTTTAAAGGAAGGTAGACATCGATAGAGGAAGACACCTGGCTTCCATATGTGTGCACACGTACAGGCACCCAGCATGTACATGTGTGCACACATACCATAAACATGCACATACAACATACACACACACAGCTACTACATGGAGTCTCAGCAATCATCTAGGTCATGTTAAATTTTACTGTGGTAAAAGGGAGAACAGAGTAGGTGCAGAGTGCAGACCTACTAAGTGCCAAGACTGTGCACTCCAGGCTACAGACAGGTTTTGGGGTCAAACCAGAATTACAACACAGGTTCCCTCTGCCTAACCTAAAAACATCTCCAGGCTTCAGTTACCTTGCAGCTAGAGAAAGGAAAAGGTGGAGCTGGAGACTCCCTCTTGATAATGTGACTTCTGAGAGATGCAAATTGGCCTTAAGTGGCCAAGAGCACCACACGCTATTTAAAAACTCTGCCCAAGCTGACAAGGATTTCAGCCTGTGTCTTATTAGCTGTCTTGTGATTTGGAGTTGCCGTGGACGTCTGCTCTCCGGTGATGTTTCCAAATCTAGTTGGACATCGAGGGAAACAATTTGGAGTTGTCTTCATCTGAACAGCACCTGGAAGTGACTAGATTGGGCACACGGTGCCACCTGCCAACCAGAATCCAGCTGTTCAGCGGGCTATTCTAGTTCCATGTATGTGTGTGTGTGAGTGTATGGGTACATGTTTAATGCAGGCCAGGAGTCAAGGTTAGGTATCTTCCTCCGTTTCTACTCCTCCTTAGTTTTGCAGCAGGGTCTTACTGAACCTAAAACTCACTGATTAGTTGCACTCAATAGATACAAGCCCTAGGGACCTACCTATCTCCGGGGACCCGCCTGTCTCCAGGGATCCGCCTGCCTCCAGGGACCCGCCTGTCTCCAGGGATCCGCCTGCCTCCGGGGACCCGCCTGTCTCCAGGGATCCGCCTGTCTCCAGGGATCTGCCTGTCTGCCTCTCCAATTCTGATTACATGTTTGCCACCTCACCTGGCTTTCTAGGTGAGTCTTGGGGACCTGAACTCTGCTAATGTGGCTTGCAAGGCACTTTACTGATAAAATAATATCCCAGTCTATCCTATTTCTAGAATAGATCTGAGACAAACTCAACAGAGAGGCTTCTCCTCTACCCAAACAGAAGCCCCATAAACCAGACGCCACGTTCCATGGCTCATAAGCTTCACTCACTACAGAAGAGGACCTTGAACTCCAGAGCACATTTACTGAAAAAAATGTTCAGTGCTTTATTAAAAGTTATTCTAGGACACAGAGACTAAATACAAAGTTCTCCAAGCACATAACAGAAATGAGAAAGTCTCCTGTCCCCTAACCCTGGCTATGGAGATCTCCCCTGCAGAGCGTGTACCTGCATGTCTGCTTCCTGACCCTATTGCTGCATGTGTCACACATGTGGAGATGCTCCGGTAAACTCTGCTGTGCAATCACAAAGGTATCATGTCCTGTCTTCTAAAATTTTGCTTTTTTTCTCTCCTAAAACTATGGCTGTAGGGCTGAAGAGATGGCTCCTGGAGGAAGAACATTCCTGTTTAAGCATGAGGACTTGAGTTCAAATCCCCAGTACCCTCCAAAAGTTGAAAGTGCCTATGACTTCAGTACCATATGGAGGGCAGAGCAGAGCTGTTGGGGCTTACTATCAGCCAGCCTAATTCTAGGCTCGGTGAGAGAGCCTACCTCAAGGGAGTACCACAGAGAGTCACGGAGCAAGACAGCAGCCTCCCCTGACTACTGCACACAGACACGCTGGTGAGGGACTGCTGAGTTCCAGCATGCATGGCTCTCCATTATAAATGTCCTGTTTGCCCTCCATGGTGGACTATGCTCTAGACCTGTGCTTTAGTTATATAAAATAATAAATACTTAATGAAACCCTCTCAAGTTGCTTTTGTCAGGAATTCTGCCACAGCAGAGAGAAAGAAACTAAAACATTCAAAACAAAGCCACGCCTCGCCTTCCCTACCATTTGGAAGTCAGAATAAAAACCCTCCTCACACGAAGCCTGAGGTGACTGTGGTAAAATGTTCTGGTCAAAGAGCAGGAGCCACATTGTAGCCTCAGACATGTGTGAGCCCAATATTTTTAAACATTGTCACATTTTCATATGCAACAATTGTCAAGTCCCTAACCAGAAACCAACTGACACTCTTGGGCATTTGCTTCTGTCATGTGTGACACGTTTACCTGAAAGCTGGACTTTACAACTGTACCAATGATTTGAAACAAGAATAAAACTGGATTCATTCATGACTACTTCACTCGGCTCTTGCTAGAGAGGGAGGGGAATGAGGCGGCCCAGAGGACCCAGGGTGATCCTGGGAATCTACGTGGTGGAAGGAGAGAACAGAGTTCTGAAAGTTGCTCTCTGTCCTCCATACATGCACCACAGCATGCACACACCCATACGCATGTGCAATAAACAAATGAAAATGCAATAAAGATTTTAAACACTATAATAATTCTTATGTCCCGTTACACTAGGTGCTAGAGATGTGAATGGGCGTGAGTTAAACAGATATGGGCCCTCAGGGCTCGGGCGCCTCATAGTTCAGCTGGTGAAGTGTTTGCCAAACAAACTGGAGGACCTGAGTTCAAAGGCTGGACATGGTGCATTCGTGCAACCCCAGTGCAGGCAAGGTGGAGAAGGGATGATCCTGGGGATAAGTCAGCCAGGGTAGCTGAATCACAAGCCCCAGTCTCAGTGACAGATTCTGTCTAAGAGCTACAGGTGGATGCCAGGCTTGGTGGTACACGCCTTTAATCCCAGCTCTCTCAAGGCAGAGGCAAGCAGATCTCTGCAAGTGTGAGGCCAGCCTGGTCTACATAGCAAATTCCAAGTCAGCTAGACCTTCACAGTGAGACTGTTTCAAAACAACAACAACAAAAAGGAAAGAAGGAAGGAAGGAAGAAAGGAAGGAAGGAAGGAAGGAAGAAAGAAAGAAAGAAAAAGAAAGAAAGAAAGAGAAAGAAAGAGAAAAGAAAGAATAAAAAAAGAAAAAAAGAAAGAGAAAAGGGAAAAGAAAAGAAACTGGAGAGCATTTAAGGAAGACGCTCGATGTTGACCTCTGGTCTTAACATGCATGTGCACACTTTCTCCATACATGCATGTACAGATACACATATACACACAGATGTACACATACACGTAGAAAGATATGTCCCTCATCCTTGAGGAATTCATGTAAGATTGAGCTGATGGCTTCAATGAGAAGTCTATGAAAGGCCAATGAGGCTCAAAGAATAAAAGATGTCCCCATCCTGCCTGAGAAGCATGTCATTGATGGCAACCTTACATGAGTATTTCAAGATCATATAAATAAGAACATAAAATACATAAACACATAGCTCTCTTCAGGTGAACCCTTTGGAAGGGTAGCCTGTGCCTCTGAGGCCAGCACACATGCAGAGTAGCAGTATTTACTGTTGGGCCTTTGTTTCTGGCACAGAAATAGGAATGTGAGAAAGATTAAGCTGCCAGGTGACACCTGGGTTTTTAATACAACTTCGATTTTTACTAGATTCCATGCCTCTTTTGTCTAAACATATGGTAGGTATGTCCAAACATATGTCTAAACATATGGTTATGCATATGTTAGCTATCACACCGCCCCCTCCCCCCCCCCCTTTATTTGGAGACTGGGTCTCTCTATGTAGTCTTAACTGTCTTGAAATTCACTATGTAGACCAGGCTGGCCTTGAACTCACTGAGATCATCTGGCCTCTGCCCCTCCCCCCAGTGCAGGGATTAAAGGTATGTGCCACCATACCCAGCTATTCACTTTTAAAACATCTATTACTAACTCTAGAGTACTAGAGTACATGTAACTATTTAAATCTTTAAGTTACATTTTGTTTATTAATGTGTCTATGTGTGTATGATGACTGGGTGTGTGCATCCCACAACAGAGGTCAGAGACAACTTCCACCATGTAGGTCCGAGGGATCTAATTCAGACTGTCAGGCATGGCAGCAGGTGCCTTTACCCACTGAGTTATCTTGCTGGCTCAACTTGGCTTTTATATGTATGTGGAGTCTGTGTACACACATATGTGTCTATATGTGTTCATGTAACTGCCAGATGTCTGTCTAGTCACTTTCTTCAGCTTCTGCTATTTTGTGGTTGTGATCTTTCTTTGTAAAGCCTTTTCTCTGAGACATCATGAGGGAACCACAGAAAAGACAGACATGGTTGCCATTTAAAATAATCCAATCAGAAAGCCCTAAAGCCAGCACAGCCTGGGACAGTATGAGCAGAGGAGAAATGGTGTCCTGGTTCTTATTCTTTATCCACTTCAGAAAAATGCACAGTCCTTCTCTGGAGCTACCGTGTCCTCATGGACCACACACGTCTCCTCCCACCACATCCTCACTAGTGCAGCCATGAGCAGCCCATGCTTGGCATCCCTACGTCACACTGGAGATCGACCCCTCACCCCCGTGCTAAGATTACAGGCGTGCACCACTGCTGTTACCTGGGTGCTGGGGGTCACAATTCAAGTTCCTGTGCCTGGAAGGTAAACACTATTGACTAAACCATCCCCCAGCCTCTACGTGTTTTCTCTTTAATGGGAAAGGAAAGCTGTAAAAAAGAAGGAAGAAGAAGGAGGAGGAGGAGGATAAGGAGAAGGAGGAGGAGGAGGAGGAGGAGGAGAAGGAGGAGGAGGAGGAGGAGGAGGAGGAGGAGGAAGGAAGAAGGAGAAGAAGGAAGAAGAGGAAGAAAAGGAAGAGGAAGAAGAGGAAGAAGAAGAGAAAGAAGAGGAGGAGGAGGAGAAGGAGGAGGAGGAGAAAGAGGAGGAAGAAAAACAAAAAGGAAAAGAAGAAGAGAGAGAGAGCAACCCTCCAAAAAAATCACTTCTAGAACAGGAGATATTTTAGACACACAGTCCATTTGTTTATTCCCAATTCCAGCAACATTTGTAAAGGTTGTGGGGCAGAAACCAGCCCATCAAATACCTCACCCCTCAATACCCCACCCCTCAGACCCCTCAGATAACCCACCCCTAAGATACCCCACTACACACACCTTTGCTTTGTGAGCTTGGTGAAGAATCTTTAGTGTATCTGAAAGAAAAACAAAACAAGTTCTTTCTTCACACAAATGTATCTAAAAACGTCTGCTGTAATTATCAGATGATGAAAGTGGAAAATCAGAAACCCTTCCTTTATGGACATACCTATTTAAAATCTGTTCAACTGTAAAAAATAATGTATTTTAGCAAATTATTCAACATTTAGGAGACCAGAGGTAGAGAGAGCTTAGTGGTGGAGCACTTGCCTTGCATATGAAGGTCCTGGTAGGAGGAAGGAGGAACAACAGGGGGAAAGGGGAGAGGAGGGGACTGAGGAGAGAGGAACAGAGAGAGAAAAAGAGAGAAAGAGGAAGGGAAAGAGATATAGGAAATATTTTCAGTTGACAAGTGTTCAACCCTTTGACATTGAGAGATTTGACATTGTCATCTACAAAGTTCACAATCAGGAACCACTGAACTGCAAAAATCAAGTCACAAAAAACTTGGAAATGTTTTAAGTAAGTGTCACTTTTGTATCAGGCCTCATGAGGTCTTGTGGGTCAGACATGCTTGTATGGGTTCAAAGTTTAGGCCTTTGGCATGGAACACTGGAAGTCTGAAAAGCAAACATGTAACTCCATTTTATCTTCTATAAGCACAAAAACCTAAGCGTGAACAATTTAAAAAACTAATCCATATGTAGATCTTACGACAAAATGCAAGTGAACAGCTGGCCATGACAGTATACATCTTTAATCCCTACACTCAGGAGACAGAGGCTGGCAGATCTCTGAGTTCCAGGCCAGCTTGGTCTACAGAGCAAGTTCTGGCCAGGGCTGCATGGTGAGACCCTGTCTTTAAAATAAAAAGGACACAGGTGAAAAAGGTGGTTTATAAAGACCGCTCAGCCCTTAGGGCAATTACAAGGCCTGCAGGTCAAATGCTGTTATCTTCAGAATTCAAACATTACCTAGGCTCAGAGGTCAAAGACACCAGGCCTGATGCCATCAAAAGTCAGGAGAAGGCATTCGAATTGTATCAAGGATGGCTGGGAGCAATCACATCTGTGCTTGGAATTGAACCTGGGTCCCCTGCAAAAGCAGCAAGTACTGTAACGTAACGCTGAGAAACCTCTCCAGCCTGGCGGGAAATAAGTGCCCCAGTGTGCTCAGTAAATCCAGACCAGGAAAGTTACAGTTCTAAAGGATGCCAAAAGTGTTCTGGGCAGACATTTTCAAAGCAAAGAAAAATGTCCCTTCGTCTACAGTGACATCATCACTCATTCTGACTTTGGGACCTGTTTGGTTTTCTCTTTCGCCTGGTTTTGATTTTTGTTTGAGACATAGCTCAGCTTCCCCGGACTGGCTTTGAACTTGCTGTACAGCCAAGGTTGGACTCTAGCTCCTGGTTCTCTTGCTTCCAGCTCCACAAATGCTGGGATTACAGACAAGCTTATTTTGACTCCTTTAAAAAAAAAATCCCACAAGCCACTTTATTAATTGAAACATCTTTCCTTATTAACAATTCCTTGAGAAATGCAATTTTATGAACACACTTTTATGAGGCTAGGGAGATGGCTTGAGGGTAAGTGTATGTGAGGCCCAAGATCCATGCTGGGCGGCTCATGATTATGATCTGTGACTTAGCTTCAAGAGACCCAATGCTTCCCTCTAGCCTCCACACGAATATACACGCAAACACATATGCAGATAAAAATAAGATAAATCTTTTAAAAATACATAAATAGGGTTATAAAGGTTGCTCAGCACTTGACATCTGCGTCTCTTGCAGAGGATCCAGGTTTGCTTCCTGGTGCCAAGCACACACATGCTGGCTGACAACTGTCAAGAACTCCAGTTATGGGAAGTCTCACAAACTCTTCTGGCTTCTGTAGGCACAACACGCACACGATACACAGGTAAAAACTCACACACATAATCACAACAACAGAGAAAATAGATTCTAAATGTTTAAAATAAACAGCATTGTATATGTGGAGTATTTAATATGCTAGCCCGTGCACTGTTGAATTTCATATTGCCTCAAAAACACACAATGCTTGCCAGGTGTTATGGCATACATTTTTAATCCCAGCATTCAAGAAGCAAAGGCAGGCAGATCTCTCTGAGTTTGAGGTCAGCCTGGTCTACAGAGCGATTTCCAGGCTAGTCATGGCTACACTGAGAGGCTCTGTCTCAAAAACAAACAAATAAACTGTAAAAGTAACTTTTATTCACCACATGTAATTGTTGTCTCAGAGGCTTACCGTTGAATATGATCATCCCTTCTAGCTCTTTCTGAACTCTGGCTGGCTGGTCCAACTCAGCTGTTCAAGCCCAAACTCCTCTCAAGCTGACTGATTCAAACTGGCTTCTCTCAGCTTCTGACTGTATTGCTGTTTAGAAAGACTCCCTCTGAACTCCAAGAATGGAACTGCTCTGAACTAACTGACCCTTTCTGCACACAAGTAGCCTCTTTCCTGACTGTTCTCATGATACTTGGATGTAGCCTATCTCTGACTCATTCTGTCAAATCGATCTCTGATTTGTCACTTTGTCTGCCCCTAAATTAGATATCACTGTTTGGGATTAATGGTGTGTACTAAGAGCATGTCTATATTCCAGCCAGATCACACAGCCCTGGTCTTTGGATGTGATCTCTTGCCAGAGTAGCCAGGTTACTGGATTAAAATTATTCTACTACAAACAAATAATAAATAAATACGATTTAACACCCCCAAACACACACACATATAAGGTTTAGCATCTGCAAAGAATATAAAAGTCAGGATTACTCTGGGTCTAGTTGTATGGAGCCTGAGCCCCTGGGATGAATGGCTGAATCAACAGATGTAGATGCTAATGACACAGGAGGAGGGTCTCAAAGATCGCCAGGTCTGACGGCCGTAAGAGTGGGCCCTTCACAAACCACACAGCAGCAGCAGAATGCAGAGCTGCCACCGTTCCCCACTACTCATCAGCACCCAGCACACCATCCTGTGCCCACAGGCCTCACAAGCACGGGGGGACCAGGGCAGGTGGACAGCCAGCACCAAGCCTTTCCTAAGCGAGACAAAGCAACTGTTACACAGCCACACCCAACCAGAGAACTTCCCCACACCAGTCAGGACCTGCTGCTTCTGCGATTCCTTCCTGTTCCGCCATTTCCCCTGAGGATGCACACACTGTGAAGCAGTGGGGTTAATGAGACAGTAATCTAATGACGTGTTTCCTACCCCAGTGAGTCTCTGATGGTTACGCTAGCTCATTTTGTATTTTACTGTGATATATGTATGCATGTGTGTATGTATGTGTACAAATGTGTAGGGTTAGGGTTAGGGTGTGAGTGTGAAAACCAGAGAGTAACATCAACTGTCCTTCCTCAGGAGCCACCCTCACTGCTATTTATTTATTTACTTACTTACTTACTTTTGAGACAGCTTCTCACCGGCCTTGAGCTCACCGATTACATTAGGTTGGTCTGGCCAACAAGCCCCGAGAACTCATCTGTCTACCCTCGCAGCTCTGGGTTTACACGCTTGTGCCACTGTGCCTAGCATGCTTTCTACGAGTTAGAGGGGAATGAACTCAGACCCTCAGTGTTCAGCAAGCCCTTTACCAAATGAGCAGCTTCCATCTCCCAAGCTCTACTTTATTTTAAAATTTATCTTTTGAAAAAGCTGACATTGTACACATTTGCCTACACGTGCTTTCTGTTTGTCTGTGTCTGTCCGTCTGTCTGTCTCTGTCTCTCTGTCTCTATGTCTCTCTGTCTCTACACGTGCTTTCTGTTTGTGTCTGTCTGTCTGTCTCTGTCTGTCTCTGTCTCTGTCTCTCTCTCTCTCTCTCTCTCTCTCTCTCTTTCTCTCACACACACACACACACACACTATGCATAAAGGGAAACTATGTCATTTTCAGGTGGATTGAAGCTTACGGTTTTGAGATTCTATTCAGGGCATTGTCCTTCGGAAACTGTGAAAGCCACAATTGCCAAGTTTCATATTTACCTCAATCGCACTTCGTACTCCTTTCTCTGCTGCAATATTGATATGTAAGTGCTGCGGGTCTCATAAATCAAAGCACTTTCCACTCAGGGCCTCCGTCTCCTGCCGGCTGCCTCTGTGACCTCACAATTAGACTCCAGGTATTAAAATGCAGGCACACAGAGATTGTGATTCTGAAAGATTGTAGGTCATCAGTTGCCCTATCAGATGGGAACGGAATGAAAAGCCACACTGGAAAATGACTTCAGGTTATAAAAAATTTACACTTTCAAATGCCTGCACTAATTAGCAGGAATATTTATTAGGGGCGTCGGCACTTTCAAGCAGGGTCTGAAATCCAAGTTTGCTGAGTGCCACTCTACTAAGGATGAGGAACCAGATGGTTTTATAACTATGACACAGAGCCTCGGCTTGATTGGTTATGTATTTTTATTTGTATTTTATTTCTCTGTGTGTGTGTGTCCGCGCACGTGTGCATACATGTATATACCATGGCAAAGGGTGGTGTATGAAGGTCAGTTCTCTCTTTCCATTATTTGTGGGTCCCAGGGATTGCACTCAGGTGAACAGGATGAGTAACAGGTGTCTCTACCTGCTGAGCCATCTTACCAGCCTTTATCTGTTTATTTCCTTATTTATTGTGAGACAGGTGCCGTGTACCCCAGGCTGGACTTTACTGCTGGCTTTTACAGCTAAGGATAATTTTGAGCTTCGAGTCTCCCTCCCAGGTGCTAAGGGACTGTCCTCTATATGCAGCAGCAGTAGGAAACTCAGGGCTCTGCACACACGAGGTAAGCATTCAAGCAACTCACATCCACCCCCCAGCTCCTGCTACTGGATTTCTAGGTTACTACTCGCAGCACATAAAACTAGCACGTTCAAGTTATGAGCACTTAAAATGTTAAAGTACCTTTTGAGACAGGGTCATATGCGTCCCAGGTTGACCTTGAACTCCATATTGTAGCTGAGGATAACCTTCAACTTCAGTTTCTGCTGTCTCTGCCCTCTGAGTGCTGAGCTGCAAGTGTGCACCACCACACTCAGTGTTAGTGTGCACCACCACACTCAGTGTTATTCGGGAGGGGGATGAAACCCAGGACACCAACCATGCAGTCTCCTGATGGAGCCACGCCCACAACCCTAAATGACTTCCTTTACTTCTTAGTCCCTGGCTGCTTTTATTCTTCTGTGATTACTTGGCAAAGAAACCCCATTTATGAGCAGGTTTGCCAAGCATGCTATTCCTCACAAGCATGCCACTTCCCTAGAGTTCCAATGCTTTTAGAGCATGTTATGATGCCTGTAATCCTTAACAAACTTCCATACTGATATGGAAGTTATGCCTCCTGCCACTTCCAAGTGACTTCAATTTATCGCAAATTAAGACTTGAACATCACATTTATATTTATGTCAACAAAAAAAAAAAAAACACAAAATTGTAAATCCTTTGAAATAATAAAAAAATGGTTACCATATTTGTAATTTCTGAGTGGCGGAGGCAGGCTGGTCCTCAAAGGGACATCTGCAAGAGAGAATGGTAATTTTTGTCATTACAAATTATTCAAATAGGACGCAGAATATTTCAGTTCTGCTCTGACCCGTAGTCAAGGTTCTTTTTCCTTTCTTTAAACAAGGTCTGGTGTGGCCCAAGCTGTCCATCAGCCCATGTGCAGCCAATAGTGATCTTGGACTCTTGATTGTCCAGCCCTTACCTCCTGAGTGACGAGATTACCGATGTGTGCTTTCACACCTGCTTTACATGGTGTGAGGCTGGGACTCAAGCACACTCAGCCACACCCCCAACTACAGACTAACGAACAATCAGACAGAAAGGGGCTAAAGCGCCATCAAAGGCCAGGGGCCATGTACTGTATGAGCTGTTGAGCTGGTAACCACTGACCTGAGACGTCCCCGAAACCACTGAAAGAACCATTCCCGAGGCTGAGGAGACCCAGCCAGAAAAGCACCTGCTGCGTAAGCACAAGGATCCGGACCCCAGACCGCACAGGCATTGCCAGACAACAGTGGTATGCTTGCACGATTCCAGCAGGCAACCATCCCAGCCCAGTACTGAGCTTCCGGTTCAGTGAGAAACCTTTCAAAAAGGAGGGCAGAGCATGATCAAGGAAAGATATAGACCTGAGGCCTCCCCACGTGTGCTCACCTAATGTGCATCGGAACACACGTGCATACACTCATACTAACAAGTACACACATCACACACACAGACACACACACACACACACAGACACACGCCACATACACTTTGTTAAATACAAGGCTATCTATGTACACTCAAAACATGTACTACCATGCATGTATGAGCTATTATTATTTTTATATCATTGATGTTTGTTTAGCATATGAATTGGAGGCACTTTTAAGGGTCTCTAGCAACTAATAGAAACCAGTGACATAGAACAATGTTACTCAGATGTCATCTAAGATCAATATTCTAACTCAGCAGAGCTTATGCAATGATACTAAGAGATTCTTTTAAAAATAGAGTCCAACTCTCAACATCAGTTTTAACTATTAACAGCTGATAAAACACCTATAGAAAGCAATTTTTGGCATTTATCAAGATATATTAAGACAGCGAGATGGCCAGGTGGGTCATAGTGCAAACCTGATGGTCCCCAGAACCCACAGGGGGATGAGAAAACCTGTCTTCTGACTTCCGAACACTGTGGCACACGTACATGTACATTCACACACACATACATGAATATATGTGCACACACATGTGTATGAGTTTGTGTGTACACACGTGTAAGAGATGACATGCATACTAGGGAACCAAGTAAAACAAGGTCACAGTGGCAATCCCTTTGGGAAAATCCAAATGACTTTAAGTAAGGTACACATTCAATACAGTCTAAACTGCACAATGAAACATTTTCCAACTGTAAAAGAAAAGGAAGCAGCATTCTGTTAAGGTAAGATTTTCAAAGTACGTATGTCAAGGGACAGAGGTCTAAAGGGAAGATCACTGTAGGAGACCACCTAAGCTACAGAGGGTGACGGCTCAGTGGATAAAGGTGCTTGCTGCTCAAATCTGGTGACTTGAGTTCAAGCCTAAGAACCAACATGAGCAAGGAGAGAAAGGATTCCAGAAAATTGTCCTTGGATGTCCACATGCACATCATGGAATGCGCACTCCCACACACAAAATAATAAATGAATACTAAAAGTTTATATGTTGCTCTTTGCTTGTACTTGCGTGGGGGTGCTCTGCTCAGACAGGGACAAGAGAATTTCCACTGTCGTCCCGGGACAGGAATGCTCTAGGTGAGCAGGAAATTCTCTGCTGAGGTAAGGAGAGCTGGAGATGTAGCTCAGTGGGAAAGTACCTGCCTGACATACAACAGGCCCTAGGTTCAGTCTTCAGCTCCGGGCAAACAAGACCAAAAGAAAGCTACACCGCGAGACAAACAGAACTCATGTAGAATGCACTTTAAACACATTTGCCCTTGAATAGAATACAGTCGTTTACAGTGCCTAGGAGCAGGACTCTGAGCAGTTACCAAGTCCCCATTCATGGCCATGCAGGTCCAGCCGTGAATCCTGCAGCAAGGTTCTGCCCGCTGCCTGGGCCGGGGTCTTCGGTGTTGCTCTTAGTACCAGCTGCACGTATGGTTCCTTAAGCCCAGCACAAATGGGTCAGGCTCTCTCCCCTCTCCCTCTCTGTATACAAATGTTTACATGTCCCTATGTATACAGGTGTGCAAAGCACATGTATGTGCATGCATGTAGGAAAGGGCAGACATTGATGTCAACCATCTTCCTCAACCGCCACTTCAGCTTTTGAGACGGTCTGTCATTGAACGTGGAACATGCTGATTCAGCTAGGCTGGCTGGCAGGTGAGCCCCAGGATTCGATGTCGGCCTCTCCAGCACTGGCATGTGCCATGATGCCAGTGTTTTATACATGTGCTGGGTCCCAATTCAGGTCCTCATAGTCGAACAGCTCAGACTGTGCTGCCTTTCTCCTTCTCCAGCAGTTTTACACTGACAATGGAGTCCCTCTCCAGGCCCCATGACAATCGTCATAGAAACGGAGCCAACACTAACATTCCTATGGGACCACAAAAGCCGCACAGACAGCTTTGTCCAGTAAGAAGAAATCACTGGAGGCATCACAAGGCCTGTGTTCCAGACATACTAGAAAGCAAACCAGGCCTGTGGGTGGCTCAGTTAGTGGAAGGCTTGCTGAGCACACATCCCTGCACTGCATACACTGGGCATGGTGATGCATCTATACTCCTACTGCTTGAGAAGTTGAGGCAGGGGGATTAGAAATTTAAAGTCATCTTTGACTACAGAGGAAAGTTTGAGTCTGTCCTGGGATACATGAGACTGCGTTTCATAAAAATAAATCAATTTTATTATTGTTAACTATGTGTGTGGGGGAGGCTATACACACATGACTGCAGGAGACTGCAGAGTCCTGGGGGTAGGGCTCCTGGAGCTGGAATTTTAGCAGTGGAGAGCTGTCTGACATGGGTGCTGGGAATGAAACTTCCTCTGGAAGAACAAGAAGAACCCTTAACCTCTGAGCTGTCTCTCCAGGCAAACAAAGCAACTTTACAAACCAGTTAGTGTGCAGGTTTGGAGGAAAGGTGGTGGGCACAGGCAGGGGAGAGGAGGAAGGGAAGGCATGTACTGAATGTTTACCCCTGTGTGCCATACATGTGCCCTGAGACAGACAATGGACCCTTGGAGGGGATCAGGTGATGAACCGTCTCTGCTGCTTCTGTCCCACGGAGATGCAGAGAAAGGAGCCAGGGCGCACGTGTCTTTCTTTACATCTCAGCTCCACTGTCCTGTCCACCGACAGCCCCAGGGCACTGGCTCCTTGGCTGTTGCGATGGCTGGTTTACCTAAAATGTCTTCATTCTCCGCTCAGTCATCATCCCTGCAGATTAAGACACCATGGGCTGTCTTTTCAAACTGCTGGGCAGTGCTCAGCATAAGAGGGAGGCCAGAGACCACAGATGCTCTGCTCAGTGTTGTTACAACCTAAAATTTGCCCTGGGTACATGGCAGGTATTCATAAACTCCCGTGAAGGACAAAACACAGTCAGATACCTTCGCCTGGCAGTTGTGAGCACCGAGACTCCAAGAAGGCAATTAGTAGTTATTCCACTTCTGGGCATTTTACCCCAGAGACGCTCCAACATACAACAAAGACACATGCACCACAATGTTCATTGCAGCTCTATTTATAATATCCAGAAGCTGGAAAGAACCCAGATGTCCTTCAGTAGATGAATGGATACAAAAATTGTGGTACATTTACACAATGGAGTACTACTCAGCTATCAGAAACAATGACTTAACCAAATTCTTAAGAAAATGGATGCATCTAGAGAATATCATCCTGAGTGAGATAACCCAGTCACAAAAGAACAGACATAATATGCAGTCACTGATAATGGGATGCTAACCCCAGAAAGCTCTGAACACCCCAGAAACAACTCACAGATTGTGTGAAGTTCAACCACAAAAAAAAAGAACATATTTTAATTAAAATAGAACTGTATCACATCCCCCTTTCCTCCCTACAGCCCCTCCTAGTCTCTCTCCTATCCCCTCAAATTAATAGCCTCTTTTCCTATATTATTGTTACCCACAAATACTTAATTACAACCTTAAAAATCTATTCATATACTTTTATGCAAAAATGCTGAAAATTTGTACATTTATCTTTGTTTTTTAAAATACAGTTAAAAAAAAAGAAGGTATTTAGTGAAGCCCCTGGGGCTGGGGCAGTCCTGGAACATCTTGTTATACCAAAAATGAAACAGTTAACACACATGCATGTATACACATGTGTACACATGACAGAAATATCAGCTGAATGCCAAATGCTAGAGCTACAACAATCCACTCAAGTTAATAGAAATAAAAGCTTAAATGTAAATAAACCTATTCAATATAAATGATCAGAAACACCTCACTCCAGGACTGAGGGGTAACTCCTTGCTTTCTGATTGTAGACTGTGCATGGAACAGAAATAACTTCTAGACTTTGGGTGCTGGGGTCTGGCCATGGCTCAGTCTAACTGCTTGCCTAACATGAGTGAAACTCTTGGTTGGATGTCCAACCACGCACAGACTAAGAAGTGGTCCAGGCCCATGCTTCAAACGTTGGGAGGTCAAGGCAGGAGGAGTAGACGGTCAAGGTCATTCAGTTACATAGCCAGATTGAGAAAAAAGAGTGTGATAAGTGAGAATGTGTCACACATGCACATGCACACATGTGCACACACACACACACACACACACACACATGCACACACACGCACACAGAAAGAAAAATAAAACGCAAAAGTACAGCTGAGAGGGAAAGCACAATTTTACACTGACAATATGTCACACTGGTTCAGGGTCCACACTAGCAAGCACAGAGCACGTGCAAAGCTGTTGTCTTCATGGAACGTGAGAAGAGTGACTGAGTCTCCATGGTCTTCCTCCCAAGAAGCTGGGGCCTCACAAGCACGGAAAGACTACCCAGCAAACTCCAGTCCAGTGCTTCTCAACCTCTTTAATGCTCCGATACTTTAAGACAGTGCCCCACGCTGTGGCAACCCCCAAACGTAAAGTTATTCTCACTACTACTTCATAACTTAATTTTGCTGTGAGAACTGCTGCTCTAATCAAATCATCCCATACACCAGCCAGTCCTCAAAGCTGCCAGAAGCAGGCAAAGTCAGAGTAACCATCACAGGGCCAAGAGGAGCCTCAGGACAACGATGGATCTACAGGAAGGCAGGCCAGCTGCTAAATGTACCTGCCGCACAACCTGGATGACCTGAGTTTGATCCCCAGAAACCATGTATAATTAGAAGAAGAGAAATGACGCCATAAACTTGTTCCCTGACCCCACATAGGCGCGCGCGCACGCGCACACACACACACACACACACACATCACACATCACACATATAATATATACAATGATACTAAAGCAAAGTTAGCAAACAAAGGCATGACAGTGAATTGTAAAGTAGAACCTCTCTGGAAACCTTGAGCAAGAAAAAAAATTAAAATTAAAAATAGACTTTAATCAATGGTGGTGTGTTCATTAACTATATAGCCAATGTGTCATTCTAATGTACAATTTTAAGAGAGGAAATTGGGGGCTATTACATGCAAAGAAATATGTAAAGGTAAAAGAGAAATACTAGGGTCGACAGCGATGGCTCAGTCAGCAACGTTCTTCCCATATATGTATGACCACCAAGTTCAATAACCAGCATCTGTGTAAAAGGTGGGTGAGCCAGCGCTGGGGAAGAGCCAGGAGGATCCCTGGGCACTGGCGAGCTAGCCCAGCCTGGCCAGTGGGCTCTAAGCCAACCAGGGAGAGACCCTATGTCAAGCAAACAAAGCCAAAAGAGGCTAAGAGCTGGAGAGTTGGCTCGGTGTCAAATACACACACTGCTCTCAGGACAAAGGATAAGCTCTCAGCGCACACATTGGATGGCTCATAACTGCCTGTATCTCTGGTTCCAGAGACCCAACACTCTCTGGTCTCCACGGGCAACTGCTGCACATGGTGGACATAAACACACATGCACATGATAAATACCCTTAAAAATATCCAAGGGTGACCTCTGACTATCACATGCCTATTTACATACATGAACACATACCAACATGGACATGCACACAACATACCAAGAAAAGGAGAACTTACGACAGAGGCTTCAGTACCCTTAGGCTGCTTCAGAAGGCAGAACCACCAGGAGTCATAGGATGTAAAGAAGTCATCCAGAACCCAGAAGCTTGACAGAGCTGTCACCGTTCGTCACAGAGAGTGAACTAACATTCGCAAGGAGGATTTGACATCTTAAAAATACCAAATGCTCCTGAATCAGAGAATACTTGAAATCTCATCTATGATTGGCTTTCTGCACTCTGTTGATTCTGCTACAGAAAACTGGTCATGTATAAAAGGAAATATATCGTGGTATTTCTCTAATCAAAATACATGATTAAGTGCTTAGGAGGCTGAGTCAAGACCACTTGAACAAGGCCAGCCCTGGCTACGTAGTGAGAACCTGTTGTGGTCTGAATATATGTGAACACTTGGTCCCCAGCTGATGGCACTGTTTGAGGGAGGTTACAGGACCTTTAGGAGGTGGGCTTGCTAGAGAAAGTGTGTGACTAGGTGTAGACCTTGACAGCAAGCAGTGATGTGCTGAGCCTCTCACTGGCTGGCCTTCCCTGAGTCAGGTCCCTCCCTCATTAGTCCGGAACCCATTAGGTAGGCTATGCTGGCTAGCCAGAGAGCCCCAGGAATCCGCCAGCCTCTGCCTCCTCCACCCTGAGATTACAAATGTACAACACCACATCTAGCTTCTTCACCTGGGTGCCGGGACTGAACCCAGATCTTCAGCTTGCACACCAAGCCCCTTAAGCAACTGAACCACCGTTGCTACTAAATTCCAGCACCCGTGCTTCTTAATTTCTTTGTTCTTCCTTTCTTCGCTTTTAAAATGGGAATAATACCAATTCCTGCTCAAAGGGGAGGCTAAAAGGAAGAGAGGAGACAATGTGGCTAAGATTCCTGACCCGTCCCCTGACAGAGAGGTGAGGCTAGCCCACGTTATTACTATCCCAAAATTCTTCAGTATCAAACTAGAGGACCCCTTTTATGAATTGGTGGGGCCACATATTTGCATTTATGAATTTTATGTGTTCATGTGCATGCCAAGCTGCTTGTACTTACACATGCAAATGTGTGTACCACAGTGTATACACATAAAATGCACATGTGTGTTCCCACCAGCTTTTCAGAGTTCTCTAGGACCTTGAACCAGATGACAGGACTGGACACAGAGCCCACAACTCAAGAGTCCATACTCCAAAGCTCACTTGTTTTTCCTTTGTTTGTTTTTGACACCAAGTCTCTAGTGACACAAGCTTGCCTCAAACTCCCGAGTCACTGAGGATGCCCCTGAACTCCGGATTCTCCTGCCCCTGCCTCCTGAGTGCAGGGATTACAGATGTGCGCCATCATGCCCAACTCGTGCAGTGTTTAAGATGGAACCCAGGGCCCTGAACATGGGTCAGCACTCCACCAGTTAAGTAGCATCCTCACCATCCTCACACTTCACTTTCACGGTTACGCTCCCCCACACGCGACAGAAACAGGCAGCATGTAGCTGTGACGGGCACCACTGTTGTACAGGGGACAGCGATGACCAATGGTTACTGTGAATGAATCATTCTCTGGTACCTGGGAAGCAAAGAACGAACAGTGTGACCAAGGAAACCACAACTTCCCGTGCCACCATAGCAACTGGATTCACATCTAATTCTAAGGACTTTAACAGGTACCTGTTCTGCCGTACCAAGAATATCACGGCTCTTGCTGCACTGATACCAAGAAACATTAGGACTCTCTAACATGTGAACATCTGAAAACACAGGCTGGTGAGATGCCTCAGCAGCAGGTAAAAGCATCCGCCACTGAGCCTGACACCCACCCTTAATCTCTAGGACCACATGGTAGAAGAGAAGAACTGACTTCACACACACACACACAGACATACACACACACACACACACACACACAGAAAGAGAGAGAGAGAGAGAGAGAGAGAGAGAGAGAGAGAGAATAAATAAAATGTTACAAAATATTTTAAGAAATTGAAAATACCTCTGTAGAAATATGTTTGTAGTTCAAAACCCTAATACACTGAGGAATGACTTTTCAAAAGCAGGCCACTCTGTAACTGGCACCAGGGGTGACCAGAATATGTCGCCCCGGTGTATTATATGCCTCCCTGGCACAAGGGTTGTTTAGAGATAAAAGCTGATGTCTAGTGCTCTGGACCCTCCCTGTTCGCCTAAAACAAATCCTCCGCAGTGCCCAGCCCCCAGCACAGAACCTTAGAAGATTGCTGTGCCCCTAATCAGCCTGCAGGGGGCATCGGAGTGCGCCATATTGAAAAGCTTCAGCAGCAAGGCTTTTCTCTGCTCCCTTTGTTCACAAGTGTCCAGCCCTTAGGGCCTGAAGACCTCTTCCTTGTCTGGGCACCTCTCTGAGAAGTGCTCACTCCCGAAGTATCCAACATACATGGTGTGCACTTAACAATAAACTCCTGCTGGTTTTTCTCTTGTTCACCTGCCCTTTCATCTGAGAACTCACAAGGTTGGAGCTTTGGCGGGGACTCGGCGGGCAAAGCACTTGCTTGCCCTTCCCATGAAAGTGTGAAGACTCAGCTGAATCCCCAGCGCACACACAAAGCCTGGCATGGCCTCCCATGCCGTCATCCCAGAGGGGCAGGCAGATGAGAGGCAGAGACAGAGCAGGAAATGCAGACACCTGACTCAAATGAGATGAAACATGGCTGTGTGTGTGTGTGTACATCATATATATGCAGCTATTTTTAAGACCTTCTGAGTAAGGAAAAATTGCTTCTTCTCCCCTATAACAATATCTTTGTATTAAATATCAACATCTCCCTAATAACTAAGAACATGGCAACAGACAGTCAGTCGGTGGTGCATGCCTTTAATCCCAGCACTTGAGAAACAGAGGCAGGAAGATCTCTGAGTTTCGGGACAGCCTGGTCTACAGAGTGAGTTCCAGAACAGCCAGGGCTGCACAGAGAAACCCGGTCTCTAAATATAAACAAACAACAAACAAACAGAACATGGCGACAAAATGTTATATTCGGTGAGTAAGCCAGAAGTTACTCTGTGAGTGATCATGGTCTTTAAAATGCTTTAATTAATCAAATAAGCAAAGGAAACCTGTGGCCAAACCAAGCCCATTTATTTGCCACTCAAAAAGAGAGCCTTGGGAGTTAAGGACCAGTTACTCACAGCTGGAGAGGCAGCTAGGCAGTTAAGAACACAGGATGCTCTTGCAGAGGGACACATTCCAGCTCCCAGGACCTGAATGACAGCTCACAACTGTCCACCCCAGTCCCAAAGAATCTGGTGCCCTCTGCTGGCCCGCACAAGCACTACATGCATGTGGTAAAAAGACAGATACATAAAGTAAAATAAATAAACCTTTTAAAAACTATTTACTCTGGGCTGGGGAGATTGATGGCTCAGCGGTTAAGAGCACTGACTGCTCTTCCAGAGGTCCTGAGTTCAATTCCCAGCAACCACATGGTGGCTCACAACCATCTGTGATGGGATCCAATGCCCTCTTCTAGTGTGCTGGCATACATGCAGACAGAACATTGTATACATAATAAATAAGTAAATCTTAAAAAAAAACTATTTACTCAAGATGTCCATAAAACCAGGAAGATAGCAGGGCAATGTCTTGGGGAAAGACATCAATTTTGCACACCAGTGTCGATGTATGTGCCATAGTACACTTTTGCACAACCCATGGGCATTGGCTCCTTCCTCCCACCATGGGGCACCTCGGATCAAACGGAGTCCTCAGGCTGCCAAGGGCTTTGCCCTGGGCTGGGAACGCATGGTGACCAGACACTCCTATGCCCTTTCCCATGGAATGGGGTCAGTACACATGGAATCACAGCATCATGGACTTCACGGCCACAAATGTGTCACCTATAGACTTCATGCTCAAGAACAGCCTAATCAAGTTTTTTTAAAGACTAGAGAAAAATCACAATTTTAGTGAATTTTAAAAATTATTTGTGTATGTGTGTGCACCTCTTGTCTATGTATGCACAACACTCATGCAGTGCCCACAGAGGCCAAAACAGAGCCTCTGATCTCCTGGAACTGTAGTTACTCCATTCCAGTGTGGGAGAAAAGAATCAAACTCAGGTCTTCACCCGAGCAGCAGGCACTCTAACCACTGGGAAGCCCAGCCCAGATCCTTAAGCAGCCTTATGATTTTGTGTTGGGTTCATTTTTCCACCGTCCTGGGTCATACATGGCCCTCAGGCCACAGGTTAGACCTGCTTGAAACCTGGAACATACCTAGCCATTTCTGCCCCAACATCTTTTGGCTTTGAAGAGAGAAAAAAGATTGGGTGAGTTTTGTGCAAGTCATTAGTGACTACATCCCAAGTACACACAAGTGATTGACATGTCCACACAATCTGACCAAAATTAGGGAAGACAACATGAGTATAGAAAACCCAGATCTGTCACCTTGTTTGAGTCACCCAATAGACACCTACACAGACCCAAGAAAAAGGTGAGGGCTTCAAACAAAAGTGGCTTCCAAGTCCCTGAAAAGTAACCCTGGCTACCTTCATGACACACACAGCCTGCACACACACACACACACACACACACACACACTCAGAGATATGACTTCATGATTAAAACCCTTGCCACATAAATGTAACTACCAGAGTTAGACCCCAAGAACCTAAAGAACCCAGTGGGTGGGCACAGAGGCTGCTTATATTTCCAACCTCAGAAGGCAGAAGAGAAGGGGGCGCCTAGAGGGAGCTGGCTAACAAAGTTAGCCATGTCACTGAGTTCACACACACACACTATATATAATGTCCGTCTCTGAGACCACAGAGATCAGAGCTCTCCTGATTCCTTCAGCTCCCTGCTGCCACAGTGACACCCAGCAAGCCTCCTTAGTGCCGGAAAGTCGACAGAGTCAGCCATACTTCTCTCCCTTGCCATTCAGTCTCCAAAGATAGAAACTCACCGCAGGTAACTTTGACTTTTGTTGTGTGTTTATGTATGCACAGGTGTGTGAGGAGACCAGAGACCAGTGATGGTTGTCTTCCTCAATCTTTCTCACTGAACCTGGAGCTCACCAGCTCTGCCAGGGTAAGGAGCGGAGGAAGCCTGGAGTGCACTACTTCCTGAGTAACGAGAGCTGCTAACGACTCTAAGACCAAATGGCCCTCAGTAAACTGACAAAGCCATTACCCATTTGGGCCAGGCTCCAGAGAGAGGGCCAAGCTTGGGCATCGGAGTGTGGGTGTGGGTCAGTGTATGCAAAGACTAGCACACGCAGCTAGCCTGGGACTGCTCACCCACAGAGCTCCTGCCTACACTGGCTAAGCCAAACCCCACCCCATCCTATGCTGTGCCTAATAAACACACTGACGTTCCAGACAGATGACGTAACAGTTAGAGAATCTTACCTGATCCCAGCTACGTTGTCTGTGTGTCTGTATAGCTATCCTTTTCTCTTGCTACCCCTAACCAGGGTTTGGGGACCCAGGCTGTGTCTGATGTGGCAGACAGAGCCCCAGCAGGATTACAGGTACACAGCTCCATTCCTGTGTTACATGGGTTCTGGGGTTCATACATGCGTCCTCCTCATCATGTGTGGCAGGCATTTGCCAGTCACCTCTCCTGCCCTAGACCTGAGTTTGTTTGAGGCTAAATATAATGATAATAAACTGCTGGTGTGTGTGCTCATAGTTCTCACTGACAAACTGGGGCAGCTGATGACAGGACTCAGGACAAGGGCCAGCCCAGGACACGGGCCAGCCTAGCCTCTGCTAGCACCAGCTTCCAAGGTGCTTCTGGCTGGGGAAAGAGCTTTGGAGATTTTCTTAGTTGGTTTTAATCTGTTTTGTTTTGTTTTTGAAGCACAAATATTTCTATGTGCCCAGACTGGCATAAAATTTACTATATAGCCTAGGCTGGCCTAAAACTTGCTACATAGCCCAAGCTAGCTTAAAGTCATGATTATCCTGGTTCCAATGTCCTGAGTGCTGGGAATACAGGTGTACATTACTGGAATACAGGTATACACCACAGGAATACAGACACCACAGGAATACAGGTATACACCACAGGAATACAGGTATACACTACTGGGAATACAGGTATCCACCACAGGAATACAGACACCACAGGAATACAGGTATACACCACAGGAATACAGGTATACACCATGGGAATACAGGTATCCACCACAGGAATACAGACACCACAGGAATACAGGTATACACCACAGGAATAAAGGTATACACCATGGGAATACAGGTATCCACCACAGGAATACAGACACCACAGGAATACAGGTATACACCACAGGAATACAGGTATACACCACAGGAATACAGGTATACACCACTAGGTCCAGCCTAATTTTGTTCTTTTCAAAGATGGTTATTAACACCATAGTCAGATGTTTTTATTGTTAAAACACAAATGAAACAAAGAGGCTTTAGTTTCTCATACCTTGCTTTAGAAATATTATAAATTCCTTTACAGTTTGACACAAGTTAACACCATGGTATACTACAGGCTTGAAATTTCGATACTCAAATGAACGAATGAGGCGGACGGTGATGGTAGCTTCTTCTGCAGCCATGTGGAGAGAGACCTGTAGTGAGACACATGAAGAAAGTGGGTAAAGACATTGCTGCTACTGGAATTCATATCCTCAGCACCACACGGAAGCTGGGTGTATATCCAACACTTGGGAGTCAGACTCAGAAACTTAGAGCAATCTGGCTGGCAAGACTACCCAGAATTGGGGGGCTCAGCCTCAATAAATGAAAGGGAGACTGAGAAAGACACCCAGGGTCAACCTCAGGCCTCCTCCACATGCATACACATGCTCACGCACACACACACACACACACACACACGCAAACACATACACACACACGCACACACATACACACACATACACACATACACATAATACACATACACATACATACATATACACAATACATACATTAAAATGAATAAATTCAAATAAAAGTTATTTCGTAGGCATCAGCAGGGGATTTAATAACATTGGCAACATTCTATGTCCTGAGGCAAGATACCAAGCACATGCAGGGTGTGCTATTTTTATGCCTTTCAATTGAAACAGTCCATAATACAAAAATAAGTCAAGTGAATTTGGCTTAGAAATATAACTCAATGCCTGTCCAACTACTCCACTAAACTTGGGGAAAGATACAGCACATTAAGCATGAAAAACCAAGAGTTTACTATTGAGTGCATCAAATAATTTATCATTTAAATGAGAATATTAGCTATAATGAAACAGCTTCCATAAAACCTGAAATAGATTTCCCCCATAAAATAAAGGGTTCATCTAACCTTGTCTCATGGCTAAGGTTAATAAATTCTTTGATAACTTCAATATTGGTTATTACAGCATTCCTCATTAACTCCTTTAGAATTCTCAGATAAACAGTCCTAAACTCTACTCAACAACAGTTCAACAAACATTAAAATAAAAACTTTCAACATAGACTTAATAAGGAGCATCTCTTGAGGAAGAGAGTATGTTAGAAAAGCAGTATTAAAACTGCCGTGAAAGCACCAGCCATGCAAGGTGAGGACATGAGTTCAAATCCCCAGTACCCATGTAAAGCCAGGCATGGTGGTGCACCTGTAACGCAGTGCTCAGGAGGTGGAGATGGGGAAGGATTCCTGGGATGCTCTGACAGCCAGACCAGTCAGACCATCACCATGGTGATGGCCATCAACATTCCTTTTCTGGGATCTGATGACCCTTTGTCAGAAGTCCTGACTTAGACCCATGTAGGTGTTCGTGGTGAGTAAAGCCAGGCATCTGCCCTTGTTCTGCATCTGTCCCTTTTGAACCCTGACCTTTGAGTTCAACTGCTTCTGCTCAGGTTTGCACAGGACCTCTGTGCATAAGACGGAGGAGGCTGGCTGGTCTTGTTCTCGGCCCCTCGAAGCCAAGACATCAGGGTGACATCGAGAGATGTCTAGGATTTCTTAGGCACCTCGACCAACAGATTGCCACCACTGGTTTTCATGACCTGGTGCCCTTCTAGCCCACAGAAAAGGAATCGGTTAGTCTGTCCCCAACCACCCCCACCCCCACCCCTGTGGGAAGCCACTGTATTCGCCATTACAAGATGGCGCCCAGCCCAAAGGGAGGGTGGCCAGTTTTGAGATAAACAACCTAAGTGCGCATGCACGCCTGCCTGTTTTTGCTGAATCATGGTGACTCTGAGTATGCTAATTAGGGCGCACAGAATGCACCAATCAGGTGGCGACACAGTCCTCCTAAGCATATATAAGGAGGGCTGGTTTCTGGGCTCGGGGTCTTTCGCTACTGCAATCAAGCCCGCAATAAACGCCTGTAGAAGGATCCTGTTGTGGCGCGTCTTCCTTGCCGGCGAGATAGGCGATCGCTACACACCCCCTCCCCACTTCTTTCCCCTGGCCTATGATGACGGAGCCTGTACTAGAGCCTGCAGAGAGGAGAGTTTGTTTGCGGTGCTAGCCTACATCTTCTGGTCTTTTGTTTGTTTCCTGGTTTTGATGGGGACGGTGTCTCATAGTAGCCCATGACTGGTTTGGACCTTACTGTGCAGCTGAGGATATCCCTGAACTACTGATCCTCCTGCCTCTACCTCCTGAGTGTGGATTTACAGATGTGCACCACCACACCTGGTTTATGCAGAACTGGGGATGGAACCCAGGGTTTTGACACGCCAGGCAAGCATGCCACCAGCTGAGCCACACCCTCCCCTAGCATTCTCAGTGACTCCTTTTTCCTTTGTGCCAAGAATTTGCAACTGATTTATGAAGCTCTTTCCTAGTAATGAAGAAATGGACCAGGGGAAAGAAATTTTACTTAATAAATTTGCATTTAGCAAGCTGACCAGCAGCAGTACAAAAGCAATGTTGGTTCCTTACCCCACAATCTGTACACAAAATAAGAAACTTTTAAAATACAGTCAGACAGTAGTGCCACAAAGTAGGCATACACTTTTATGATCGTAGGAAAGGCTCCAAGCAAATAGGAAGCAGGAACACTAAGAAGAAGTGTGTAACAATAGAAAAGTAAGTAAAAACCAGTATCCTAATACAAATGTATTAACAGTCATTAGCAGAGGACTGTTCAAACTCAGGTAGCCCAGGATAGACTAATGAACTACACGGCTGAGAATAGTCCTAAGGTCCTGCCTCTGTGTAATTATGGGTGCGTGCTTCCATACCCAGCTTTGTCCATGTCTTAGGTCAATAATGTACATTATTTTTAATTCTAATTAATTTATCTTCAATTCTAACTAGAGATCTGTAATAGAAACAGGGAAAGGGGGTGGCTGTACCATTCAATCAAAAAAATGTGGAGGAGCTAATATGTTCATATACTGTTGCTGGTAAGAACATAAACGTGTGGATGTAAGAAGAGAGCTCTATACTCACTTTAGATCTGGGGTTGAGGGTCAGTCAGAACTGAACCCACCCTGCCAGCCAGGAGACCTGAGTTATCAAGAGCTTCGTGCGGCAGTGAAGGAAATCCCAGTGGTGGGGGCGTGAGGCAGGCCGACACAGGGACCGCTGGTGGGCCAGCCCGGGTAACTGGTCAGATGCCGGGTCAGTGAGAGACTGTCTTAAAAGAATGAGGAAGAGACTGAGAAGATGCCTGACGTTGACACATCCACTTCCACGTGTGCAAGCATCCATACACATGTACACACCCATGTGTGCCACAAAACACACACCCCCCCACACACACACACATGAAATCTTAATTCACCCAGCTGTTCATACAGCACTATTTCTTCCAAGAGTTAACCCTAACAAAAAAAATCATATTAAATATTTCTAATCCATAATTCACAGTAGTACTTTAATTTTTTAGGGTTGCTTACATGCATCTGTGTACCACTTGCCTGCCCAGTGCCTGTAGAGGCCAGATGAGGGTCAGAGTTGCCTGGTAGTGGAGTTATAGACAGTAGTGGGCTGCCATGTAAGTGCTGGGAACTGAACCCAGCCAGGCCCCCTGGAAGAGCTGCCAGTACTCTCCAGCCCAGTAAAACTTTTTCAAGTGTTTGTGTGCATGCAGTGCCTGAAGGGTCCAGTAGGGGGCACTGGATCCACTGGAGCTAGAGTTACAGGTGGTTTTAAGTGACTTGGTGTGAGAACCTAAACTCCTGTACTCTGAAAGAGCAGCAAGCAGTCGCAACCACTGAGCCATCTCTCCAGCCAGCTCTAACATCCATGGGTGTTTGAGTTTTAGGCACTGTGCACTCTATGTAGACAAGGCTCGTCTCAGCCTCCGAAGTGCTAAGATAGCAAGCAAGCCCTGCCACATGTAGCTAAGGAGGCTTAAGTGGGATAGCTCATTTACTTGGTGGGGGGGGGGGGGGCGAAGGCTATTTGAACCTTTGGGAGGTGAGGAGGGGTGTGGAGGTTATGTCATTGGCTGAGGTCAGGGTGCTGTGGCTGCCTCATTTGCATGAGGAGGGACTCCAGGCGCTGCTGGATATGACCTTATAAAGGGAGATCTGGCTGTGACTTCATGACCTCTGGTGTGCACAAAGGTGGAGGACACAGGTCTGGGGCGGGGGAGGGGGTGGTCCCACTCCCTCCTACCACAAGATTTCTCCATGAGTTTACTCTAGCCCCATGGTTACCCTGCCCCACATAGTGGCCACCAAGCTAAGCAAAGAAGGGATCGCTGGCAGAGGGGGCATAGGGGACCTTATGATAAAGAAATCTCTTTTGCATGATGGGCACAGACTCAGAACCTGGTCTATCCTAGGGCCAGATCTTCCACTGAGCTGCTCAGCACCCATCCCTGAACATTCTGTTTAGTTCGTGTATATGTGAGTGCACGGGTGCATGTATGCTGTATGCATGGGTAGAGGTCAGAGGACACTCTTACATGCTGTTTCTCAGGTGCTCCCCACGGGCTCACAGATCTGAACGTGTGGTCACTAAGGACTGGCACTATGCCTGCACGCTGCCATGGCTCCCACCGTGCTAATAATAGACTTAACCCTCGGAAATGCAAGCCAGCCCCCATTAAATGCTTTCTTTTATAGAGTTGCCATGGTCACAGTCTGTTCATAGGATTGGGACACTGACAAAGGCAGGTTTCTTCTACTTTTTGTTTGGGACACTGATTCTCACTGGCCTGGAATCTTACAAAATAGGCCACATTAGCTGGCAGTGAGCTTCTGGGACTCACTTGTCTCTGGATACAGCACCACTCCCAGCTTTTTAACACGGGTACCAGGGATCCAGACTCGGGTCCTCATGTTTACAAGGCAAATGTTCTACCAACTGAGCCATCTCTCCAGCCCATGTTATTCTATCATATTACATGTGTTTGCTTGTTTGATGATTGTGTCTGTACATTTGGGCACACTGTGCCACAGTACCCACGTGGAAGTCGGAGGACAACTGGTTGGTCAGTTATTTCTTTCTTCCGTGGGTCTGCAGCAAGCACCTTTATGTTGGGGTATACCCAGTGAGGGTGTGTTGGGGTACACTGAGTGAGGGTGTGTTGGGGTACACTGAGTGAGGGTGTGTTGGGGTGCACTGAGTGAGGGTGTGTTGGAGTGCACTGAGTGAGGTTGTGTTGGGGTACACTGAGTGAGGGTGTGTTGGGGTGCACTGAGTGAGGGTGTGTTGGGGTGCACTGAGTGAGGGTGTGTTGGGGTACACTGAGTGAGGGTGTGTTGGGGTACAGAGTGAGGGTGTGTTGGGGTGCACTGAGTGAGGGTGTGTTGGGGTACACTGAGTGAGGGTGTGTTGGGGTGCACTGAGTGAGGGTGTGGTGGGGTACACTGAGTGAGGGTGTGTTGGGGTGCACTGAGTGAGGGTGTGTTGGGGTACACTGAGTGAGGGTGTGTTGGGGTGCACTGAGTGAGGGTGTGTTGGGGTGCACTGAGTGAGGGTGTGTTGGAGTGCACTGAGGATGTGTTGGGGTGCACTGAGTGAGGGTGTGTTGGGGTACACTGAGTGAGGGTGTGTTGGGGTACAGAGTGAGGGTGTGTTGGGGTGCACTGAGTGAGGGTGTGTTGGGGTACACTGAGTGAGGGTGTGTTGGGGTGCACTGAGTGAGGGTGTGTTGGGGTGCACTGAGTGAGGGTGTGTTGGGGTGCACTGAGTGAGAGTGTGTTGGGGTACACTGAGTGAGGATGTGTTGGGGTGCACTGGGTGCACTGAGGGTGTGTTGGGGTACACTGAGTATGTCTCTGCATACTCAGTTGTTACTTCTGTACCGGAGAGGTGGCAGCAGGATTCTGGCATTGCCATTTCTGTGGCCCTTTAGCCAGCCTGCTCCTTTGTAAATATCCGCCTTCCTCACCTGCCTAAGGCAATCTAGGATTGGAGCTGATTGTCTATAATTAGAGCCTGGGAAAAGACATGAGAGGCAGGAGATTCAGACGACAGAGGTGAACGGACTGACCAGGGTGGAGCAGAGGACAGGACTTACCACGTGGTGGGACAGTTAGTCAGTTAAGTTCAGAATGGCTGAGGGACTGCCCTAGCTAAAGGCCTAAGCCAGAAAACAATAAAAACGTGTGACATTATTTATATCGTTGATGGGTCCTCCACAACTCCCGTTGCGCTGTCTCTCCGGCACACGATCTGAATCTTGACTGCAATATTATTTATATGTATCTACATATGTGATACAACTGCATAAAATAAATGCATGTGCACAAAGACATGTGCAGACACACACACACACACACACACACACACACACACACACAGTGCATGTAAAACTAGTGAAATGTGAGCTGAAGACTGAACCACGGACCGTGCCAGCAGCAGGTGCCTGGCCATGAAGACTGACTACGCTCAGACCAGGTACCATCCCCAGGGTTCCACTGGGTGTGAGTGAGAAATACTCTTATTTCTAAAAGTTGTCGCCAAGACAAGCCTGATGGAATTATGAATGGAGGGAAATACTAAGCCATGAAATGAGAGACTGTGATGTGACCAGGAACAGAGACACCAATGCAGCCATCAGCTGACAGCATCTAACTGCACCCGCCAATCACGGTGACCGCATCACGTCCAGATCGTCCAGTGGACCTGCTCTGCCGGGGTATGCGGCCAGGTGCAGTGACACCAGCTGAGGTCTGACGCTAAGGGAGTCCCTCGGAAGAGTCGCCTGTCTCCTCAGCAGCACGCAGGAAATAAAGGTCTAGGGAGACTGCTCCTAGAGGTTGTCCTCTGACCTCCACATGCACACCACGGCAATCAGGTAGGCAACTGCACCCATACACATGAGCGCACACTTGCAGATATAAACACAAAAAAAAAAGTGCACTAGAGGGGCAGTCACTGGGCTAGTTTGGTTCCGACGTGGGTCCTCATGTCCCTTGAGGCTGGAGACAGTTGGCCCCGGAACAGCGTACGAAAGGGCCGTGGGACCTTCGAAAGGTAGGCACCTCATCTGGAGAGAACTCAGTGGCAGAGCACATGCTCAGTGTGAAGGGGAGGGGCTCAATCCCCTGCATCACGTGCTTATATTATAGCTGCACGCTGAAGCAAAGCAAATAAATCCATCGCATTCAGCAGTCGGAGCACGGGGATCAGGATGACTAGTAGGTGTCTGGCCCTGTCTGCATGGCACTGAAAGCCTCCTGACAGGTACCAGTCCTGGGAGTCCTTACCACTACAGTGGGCTTCAGATGCATCCTTACAGCCATGACAGCTCTCGCTTCCCACACGGTCACCAAGTCTGTGCCACACCCTCCCACTGTCCGTCTCTTTACCCTGCAACAATGGGACCACTCAGGAAGCAGGTCAGAGACTCCCACTGCAGGACAGCTCTGATGTCAGTGCCTCCTCCCTCCAGCTGAGCCCTGGTACTGTCTCTCCTGATGTGAGCTATGTGAGGGACATCAGGAATGTGTGCTGCTGGACAGGCGGGGCTGAGGATGACCTGCATTCCCCAGGGCACACCGACAGAACAGTTGTGCGATGATACCACAGGGCCACACAGGGGAGGTGTGCAAGCCGACACTGGTACACTGCTTGCCTGGATCCCCAGCATCCCAAAAGACATCAGAGAGGGAAAGATGGAAGGAGTAAAGAAGGAAGGGGAAGTAACAGAAGGAAGGACACACACACACACAGGGAGGAAGGGAGGGAGGGAGGGAGGGAAGGAGGGAGGGAGGGAGAAGAAAAGGTAGAATGGGGGAGAGAGAGAGGGAGGGAACACCAGGGCAACATAAGAAAGTAAGAGAAGAGGGAAGAGAGGAAGGAGGGAAGAGAAGGAAGAAAGAGATATAAAGACAACCTTACTGTTTCCCAACCAAAAACCAGCAACTCAGTATCTCTGTATTACAGGGAGTTCATCTGAACTGAGACTGTGCACACCCTAATGTAGAGGCCACTGGGTAGGGCTTTGAAAGCTGAGAGTGCCCTGGGCTTAGGAAGGTCTGTAAATTTGGGCATCTACAAAACCTGATCTGGCTGGTGCCTGCTGGAGTACCTGGTTTCCTGGTAACCACATTACTGCAGCCCAGGTACTCAACAACCCCTCAAAGGCCCTCCCTGGGAACCGAGGGAGGGCCACATTGGCCTAGGCTAGAGCTGACAGGCTTACAGACTCCAGTTCCCAGATTGATAGAAACTCGGGAACCAAGGGCAGTGGCTACAGGCTGTCGCAACACTCCAGGACTGTGCAACTTCCCAAGCTGGCGCCTCTCCTCTTGGCAGCGTTCCCAGCCAAACAGCTAGGAACCCAGCGGGGCTGGCTCTTGAGGCGAGACAAGAGGCATAGTCTGATGTGCCACAGACATGGAAAACACGTGTTCACATGACACTGGGTTGTGGGCCTTACACTGATCCATATCATCTTAAGAGAAACATGTAACTGCAGCTGACTCTGGCTGCCAACAGTGCGTTTCCATTATGAACTATTGCTAAGACAAACACGGGGTCAGGTTCCAAGAAGACTCTGGTCCTGGCAATTCTGTCAATTGATCAAGACGTAATAGACTGTCATGTTCTGTCATGTACGTTTGTAAAATCGAGTTCAGGGATGATGACACTGTGTATAGAAAAAGCTGTCTACCACACCGGCTAGCTCTGTAAGGTACACATGGCCTTCTCACACTTAGGAACGCAATGATGCAGAGCTACACCTGGGGGTATTATATTTAGCAAAAGATGGGGGCAGAGAGATGGTTGTGCTGGTTAATGGCACCTGCCCAAAGTCTGATGACCCAAGATCAGTCCTGGAACCTAAGTACAGATAAAAATCGATTCCACAAAGTTTATCTCTGTCACATGTTCACTGTGACACTTTTATGCCTCTCACACCCAATAATACTAACTTTTTAAAAATTAAAAAAGTAAAAGATGGGGCCTGGAAGATGGTTCCATTGGTAAAACACTTGCCTCATGAATCTGAGTTTGGACCACGAGAATCTACATAAGACAGCACAGGGGCTGGTGAGACAGTTCAGCACTTACACTTATGCTGCTGGCCCACGGAAACCAGAAGGAAGACACCCAAGCACCTGGAGCAGGCGCCACTACAATGGGTGAATGTATGAAGGGGGGGCGCAGTGGAGAGATGAAGAGAAAGCTAAGCCGAGGGGTTCAGTCACTGTGAGAAAGGGGGGACTGGAGACTCAGCATCAGTGAGGAACAGGCAGATGTGAGCAGGCCATGGTGTGGTCCTGGCCCAGGCTGCCCCGAAGGCCCATATGTGGGTCAGTGGTCTTGCTGCAGCCGAGGTCTGTGTCACTGTCTGCGCTCCAGGTTACCACCAAAGGCCAAGTGAATGCCCATTGTGGGCTGCCCCAGGAGACCACGGGGATATCTGAAGGGCATGCTGCTGCAGGGAGACGGCTGATCTGACTGGCTGGCACTGCCACCGGAGGCCATGGGGACATCCAGACCCATGCTGCTGCTAGGGCCGTGTCTGAGTCCATGGTCCTATGGCGGCCAGAATCTGTGTTGATGTCCAAAGGCCATGCAGATGTCCCTGGTCTAGACTGCCACCTGAAGTGCTCTGCTAACCTGGCTTTGCCCATCACCTGCCCAGCACAGTGGAGCTGACCCTGTCTCTTGCTCGCAGCAGTGTGGAGTTAGGCGGCACTGGAGAGCTTATCCTGGCAGTGAGGGCCGGAGCTAGTGGGCTGACCGAGTACCTCCCAGGCCCAGATCCTGGGCTTTAGTTGGCTCACCCGAACATCTACTCCACGTCATCTCAGAACTGCTGGAGCATGAAGGGCCCAGTCTGTTGGGTCTCCAGGACACAGGGCAGCAACAGGATGCCCAAGACTAGTCCCAGTGAGGATCCAGGGAAGACAGTGCAGGAGAAGCCAGAGGCCTTCTAACAGGCCAGTGACTCGCTGCAATGATCCTTTGCAAGTAAAGATGTGGCACACACTGACATGCACAGCTTCCACAAGATTTTGTTTCAACTTATCTCATTCCTTGGGAGGTTGCACGGGCAGAGGGCAGATACGAAGGGATGGAGATGAGTGGAGCTGGGGAGGACGATGTGAAACTCACAAAGAATCAATGATTTAGTTCTTTAAAAGCCCTTTCCACTGAGCAGGACAATGTCAGTTTTATTCTATGATCCCACCCAGTAGAAGGAAAAGCCAATTCCTGCAAGTTGTGTTCTGACCTCCATCGTGCCCTCCCAACATACACACATACACACACACACACACACACACAGACACACACACAGACACACACATACACATACATACACACACTTATATACAGACACACAGATATACGCAGACATACACATACATACACACACTTATATACAGACACACAGACATACGCAGACATACACACATAAACATACACACACGAACACACACATATACATACATACACATACATACACACATATACATACACACATATGCACACACATATACATACATACACATACATAGACACAAACACACACATATACATACACACATACCACACACACATATATATATACATACACATACATACACACAAGCACACTCTCACACACACATACATACACAGACAAACACACTTATACATATACACACACACACACACACACACACACACACACTTTTTAAATTTAAAAAAAAGTGGGTGAGGAGATGACTCAAGGGCTATGCCAAACCTACTGACCTGAGTTTGATTCTTGGGCTCCAAGAGAACCAATCCACACAGTGTGCTACAGCACATATACAAAATACACTAATGAATGTCATTTTAAAGAGAGGAAGGGAGGGAGAGAGGGAGGAAGGAAGAGAGGAAGGGAGGGAGGGAGGGAGGGAGGGAAGAAGGGAGGGAGGGAGGGAGGGAGGGAGGGAGGAAGGGAGGGAGGGAGGGAGGGAGGGAAGAAGGGAGGAAGGGAGGAAGTAAGGGAGGGAGGGAGGAAGGGAGGGAGGGAGGGAGGGAGGGAGGAAGGTTCGAAATCAGTACATGTCTATAATCCTAGTGGTAAGGCGATAGGCAAGACAGGCCGATCTCTAGAAGCTCAAGGGAGAGCCAGCCTAACATACTTGGCAACATTCAAGGTTATTAAGAGACTTTGTCAAAAAGGGGGGGGGGGCGGGGAGAAGTACCTGAGGAGTGACATTCAGGTTGCCCTTTGACCTCCACACATGCAAAGCACGCGCACACACTACACAGATTATAAACTGGATGCCTGTTTAGCTCAGGCTCTGGAATGAGAAGACAAGTGTCACCCTGTCAGACCTGAGCTGCACCAGGGAGCACCGCATGGCCTACACTTCCTGTTGCTCCGTAAAAGCCAAAAGTGGAGCCGAGGAGAGGAAGCACTTTAGGCATGACTCAGACGTGGCTCTCTGAATCTGCAAGCGGCCTGGGGCTGAAACCTGACCAACCACAGCACGCTGACCCCTCCTAACTTCTGCTTTCCCTTCGAGACAGCATGTTACTATGCTGCTGGGGCTGGTTGTGAGTCTGGACCCCAGTGATGCTCCCTGATTTCTAGGTACATACCACCTGGCCTAGCATCACCTTCTAGTGTCTGATTCGAGCACATTTCCAGCCTCTAAGATGACAGGATCTAAAATACAAAATAGAAGGAAACTCTGGCTACTTGTGACAGAAGATCAGTGTCCAGAATACATAAAGACTCAAAGTACTAAACATCAGAAGAACAAATGAATAAATGAACAGGCAAAGGAACTAGACACACTCCTCAAAATAAGAGGTACAAGTGACCAGTAAGTATTTACCACGTGAAGCCATGTTCAACATCTTCAGACATCAGAGAAACCAAATCAAACTCCATTGAGAGAACATCTCCATCTCTGTCAAAGTGGCTGGTAACACACACACACACACACACACACACACACCATATACATACAAACATGCACATGCTGGTGAGGATGTGAAGACATTGCAGTCCAGCTATGGGAATCAGAATGAAAAGTTCCCCAAACAAACCCCTAAACACCTTAGAACTGTCATATGACGAAGCTATCCCACTGCTAGGTAACAATTTGAGGACACCATTGTCACCATACAATCCAGACACTCCCATACACTGCTTACTGAAGCACCATTCACAACAGTGAATTACACAATCAGCCATGTGTGTGTGTGTGTGTGTGTGTGTGTGTGTATGGTGTGCGTGTGTGTCTGGTGTGTGTCTGGTGTGGTGGTGGGGTTTACATGTCTGTGGTGTGTGTGTATGTGACTTAGTCACAAAAGAGTAGCTAACAGTTTACCTTCTGTAGGAGTATGGATGCGACATGAAATACTGTACTAAAATAGAGGCGGACTTGGAAAGACACGCAGAATCTATGTGGGAAAGGAATGAGCAGCAGAGCAGAAGGGAGTCTATTCAGGAAGGTGAGAAGAAAAGGGAGACCAGCAGGTGGGTGCGGAGAGGAACTGGGGGTGACAAGAATCAAAGCATCCTATACACCTGTATGAATGTCCCCAGGGAGCCCATTATTCTACACCTTCCTTCTCAAGGGAAAAGAAATATTAGAAGTTTTAAGTGTAGGAAAAACATTCAAACAAAAACAGCATTCAAATGAAAACAGCAGTGACAGAAGACATTACAGCTACGGCGGGACTGTGCACAGACCTCCCTCCGTGCCACAGGCAGGTGTCGGAGCTGTAGGCATGGTCCGACAGCTGTCTTCTGTAAGCTTCTCACTTTACTCTTGCTTTTTAAGGCAGCATACAAAGGAACGGGTTTCCTAGTGGCCTCTTCATACTTGTCATGCACTGCTTTCATGCGTCTCCCCCTCCCGTGCCCTCCGTCCCTGTCCAGCACCCCTTTCAGCTTCCTGCTTTTCCTCTTTCCTCTCCCTTAAGATCTCTTCCTCCCATGTCTATGCCCTCCACACACCCACACACTCACACATACACACTTTAGAGTCAGTATGTAAGAGAAAACATGAAGAACTTGAATTTGTGATTCTGATATATTGTAACATAGTGACCTCTAGTTCCGTCCATTGCCTGCAAATGTCATAATTTTGTTTTCGTCACAGTTAAGTAAGATCCCATTGCGTATTCATTGCCAGTTCATCTGTCGGCAGACACCTAGGCTGCGTCTGTTCCTGTGAACAGCAACAGGACACATGGGTGAGCAGTGTCTCTGTGGTATTTTGATTTAGAGCCATGGTTCTCAACCTGTGGGTCACAACCCCTGTTTTGGAGTCAAACAACCCCTTGTGAAGGTCACTTAAGACCATCAGAAAACACAAACATGTACCATACAATTCCTCACAGTAACAAAAAGGCAGTTATGAGGTAGCAATGAAAATAATCGTATGGCTGGGGGTCAGCACGGCGTGAGAAACCGAGGGACGGTTGAGAAGCACTGAGCTCCTCTTCCATGTTTACATTCGAGGGTAGTATAGCTGATAACTCCTGGTTCAGCTGAGCAACCTCCATGTTTTCTACGCACCAGCTTACATTCCCACCAAATGCTAATCACGGCTGTCTTCCCCCATGTCGTCCCCAGCACCGCTGACAGCAACTCTGACTACAGTGACATGGAAGCTAAGACTTCTTTCTACACACAAGTCCCAGGGACTGAACTCACGACGCCTGGGAGGCAGAATCTCCACTCAGCTTTGATCTACATTTCCCTGATGACTAAAGAGATTGACTGTGTGGACCATGCCCATCTACTCTTCTGAACACTGTCTTGTCCATTCTTTAGGATATTTATTAACTGGATGGTCTGTTTCTTCTGATATCTTCCTAGTTATTGTATAGTCTACTATCAGTCCCCTGTCTGACGTCGGTGAAGATTTTTTTTTTCTAATTTGGTAGACTTAGCCATTTCCTCTGCCGTGCTCCTGTTCCTGGAGTCCTCAGATACACACCCATGTATTTGTTTTAAGTGCAGTGCTGGAGGAGGCCAGAGGCACTGGATGCCCTGGAACTGGTTACAAGCTCTTACAAGCTTCAGGCATGGGTTCTGGGAACAGAACCAGGTCCTCTGCTCTTCACCGACCAGCTCCCAGGTTTGCGTCTCTACGTGTTTTCCTCCCGACAGTCTTTGTGCTTCAGGTCTTAGACTGAAGTCTGCGCGGGCAGGAGCTGTGCTTGGTTCCATGGTCTGGCCTTCAGTCGCAGCTTCCCAGCACGTGTGCTGAAGAGGCTGGCTTTACCCAGTGCGTGTTTGTGTCAAAGTTAAGTGGCTGTGGCTACGTGGGTCTATTTCTGGGTCCTCTATTCTATTCCATTCCATTTGTCTGGATGTCTGATTTTGTGTATGGCTAGAAATTGAACAGGCACCTGCATGGATTTATTTTTAAAGCCGGAACCATTTTAGAGTCATTTTATTCCATCAGTTCGGGTTTTTCAAAACTCAGAACTTTATAGATGGCGTTTGCTTTAAAGGTCTTAACTGTATAGAGAAAGTGCAGCTTTCCACACAGTATGGCTTAACCACAAGCAAACCAAAAAGAAAAAAAAAAACCCACATCCATATGACCTAAAATGCTTAGACTCCTCCGTACTCAGAGATCAGTGCTACAAGTGTAAAAGTTTGCTGAGAACAGCCCGCAAGAGTCTGTTCTCTCTTGTACTGTGAGGCAGGGATGGAACTAATGTCACCAGACTTGGCGGTGAATACTTTTACCAGCTAAGCCACCTCCCTGGTCCTGTTTCCTTTAATGATAAACTTGCTTTGTCTATGCAACACTTTGATGGCCTCTTGCTTTATTTATTCATTACTAACTTGCCCATGTGTGCATGTATGGGGAGGGCATGCCACATGACACAGGTCAGAGGTCAGAAGACAACCTGTGGGATGGGTCTCAGGGGTGAAGCTCCTGAGGCAGGCTTGCTGAGTTGTCTCAGTGGCCAGGTGGTTAATTCCGGTTGTTAGTTTGATTCAGAAACACCCAGGAGAACAGCAGCACACAGCAGAGTATGTCCACCAGGAATGTGCATCACAGGACTATTGCATCACAAGGACTCTGACCTAAAGAAAGGGTAAGATGAACTCGGAAGACAATGGCACCTCAGGAGGCAGTAAATGGCGGTAGGTGGGGCCTAGCTGGGAAAAAATGGATCACTGGGAACTTGTCCTTTGAGGTTTGCTCTGGCCATTTTATATATTCCCTCTTCTCCACTTCCTGTTCCATATGACACAAGCCAATCAGTCATACCCTCCCTGTCACCCTCGATAATGATTAATAATATAAAACTAGGACCATGTGACAATCAAATGGACATCTTCAAACTTCCTGCCCTTCTTCTTTAGTTGCTTACATACTACAAACCATTCACTGACAAAACTTTTAAGAGCCACACTTCCAACGTTAATTTAAGAATGACTGTAGTTGGAGAGATGGTGTCTTAGTCAGTGATCTACTGCTGTGAAGAGACACCATGACCACAGCAACTCTTACAAGAGGAAAATGTTTAACGGGGACTTGCTTACAGTTTCAGAAGTTTAGACCATTGTTACTGTGGCGGGAACCATGGCAACAGAGAACATGGTGGCAGGTAGGTATGACACTGGAGAAGTAACTAAGGGAAGAAAGGGGAGAGGGAACCTCAAAGCCCACCTTCAGTGACACACTTCCTCCAACAAAGCCACACAAGGCCATATCTTCTAATCTGTCTCGAAGAGTGCCAGTCTTTGGTGACCAAGCATTCCGACTCAAAGCAGCACAGACGGTTGACCAGTTAAGAGTGTGTTGCTCTTGCAGAGAACTGAGTTCAGAACCCAGTACTCACACTGGACAGCTTACAACTCCAGCTTCAAGGGATCCAGTGCCCTCTCCTGGATTCCACGTGCATTGGCACTCACATGCACAAACCCACACATAGACATACACATAAAAATAAAACAAATCTAAATTAAAAGAATGCTTTTAATTTTTAAAGCTCAGATCATTCTAAGATAAGTTAAAAAAAAAAAAAAACCTTCCACCTGTTGGCATTTAAGTAACATGGTAGGTAGGTTCAACATAAACATGCGCTAATCTAATGACTCCCACACAAGCTCCCCGTGTTGCTAAAGCTTACCACATGGTTACCTTAGCCGCTGAGAATGGGTCATTGTTAATGCCGAATAAGTAAATAGGCACAAGATCCCAATGACTGTGTCTCTGAGCTGCTGCCGTCAGCACCTGCAGCTCCACAGACCTGCCTCCGCCTTGGTCTCTCATCTTGCTGAAGGCACATGACACTTAAGAAATGATCCAAGGCAGCAAGTGTTCCAGGTTCAAGAGAAATGCTGCTTCATATGGGGGAGGGGGGTTGCACTTGTCTGACTGCCTGTGTGTCTACAAGGACTATCAGGGTGCCTTCCTCAGTCACGCTCCATTGTATTGTATGAGACAGGGTCTCTCACTGACTTGGCTGGGTGGGCAAGTGAACGCCAGGGCTTCACTTGTCTTTGGCGGTGCCAGGGTTACAGACAGGGGCCACTGTGTCTGTCTACTTTGGCCTCAGTATATCACTAGCAGCCCGGGACTCACTGTAAATATCAGGCTGCCGTAGATTCAGAGAGTTACCTGCCTTTATTTCTGCCACTGGCGTGCTGAGATTAAAGGCATGTGGCACCACGCCCAGAGTGTATCCAGCTTCTTGTGTGAATCCCGGGGATCTGAACTCAGCTCCTCCTGCTTGTAAAGTAAGCACTATACCCACTGAGCCACCATTCTAGCCCCTACACGTCCCATGAGGGAGAAGCTTCATCCTTCGGTGTTGGGCCTCTTACAGTTTTTGCGTGCATTCTGAGCACAGAGGTGGCTGCGGTTGTTCCAATCAGTCTTTCTAGGATATATGGCCTCTGGCAGCTCCTCAAGACAGAATGGGATCTCCCACCAGCATAGGAGGTAGGGCTGGCTAAAATGAAGACAGGCTCTCCCTCAGGGGGAAAGTAGCTTGTGGTCCTATGGTAAAGGTTCAGATTACCTAAAATTGGGTTTCTGCAGGTTTGTCACAAACACATGGATGTGTATCAAACTCTGAGCCACAGTCCTGATCCATGGGAATTTGGGGCAAGAGGAATGAATATAAGTTATAAGTGCTCTTGGCTGTGCCATGAACAACAGAGGCCTTCATCTCTGACCCAAGAGTCTCATACCTTCCATCAACATCAAGTCTTAGGTCATAAGGCAGCAGACGTGGATTGGTTGGTAGAGTACTTTCGTAGCATGCACAAGGTTTGATCAAACCAGGCATGGCAGTGACACCTGTACTGAATCCCAGAATTCAGGAGGTGGAAGCAGAATAATCAGAAATTCAGTATACAGTGAGTTTGAGAACACACTAGGGTACAAGAGACTCTGTCTCGAAGAGCGGGGTGTATAGGGCTGGTGAGACAGCTGTATGGCTAGTTCTAATTATCAACTCCTCACAATCTAAAATCACCTGGAAGACAGTCTCAAGGAAGGACTGCCTGCATTGAGTTGGTCTGTAGGCCTGTCTGTGATGGATTATCTTCATTATGTTAACTGGAGTGTGTAGACCTTTCCACTGTGGGTGACACCATTCCCTAGGCAGGGAATCCTAAGCATGGAGACAGTGAACGGAACACTAGCATGCACATGTTATTTCACTGCTCTTTGTTCTTGACTACGTTCATAGTTTCTTCAAGTTCCTACCATCCTGACTTCCCCACAGTGATGGAAGTCTGTCACTAGGGATGGGCTTTGGGGTTTCCAAATCTCATGCCAAGTTCAGTGGCTCTTCCTGCTGCTTGTGGATCCAGATCTCAGCTACCATGTCTGGCTTCATGCCACCATGCTCCCTGCCATAAGGGCAATAGACTAAACCTCTAAAACTATAAGCAAGCCCCAGTTAAATGGTTTCCTTTATAAGAATCTCCATGGCCACGGTGTCTCTTCAGCAGCAGAACACTAAGACAACGAAAACAAAAGGTTTACTTTGGCTCACAGACCAGAAGTTCTCAGTCAATTCGCCATCTGTGGCCCCATTGTTTCAGGCCTATGAGAGTAAAGATGGCACAAAAATATGTCAGAACAGAACCACTCACTTCAAGGTCAGGGTGAAAAGACCAAGAGAGAGATGAGGGTTTACACCAGTGATACAAAGACTTCTCACAGGTCCCATTTCTCAAAGGGTTCTGCCACCTTCCCAGCTGGAAGACCATGCTTCCAAAATGCAGGTCGAAACCCCTTTGGGGGTTGAATAACCCTTTCATAGGGATCACCTAAGACCATCAGAAAACACTAACATTACATTACCATTCATAACACTGTCAAAATTCCAGTTATGACATAGCAATGAAGCAATGAATAGGGGGCACCACAGCACGAGGAACTATACTAAAGGGTCACAGCAGTAGAAAGGTTGAGAACCACTGTTCTAACATATGGGCTTTCAGGCGATGCTCTGGGTGTTTGTTGAGATGTCTCAGTGGTTAAGAGTGCTCACTACTCCTTCAGAGAATCAGAATTTAGTTCCCAGCCCCTAGCTGGGCAGGTCATAATTACTTATAACCAGAGCTTTAGGGGAACTAATGTCCCTTTTTAGCCTCAAGTGTACGAGCGCTCTCTCTCTCTCTCTCTCTCTCTCTCTCTCTCTCTCTCTCTCTCTCTCTCTCTCTCTCTCTCTCTCTCTCTAAGTACAATCTTAAAAATTCAAGCAACAGAAAGGAAGGAAACTGGCATGCCCAGAGTGTAGAGTCATTAGCCAATTCAGCACAGCTGACCCCTACCTACACGTTCCATAGGAAGGGTCATACACAGATGCTGCTGCTACCCCACCACAGTGACAGTGACAGGGGGGCTCTATAGTCTGGAGGAGCTACATGTGGAGACAACTGCTAGCAAGACATACTTCCTGCCATCTGTGATCAGTGGGTGGCCAGGATTTAAGGCAAATGACCCAGCTCTGGATGTCCCCAAAACCTATTGCATAAAGTAGCGAGCTGCAGGCTGCTGAGTCACAGCAGTAATTTTGTCATCCCTGACTGTGCTGGGATCTCATCTCTGTGAGCAAAATTTGGGGGTCACCTCACCACTCTGGGGGTGGCTAATATTGACTGCCAACTAGACAGGGCCTACAATTACCTAGGAGACAAACTCTGTCAGAGTTCCTAGACTGGGTTAACAGAAGTAGGAAGATCCAGCCTGGATTGGGCAGCATCATCTCATGGACTGGATCCTGGATTGAGTAAAGTGAGCTGAGCCCCAGCATCCACCTCTCTGCTGCATGACTGTGTGTGCCATGTGGCCAGCTGCTCACATTCCTGCTGCCGTGCCTTCCCCACCATGATGGACTGTGCCCTCGAACTGTGAGCCACAGTAAACCCTTCCTCCCTGAAGTTGCTTCTGTCAGGTACTCCATCACAGTGACAAAGAAAGTAACATAATGCATATCAATTTAAGTTCCTTAGGACTAAATATGTATAGCCTTAGAGTGCCTAGTCCCTTTGACCACCAAGGAGATACGACCAGTTCTTCCAATTCTTACCACCAAAAAGGAACCCTGACACACTGCTGGATTTGCTGTTGCTTTGATTTTTTTTGGTTTTGTTTTGAGATGGTGGCTCACTATATAGGCCCAACTAGCCTTGAATTATAAGTCTGGCCTTTTAAGTACTAGAATTACAGGTACAGGCGAACTGAGCCAACTATTAACCTCTGACTCAGGGGAAAGAACACCTCCTAATGTGCATTTTGAAACCTAACCACCAATGTGACAGTATTGTGAGGTAAGGCCTCAGGGAGGTGACTGGGTTGTGGGGGCAAACCCTCATGAGGGAGATTAGAACCTTGTAAATGAGGTCCCAGAGGCTGGGAAGATGGCTCAGTGGGCGAAGCATCTGCCATGTAAGAGTGAAAACTGGAGTGTCGGTCCCTATGACCCACATAAGTGAGTGGTAGGCACGATGACCACCTGCAATTTCAACACTTGGAAGGTAGAAACGAGCGATCCCTAGAACAAGATGACTCGTCAGTTTAGGCCAGTTGGGTTTGACTGGGAGCTCCTACCTCAGTAAGTCAGGTAGAGAGAGTGTCAAAGAAGACATCCAATATTAGCCTCAGGACTCTACACACACAGGCACACACATATGTACACACACACACACACACACACACATGCATACACACATTCACATATACACACATGTACACTAAGGGAAAAAAGAATGAGAGGCCTCAGAGAGCTGCCTTGTCTTCTCTGGCATGTCAGGACACTGTCCAAATGAGTCAGAAAACCAGGACTCACCAGACACCAGACCTGGTCTCTAGTGATGTGTCACAGCACTGGACCCCAATCCAACAGTCTAGCACAGGGACAGTTCTATAAACCGTCACTTGAGAATACCACATAAAGACAGAGAATTCAACAGTCCATCTATTAACCAAATGCCAGGGCCCACAAGAAGCTGGGAGGCAGACACAAAGCAGATTCTCCTTCAAAGGCCTTGGAAGGCCTCAGGCTGCTCATCCTAGTTAGTTTCCTGATCAGCTTGACAGAGCCTACAGTCACCTGTGAAGGGGGTCTCGGTCGAAGGATGGCTAGCTCTGTGAGCATGGGGGTGGGGATGTTTTGGAGAGCACAGCCCACTGTGGGCGGCACCATTCCCTGGACTGGTGTCCTGAGCTGTATAATAAAGCTAGCTAAGCATGGGTCAGTACACAAGCTAGGGAGCAGCGCTCCTCTGGGCTTTCTGCTTCGAACTCCTGCTTGAGTTTCTGCCCTGACCTTACTTAATGATGAACTGTGACCTGTAGGTGAAACCAACCCTTCTACTTCCCCAAGTTGCTTCTGGTCCAAGTGTTTTTATAACAACAACAGAAAGAAAACTAAAATGCTGCTGATGCGTTGTTTCACAAAGTGTGAGCCTGCAAGCTCTGGGACGGCAGATTACTGTGACTTTAAGCCAGTCTGTACCTTGTTTCTAAGACACAGAAAGAGAAAGGGGCTCCAGGGCGGAGCACAGGAGGCATGGATTGCAGGGCCTTCAACATGTGTGTGCACACAGCTGCATGTGTGTGTGGGCTGGAGGACAACCCCAGGTGTGTGTGCATGTACCTGTGCACAAGTGTGTAGAGGCGGGCAGACAACCCCAGGTGTCATTCTCAGGATTGTTGTCCACCTTCTGTGGGACAGGCAGGGTCTCTCACTGGCCTGGAGCTGTGAGAGCTCAGCTGTGGACTAAGACCTGCTGGCTAGAGCCCCAGGGACCTGTCTCTGCCTCCCCAGGGCTGGAATTTGCATCCAAGCCTGATGAGCCTATGATCTAAGCAGGGCCCACATGGTGGGAGGAGTGAAGCCACTCTCATAGGCTGTCTTCTGACTTCCACACACATGCCCACTTACATACACATGCACAAAAAAAATTAATAGCACACAAACAATCTAAGAAGGGGGTGGAGAGGTAGCTCTGTGGTTAGAAACACTTGTAACTCTTTCAGAGGACCTGGCTCAGTTCCCAGCACACACACTGCTGTTCACAACCATCTGCAACTCCAGCTCCTGGGGACCCAACTCCCTCTTCTGCCTTCCGTGGGCACCAGGTATGCATGTGGTACACAGACATACATGCATAGTAATACATATTTAAGATATTTTAAATAATAATCTAAAAAAACAAGATTCGCACAGGAGTTACACATTCAGAATCCAGTGTACCTTGTAGAAGTGATTTAAAGATAAGTTTTAATTATTATTTTGTTTGTTGGGGGAGGGGTGTTTTGTTGTTTGAGACAGAGTCTAGTTGTATACCCCAACCTAAACCTCAAACTTGAAATCTTTGTCTCATCCTTTCAAATACTGGATCACAGACGTGTCCCAGTATGCCTGGCACAATGCACTTCAGAGGCTGGAGAGACGACACAGTGGTTAAGAACACTGCTCTTTCCAGAGGACCTGAGTTCAGTTCCCAGTGCCCACACTGAGCGGCTCACAAAAGCCTGTTACTCCAGCCCCAGACCTGACACCCTTTTCTGGCCTCTATGAGTACCCTATACATGTGTGCATGCTCACACATAGATACACATAGATAAAAACAAATCTTAATAATGAGCTCCGAGTGGTACTGTCCTACATGAAGAGATGTTCTTTTCCCTATAGTTCCTGCTAAGTTCAAATCCTGATGTTCTGTACAAAACAAAGCTCAACTCTGAAACATGGAGGGAGGAGCACAGGCAAGCTAGGAACCTCAGGACCTGAGGGATAAGACAGTGGTGGACTAGTTCCCTGAAGTCTCTTGGGTCTCAGACACACACACACACACACAAGTCTGCAATTTTTAGACAAAGTGCCAACACTGAAAGAGCCTAGCAAGTTAAAAAGCTTCAGGCAGAGACGGCTCAGCTCTACTCTAGTAGAGACCACAAAAGACTGTGACCATACCTCTACCTGGACCAGAAACAGCAGAAGGATGCTAGGAGTCCCATCCTCACCGGACTTTAATGGGGGCCCCATCACCTGTCAAGGCACCCTACTCCCATCTTCCCCATGGCTATGAGGTCACCTGGTTACACACACGTCCCTCTCTCTCCACAGTGAATGTATAAGGGAGACCTACTGGAAGGCAGGCACTGTCCCTCTGTCCACTGTAGTAAGGCCACCCTTCTAGCCCATCTTCGCACCCGTGGAAGGCAGGTCAGAACAGTAGCAAGGCATTCCTGGCCCTGCCAGCAAGGTTGCTGCAGAGGCCCAGGGAGAGCAGGACCCCCACCTCGGCTCAGATGCTAGTAAGAACAGAACTGTTTCCTCCACCTAGTAAATGATCCCCTACTTCTATCGGAGTGGGGGTATCAAAGAAAGGCTCAAGATAGGGCTGGAGAAACGTCTTGGTTGGCGAAGGCTTGTGAGCACAAGGACTTTAAACAGGGAGCTAAAACCCATGTTTAAAAAAATAACCCGGGCATGGTGGCAAGCACTCAGAATCCCAGCACTGAGGAGGCAGAGACAAGGAGAGTCCTGGGGTCCACTGGTCAGCCAGCCTAGCCTAGCCAGGGAGCTCCTGTTCCGTCCTGGAAGTGTTCCTGTCTCAAAAACAAGGTGGGGCCACTAAAGTGACTCAGCAGGAAAAAGCCTTTGCCTTGTAAGCTTGATGCCCTGACTTCAGTTCCCAGAGCCCACATGAAGAGCCTGATGTGTAGGCTCAGAGCCTGGGACTCCAGCATTCCTACCAGGAGACAAGAGATGGAGACAGAAGAACCACCTGGAACCTCGAGGGCCGGCGAGCACGGTCAGAGGAGCAACACAAGAGACTCTGCCTTAAGAAGGTAGGAGGAAACTCACCTCTGAAAACTGGCCTTTGAACACTTATACACACACACACACACACACACACACACACACACACACCGATTTTCAGTAAGAAAAGTGGAGCAGTTCACAAGCACCAATAACTCTAGTTCCAAGGTGAAGTGATTTCCTCTTCTGGCTTCTGTGGGCACCTGCACACACACAGCATACATTCACACAGACACACATACATATATACAGTTAAAAGATGCTTTTTAAGGAATGTGCAAATATAACTAAATTAATAAAGGGTAGATGTGCCTGCGGAACACCAGCTGAGGTTGTCCTCTGGCCTTCACACATACATGCATGTGCAAACACCCCAACACACAAACACATGTGAACACATAAAGGAGCATTAAGACAGGATTTGTAGCAGAGGATGACTTAGAACGTCCAATCCTTCCCTTTCTCCCAGTGAGTCAAGGACACTTCCCTACCATTTCCACCCTCACCATTTCCACCCTCAAGCCCTCTTGGTGTCCAAGGCTGCCACCACTGGGTACCACCAGCCATGCTCTCTGGGTACGGGAGAGAAGAGGATGGTACAGACTGGTACCCAGGGTACCGCACACTCTTCTCTAACACCCGCCTTGCTGAAGCTCCTCCCAACATCTGAGGAAGAATGGCAAAGAAGACTGTTCAGAGATCCGGCTGGCAAGCCTCCTTACTGAGGTGTAGGAAAGTCCTACCCCACTCTCTTATCTCCCTCAGCCTTCACGGAGCCCAGGTGTCTGCCCTTCCCTCCCCACTCCTATCCCAGAAGCACTTCCCCGCAGGGAAACACTGCAGTTCCCCCACCCTCACGCTGCTGGAGATTGGCCAGAAGAGTCACATTCCAAGAAAATGGAAACCAAGTTCTGAGTGTTAAGTGGGTGTGTGGGAACACCCTTGCCTTCCGGAAGCTCTCTCACAGCATTAGTTTGTTCTTAACTCTTTTCTTAGTGGTTAGATACTTTTAGAAATTACAGGTTTCCTTTATAGCAAGAAACTTAATCTTAAACCACTCTTCACATCCAATGAGCAGGAGCAAGTTTCACCGGTTCATGTGTCTTGCCCATCTGGCTTAAGCTAACAATAAGGGAAACCTGTGGATACAGACGCACAGAAATCAACCTCAAAGTGATGAGAAACTCCACCTGCTGGCTAGCGTACATAGCCCAAGGTATAGTGCAAGCTGCTAGGTCTAATCCAGTGTTGGATCCTGCAAGTTATGGTATTGACCTGCCTGGCAAAATATGCCTATTGGTCCAATAATGGCCTGATAGTTACAAATTATCAACTGCTTTCTGATTTGCTCTGAGGCCTGCTTCAAAGTAGGAAGTCCATACCTGGTAAATCTGGTCAATCTAACTATGCTGAGATCAAGGAAGCCTGCGGGCAGCCAGAGTGATACCTTATAGATTCATAACCACGAGGGCAAACTGCAACACTGACAACTGCTGGCCAGCTGAGTCAGTTTGGTTGACCAGTTGGCTGGGTCACGTTCCCCATCCTCCCTAAGCCCTCAGCTTCTAAAGCTAGGAGTTCCCAAGAGATTGCATGGGCCTCTGGCCAGAGTCCATCTGCTTTGTTCTAGCTTATGATCTGATAATCAGTTCTAATAAATTCAGTTGGTTTCCAAGTTGACAGCTAATTAAAAAGAACTTTAAAATTTTTTTGCCATTTTTTTTGTTTTATTATATATATGAATGTGGTGTGTGTGTGTGTGTGTGTGTGTGTGTGTATGTGTGTGTGTGTGTAGGCTAGAGGCTGACATTGGATCTTTTACACAATAATTCTCCATCCTATTTTTTGAGACAGTCTCTCAGTAAACCCAGAACTCACTGATTGGCTAGAATGGCTACCAAGCAATCTCCTGGAATTTGCCTATATCAGTCTCCCCAGCACAGAAAATACATTTTAGCAATTATGTGGGGCTGGAAATCTTAATCTTAAGTCTCTATGTTTCCAGAGCAGATGCTTTACCAACCAAACCATCTCCAAATCCTTTTTGTTTGCTTGCTGAGACAAGGTTATAGGGTAGAGCCTAGGCTGTCTTTAAACTCTCAGGAATGCTCCTGGTTTGGTCTCCCTCCCCCTGGGATCACAGTGTGCCATTATGTCCAGCCAGAAGGAGCAAATCGCACAGAAAAAAAAAAAGGTACTGTACTCAGTCACAAAGGATTTGTTGAGTTCCTCAGAAGGGCAAGCATGAAGAGATAAGTGGTGGCCAGTGCACGGTGACCTGTACTCTCCTTACCTCAGGCACAGGAGAAAGCATACAGAAAAGCCAAGTTATAACAAGAGTTCTGATGACATTTCCTCATGAGGACATCAACAGAGCTGAGGACCCCATGATTACTCAAGATTATGAAAAGCAGTGACCTTTTCTAGTTTGGCAGAAATTTGTAATTCGAAAACTTCATGACTGGCCCCAAATATACTGAGCAGTTTATTTTTTTTTTATTATTGTTTATGTGTGCAGGAACTGTGTGTATGCATGCAAGTTCTTGCATGACGCAGTACATACATGGCAGTTTGAGGGCAATTTTGTGGACTTGGTTCTCCCCTTCCTCCTTTATTTGGGTTGAGGGTTAGACTCTCCTTTTCGGGACAGCAGGGTAAGGGCTCTCCCGGCTGAGCCATCCTGCACACATACCCCTGCAGTTTATTTTTTAAAATTAAATTCCAAACACTGAGAAGGCACAGTCAGTAAACTACTTGCCACATAAGCAGGAGAATCTCGAATTCAACTTCTATAAACCATGCAAAACAGCCAGGCATGGTGACATATGCTTATAATGCCTGTATTGAAGAGAGAGGAAAAAGGAGGATCCCTGGGGCTCAAGGGCCCAAACAGTCTAGCAAGTTTACTTGGTAAGTTGGATGACAACGGAAACACAGAAACACCATCTCCAAGACAAACAGAAGGCACTTGAGGAATCAGAGCCCAAGTTTTTCTATGGCCTCCAAATGCCAACCTAACTCCCTGAGGTAGAGGCAGTAAGGGTGGGGCTTAGCAGAGACACCTACAAAAGTCACTGAGCAGCAGGGGAAGAGGAGAAAGTCTGCTGAGAAGACTCAGCATTCACTGACAAGGGGTGCATGGGAGACCCCACAAGGAGAAGTGCTTCCAGCGCCCCTGGCTCAAGATGGCTGAGCTCCCAAGGATCCACACCCTTCAGCAAGTCCTTCACCCATCAGAAATAATTTCTGTACCTTCATCTGGAACCACTACCTGGAATTAATAGAGCGAATAACATTCCTACAAGCAACCAACAACTCAACCTGGACCTACATGCAGACTGTCATACTACATGCAGACTGTCATACTACAGACTGTCATACTACATGCTGACTGTCATACTATATACAGATGACATGCAGATGACAGTAACGCTGATCCACTGACTGCACGTGAGTCCTGTCAAAGCTCCATGGTGTCAATTCCTCTTTCAAAAGTGACAAGGAAAATTACAGTAAGGAATACAAGCTATCCATCTGAGACTTAAGGGGGGGGGGCGCTTCCCCAAATCGCCACTATCAAAGAAATCTACATTTTTTTTAATATTTCACAGGCAAATACCCCAAATTCACCTCCAACGTTTTTGTTACTTTTGCTTTCTAACCAAAGTGGCTCACAAACTAACAAATCTACCCATGTTCCCTGCAATTAAAGTTCTTCCCAAACACTCCGGAAAACCTGACTGACTGTTGGTGACATCTGAAAAAAGTTTTCTATTGGGGGGTGGGGGGGAAATGGAACCCAGGATGTCACATACACTAGGCAGATACTCTCCGAGCAGCAGCCCAGCCCTGCCCTTGCAAACTACTAGAGCTACGATGAGGTACCAGGTAGAAAGCGTGGCCAGCTGTGGCCCAGGCCTCTTGCCACACATTAGGAAGTGAAGAGGGACTATCTCCCTTTTTAATGACCTCCAGAGGATTTTCTACCACCCCTGTCTTTCACTTTTGTATCCTATGCCAGAAAGTTCCCTGTTTCGCCCACTAAATCCTTCCATCCATTTGTGCTGGCTCCCTTCCTCCTGTTCCCATGGAGCCAAGCTCCCCATAACAACCCCGAGTTAGACACTTTTGCACTCCATCACATCTCCACGAGCCATCAGGATGATTGCCCGAGTGCCCCAAATGAACCTCAGCCATCACTAGTCAGCCTCCCTTTCTTAGTCATCCAGTCTCATGCCTTTTACTCTCTCATCCACTGCTCCGCTGTGATCTTTTGTCCTGGGACACATATTCTTGGATTTGAATGCCCTCTAATTGCTGTGCATTTCCTACGCATGCTCTTCCCTGACACTCCGTTTCTCTGACCTCCATGCCTAGCTTAAAAGGCATAATTTTCCTCCACTTCCTCTCCCTAGTGGGAGATTTTCAGTTTGTCTGTCCTGTTGGTTTTTTTTTTTTTTCATCTCAAACTTTAATAAAATTGTTCACAAGCTTCCTTCCGAATCAATTTTAAAATAGTTCATTAGACTAAGAATTCAAAGGGAACAGTGTCCACCGTAGCTCCTGCTCTCTGCTTCCGACCTTCATCCTCTCCCCAGCCCCTCTCCACATACTTCAGTTTCAACTTCCAACTCCTTGCTTTTTAAAATATATCAACTATGAAACCCACTTCAAGACGCTCCAAGCTAGCAGAGATTCGTCCAAGGTCTAGGAGTCAACACTCATCAAAATAAGTATTTTTTAAAACATTCGAAAAGTTATTCACTTAACCAAGGCTTGTTGGGCAGCTCTTCTCCTGCAAGTTTGTTGTATCACTCTGTCTCCGCCTTTATAAAGCACCGATGGAACACTAGACTGCGCTAGGGGTGCAGGACTGAAACCTATGGGCAATGTGCGCAAGTCAAAGAATATGCCAGAAGTTCAGAAGACAAGGCGGGGTTGTGGGCTTGGTCCAGCAGGCCGTCGTTGCGCCCTGCACCGGGGCTTCTTCCCTAGATTCCCTGAAAGGGGTCGGGACATCCCATTTCCCAGACGGGCAAGTTGCCCAACCAGCGAAGCAACTTCCGGCCTCTTTCCAATCGACATGGGATTTAAAGGGAAAGAATCATGTTGACTTCTACTCTTCTCCCGCAGCACCCCCATTTCACGCGTTCTCAGTTCCTGCCAGCTCCCGCCCAACTGCCCCGACCCGTCCGTCCCTCCCACTCCCTTCCGTCCCCACCCCCACCCCCGGAAAAAAAGAAGAAGAAGAAGAAGAAGAAGAAGAAAACCCGTAGCTCGTCCCACCTGCTCCCAACATGCTCCGCGGCTCCTCCCGCGCGTGCGCAGTAAACTCCCTCCTAGGTCTGGGAAGAGCTGGTGCTCTCGGCCTTGGATGGACACGCCCCCGAAAACAGATCCGACTTCTGATTGGCTGCTGCCGCTCGCCCGAGCTCAGTTGGAACGCGGGGGGGTGTGCTTTTAAAGGCGTCTGCCTGAACGCTCTGGAACGTGATTGCTGCCTCTTCTGAGCTTGCTCCCGCGCTTTCGACATCCAGGTCACCTCGCCAGTATGTCTCAGGTACTGCGCGTGCCCTGACGGGTTGCTAAGATGCAATGGGTTTGGGGGCATCAGCCCGCAGGAATCCCGCGGGGTCTCTTCCTCCGATACCCCGCAGCTGTTCTGGGATCCGAGCCCAGCTCACAGCCTGGGGAGCGAAACTTTTTCCCTTGCAGATTTCTGAAACTGCCACCCACGCCGGAACTGCTAAGAGAGTTGCGGGTGGGCTGGACTCCTGGGTGAAGCAGGCACAGGGTCCTCGAAAGAAAGATGGGGCGTAAGGGGCATGAAGGACAGGGAAGATTAAATCTCATACTGGGAAGAACAGAAAGGGATAGAGGGACACTCATGGAAACCCTGGCTGAAGAGCCTGGAGGTCGGGAAAAGTCTTGTGCTTGGTATGCCCCTGTACAGAAGAGATGCGAGTAAGTGAGGTGGCCCAGAAACCTTTTCCTTCCCTCCAGTGGAGACCACTACCTTGGACTGAGCCCGGTAGGGCGATCTCTGGCTCCTCCCACTTGCCTCTCCCTAATCTGGGCACTGGGACAGAGGTCAACGCTGAACTCAAGGCCCCAGTAGGAAGGGACCAGCTGGCTCCCGACCCTGGATAACACCGCATTCGTATCCTGAACCCTGGTTGACTGTTTGGATCACGCCACCTTTCCCCTTACCGCCCAGTCAATCTCCGCTGATCATAGGTCGGGGCTTTGCTGGATCTAGGCCAGTGGTGGCCCAAGCAGTTAGCTGGGCACAAAAATTCTCAAGGGCATGTACTTTCACTGTGAGCCAAGTCTATTCCCAGTACTTGACACAGTGCTTGCTGTAGCTGCATGAGTGGACAGGTGGGCCTTTAGAGAATCTTGACAAGAAGGAGGAGTTTGGGAGGAGTACTGCTATCCATCTTCCCATCCATCCCTGGACCTCTCCCACTCAGACATCCTGCATCCCGTTCCTCTCCCTCTCTCATAGGCCGAATTCAACAAAGCTGCTGAAGAGGTGAAGCACCTCAAGACCCAGCCAACTGATGAAGAGATGTTGTTCATCTACAGTCATTTCAAACAAGCTACTGTGGGGGATGTAAATACAGGTATGCCCAGCTTCTCATCAGAGCCGGCCAAGTTGGCTCGGCAGCCCAGGAGTCTGAGAACTTCCCTTTCCAACTGCCAGAGGCATGATGGTTCAGATAGGGTGTGATGATAGAACAGCGGTGTCAAGACTCTAAGCTGGGAGACAGTCACCTGCAGAGACCATCTCCCTCAAGTCTTAGTGACCCTGGGAGCAGACTCAGTGGGTTTAGAAGAACTTTACTCATTATCTCGGCATCTACTATGAGGGAAGCAAAGGCCCCAGAGAGGAAGCTTGCTTAAGCCCTGTTGCTCAGCTGTAGCTTTCTTGAGCCTACCGTTTCTATCAGATGAACAGGGTCACGGAGCGCTTGGCAGCCTTCCCAGGCCTAATAGATGAGCAGGGACATATCTGGTACCCTGGGGCAAGTCGGAAGTTCTGCTGGCCCAAGTCTGCACTAGCCAGATGACTTTTCTCCATATCCAAAAGGCTTGGGCAGATTTTTCATTAATGTTTTTTCTTAAACCTGAGTTTTAGTGCTTAAATCTAAGCTCTTTGCATTTTTTACTTTTGAGAGAGGATCTCCCCCTGGTTTGGAGCTTGCCAAGTAGTCTAGGTTGGTGTCTGTCTCTGCTTCTCCAGCACTGGCATTATAAACACAGGCTGCCTTTTATCCCCCACCTCCACATGATCCCCCTCAAACTCAGATTCTTATACTTTACTGGCTGACCCCTCTCCTCTCTCTCCAACCCCTTGGTATAGATTTTGAAACTGCTATGGATTACCTTGGTCTTTTCTGCTGGCTGCCTTGGGCAGTGGCTCTATTCTAAGTTAGCAGCACAGTGTATTCTAGCAAGGACTCATGACAGCACAGAAGGAAATATATGCCTCAGCCACCCACCAAGCATGGCCTCCAATTCCACTGGAGCTGGAGTAGCCAGCTGGCCAAGCAGGTCAGAGATCTGAGGGCCTATAAACATCCGGGAAGGAGAAGGTGGTGGGAAGGGATCCGGGAGGCTTGGCTGCTTTCTGCTAGATAGTATGTTCTCAGAGCCTGGCCTCTGGACAAGCTATGGGTGCTTGCTAGCCTAATGAGCATCAAGAGACTACCTTGGAACCCACCTCTGCCTGACCAGGGAACTGGTTTAGTTTGGTTTTGGGCTATACTGGTTCAATACAGCAAAGACTAGCCACACGTGGCTATATGGGTTTTAGCTGAAAATGGCTCAACCTAAGTAATGCCAAAGCCCAGTCTGTAGCTACATGTGCTGTGTTTCAAGGGCTCAGTGGCCACAGGGGGCTTCTAAATTAAATGTTGCAGGGACCGGTGAAATGGCTAACGGGGAAAGGCTTTTGCTGCCAAGCCTGACTGTCAAAAGGACCTGTTTGGTGAAAGGGGAGGACTGATTCCCCAGAGTTTCCCTCTGACTTCCACACCTGCACAGCCGCGTGCACGCATATGCGCCTTAGCGTATACGTTAATTAACGCTACAAATGCACATTTCCATCTGGGGAGAACAGACTGGCAGGGAGTCTTCCTCTGGGGTTCTGAGGGTTCCTTTGCAGACATGGTCTTCCTGTGAGGTTCCTAGAACTTTTTCTCAGACTCAGTGCCCCAAGCTGTACTCTCTGCAGGTTCTGCTCCTAGCAATGAAATTGTCCCTGCGAAACAGTGATGGAAGGGCTTTCCAGAGGCTGGTGCTCTGGACGCAGCCAGGTCCTCAGATAAAGCCTCTAGGAATCATTGAGGAGTCATTGAGGCAGTGTGTGAAAATAGGGTGAGACTATAAAGGCAATTGCAGGCCAGAACACCAGAGCCCCCCAGAGGTGGTATTGCAGCCCAAAGGGGGAGCCGGAAGTGGGGTGGGGTGGGGAGAGAGCCTAATAGTATCTCTTTTCAGAGTTCTTAGGTTTGTTGTTCTTTTCATTTTGTGGGCATTGCTGTGTTGCCTGCATGTCTATCTGTGAGAGTTATCAGCTCCCCTGGAACTGCACTTAAAATTGAGAGCTGCCGTGTGGGTGCTGGGAATCGAACCTAGGCTGTCTGAAAGAGCCTCCCCCACCCCCTATTTTGTTTAAGACAGAGTCTCATATAGCTGAGGCTGGCCCATATTCACTACATAACAAAAATTAACATTGAATTTCAGATCCTCCTCCGTCTACCTTACCGATGTGAATTACCACGCCCAATCTATCTGGTGCTGGTGCTCAGACCCAGGGTTTGGGACATGCTAGGCAAGCGTTCTGCCAACTCAGCCACATCCCTGGCCCTTTATTACTTAATAGTTTTCTATTTTGAAACAGAATCTCACTAAGCCACTCATTCTGGCTTTAAACCCTGTAGGCCACGCCTTGAACTTTCCCTCCTCCTGCCCCGGAGGCCCCCGGTGGGGCTGGCATCACGGGTGTGAACACTGTGCCTGCCTGTGTTCTTTTATTGCATTATATTTGATTTTTTGGGGGGCAAATCCTCACGTAGTCTGGGCTGGCCTCCAGCCCACTGTGTAGCCCAGATGACTTTAAATTCTTGATCCTCCTGCCTCTGCTTCCTGAAGTGCTGGGGTTATAGGTGTGTGTCACCGTTCCCTGCTCATATATGCTGAAGCCCACCAGAACTCTACATGCAAGGACAGCTTCCGCCAACTGAGCTTCATCCCCAGCTCCAGGGAAGAGTCCATTCGGTTTTTTAAAGTGAATCATTGGGTTTTAAACCTTTAACTTTACAGTTCAGAAAAACCTAAGGACATTTTTTTTTTTTATCCTGTCTTCTCTCAATTTTTTTTTTTTCACAATAGAACCCACCGTGTGAGCCACTAGGAGTTTTTAAAACCATGATAAGGATGCTGGAGTGTAGCTCTCCACTGTTGGCTTCTGGCTGGGCTGGGAGAGGGGAAAAACTCGGTTTTCTTTTAAGGGGCAGCACACTGGGAGTTTGGCCATGTTCCTGGGAGTACCCAGGCAACACAAATTGGACTTGGTGGGGTTTTTTTGTTTTGTTTTAGGTTTTTTTTTTTTTTTTTTTTTTTGGAGAAGGGGTTAGAAGAGGGGGAACTGGAAGGACTGGGAAGTGTAGTTGGGATTCATGATAATAATAAAATAATTTTATAAAAAATGTCTTGGCGTCACAGGGTAGTGGCATACTCCTTTAAAATCCCAGCACTCTGGAGGCAAAGGCAGGTAGATCTCTGTGAGTTCAAGGCCAGTCTGGTCTACAGAGTGAGTTCCAGGACAGCCGAGGCTACACAGAAAAATCCTGTCTCGAAAAACAATAACAAAGTCTTGGCTTTGGTGGGAATAAGTTGAAAGTTCTCGAACGTAACAGTGTCTGCCCTTCCTTTGGTGCAGATCGGCCGGGGATGTTGGACCTCAAGGGCAAAGCCAAGTGGGATGCGTGGAACAAGCTGAAAGGTAACACATTTAGATCAGCTGTGTGAGGCTGGGCACTGAAGACTCCCTTGGAGATGGGGGAGGGTAAAGGTCATGAGGCACATCTTGGAAGCCAGCCTAGCTCACCCTCACACAGAGAAAACTAGGTCATATCCTTTCTTTCCCCTCCAAATGTTGCTGATAACTTTTCCAAGAGCTCTGTCTCTGGGCATAGACGTTGTCTGGAGGGAAAGAGCCAGGGGATCAGGCCACTGAGAAACAGGCTGGGGAGTGATATCGTTGCCATGGTCTTTGAATGTGTCCAGTTAGAGTTTTCTCCTCACCTCTATCTCCCCAACAAGGCCAGGCAGTGACCCCTTAGTCGAGTGGCCTTCCCCAGTTCCCTTTCAACAAGAAGAGCGCATAAAAAAGGAGGATGAGGTAATTCATGGGCAGTGAATGGAACTATTATTTGCTAAAACACAGTTAATCAAGAAGTATCCAGGATCCACTAAATCACGTGTTCCCATGGCAGCAAGCCCCGAAAGCTGGCACCAAAGCCGTTGGCAGCTTTCGGACGCTTGCTAGCCAGTTGCTGAATAAGCCTTCTGTCCTCTCACAAGGGAGAAAGGCATGAACTCAGGAAGGGCCCCAGCACAGTAAAATGCACTAGCTAGCGGGGCATGCAAGCCTGGCTGTTCTTTTTCCACACAATTCTCAGGTCCCCGGGTATCTAGTACTTCACAATAAGCTCTCAGTCCTGAGGACTTCTTGTTTCCCTAGGGGAATCTAGGAACCGAGTATGTCCCTTGGGGTAAATTCATGGTCCCTTGTGCCATGACAAGGAGACAAAGATTTGCTCTATCCCTCTCCAAGAACCAGCTGCTTTTTGCTCAGTCTTTAGCCCTTCTCACAGCTTCTCTCTGAGGGGAAGAGGGCGGCTGGCTTAGCTTCTTCACAGCCAACAGTACAGCTGTGGGAGTTAAGTCCAAAACAGTTGTCCGTAGACTAAAGCCAAACATGAGATTATTAGCACCAGAAAAATCCCTGCAGGGACACTTTCCTGCTTGTCCCGAAGGCTGAGGCCCATGCTGCCTGCTGCCCTACTTTCATGGGTGATGCAGGAGCTTGGTCTATGATATATCAGAACCCATGCCCTGGAGTGCCTTGCATCCAGTCCTCAGGCCATCTCTGAGATGTGAGAGAGCTGTACTAAACAAGTAAGAAACAACCTTCTAATATTTAACTGGGATCACAGCAGGTATATCTAACCTGTGGTCAGACACATGTACAATCTTAGAGGATTAGTCCATAACTATTGTGGGAGAAAGCAGACAGGCATAATGCTGTAATGTCAGAAGCTTAGATATCTGGGACTAGGGAGATTGCTCAGTCGGCAAGTGCCTGTCGTGTAAGTACAAGGACCTGAGTAGAAGCACAGCAGCAGGCATCTATAACCTGGAAGGGCAGATTGAACCTCTGAGCCAATCCATGAGCTCCAGGTTCAGTGAGAAATCTTGTCTCATAAAATAAAATGGAGGGTCTGGTGAGATGGCTCAGAGGGTACAGGTGCCACCAAACCAAACAACTTGAGTTGGATCCCCAGAGCCCACATGGAAATCAGTTCCCACAAGTTGCCTTGTGACATCTACCCATGCAGTAGTATGTATATGCCCCCCTTTCTCCTGTCTTAGTTACTATTCTCTTGCTGTGAAGAGACACCATGACCAAGGCAACTCTGCTTGCTTAAAGTTTTAGCAGGTAGTCTATGATTATCATGGCAGAAAACAGACATGATGTTAGAGTAGTAGGCTGAGACCTTTATATCCTGAGCCACAGGCAGTAGATAGAGACTCAGCCTGACATCAGCTTTTCAAACTTTAAATCCCACCTCCAGTGGCATACCTCCTTCGATAAGGCCACACCTCCCTATCCTTCTCAAACAGTTCCACTAACTGGGAACCAAGCATTCAAACTATTCTAGTTCAGATCACCACCACCACCACCCCCCCCTTGCAAAATAAATTTTTTTTTTTTAAATAGGTAAGGTGGGCCTGGAGAGATAGTAGATTAGGAGCACTTGTTGCTCTTACAAAGGACTTGGATTTGGTTCCCAGAACTCACAAGTGACTCACAACTGCCTATAATTCCAGTTCTAAGAGAACTGACACCCTCATTACACTTCCACAGGTACCTGGATGCATTTGGTACATATGCATACTAATTGTCTAGGGTTCTATTGCCGTTTGAGACACCATGACCAAGGCAACTCTTACAAAGAGAACATTTAACTGGGGCTGGCTTACAGCTTCAGAGATTAGTCCATTATTGTCATGGCAGGAAACATGTGGTCAGTGCTGCAGGAAACGAGAGTTCTACATCTTGATCCACAGGCACCAAAAGGAGACTGTCGCACTAGGCATTGCTTGAGCATAGGAATTCTCAAAGCCTGTCCCCATAGTAACACACTTCCTCCAACAAGGCCACTCCTTTTAATAGTGCCACTCCCCATGGGCCAAACATTCATACACATGAGGCTATGGAAGCCGTACCTATTCAGACCACCACATTAATTAACAAATAAGTAAATAGTCTTTTTTTTAAGTAAATAAAGTAGAGAGTGAGAATAGAAGACACTTGACGTGTAACTCTTACCACCACATTGCACACACATGCACATTTGCTGACAGACACACATATATTGCTTCCACTGTAAAATACGCACACACAATACGCACACACAAGGCTGGACACCCCTGCCAGCCCGATGCCTTTCTAGCATACAGCCTCCCTGATGTGTATTCCTACCAATTCCTTCCAGGGACTTCCAAGGAAAGTGCCATGAAGACCTATGTGGAAAAGGTAGAAGAGCTAAAGAAGAAATATGGAGTGTAAATGACCAGATTTGGTGGCCAACCACAAGTGTGATGTAATGCCTTGGTTTTTTTCTAATGTAGAGGATATGGCTCTGATACATTAGGGCCGGAGTTAACTACTGCTCCACCTCCCTGTGGAGTTTTTACCTGCAATCAATTAAAAGTACGTTTGTTACTCTATGCCTGGGTTAGTCTATTGTGTGTGTGTGTGTGTGTGTGTGTGTGTACGTGTATTTAATTTTTATTACATTTAAATGTACTTTGTGTTCAGGTGGGTGAAGTACAACAGAACACGTGCAGATCAGAGGAAAATTTGCCAGAGCAAGTTTGTAGGTCCAATGGATCGAACTCAGGTTATCATGTGTTTTCACCACTGAGCCATTTCGCCAGCCCATCATCAGGGTTCTTGAAATAACTTCCCTTCCTCTAATCTCTCATCTCTCCTTCCTTCCAGTGATGTGCTTTGGGGCTGGGGGTGTAGCTCAGTTTGGTAGAGTGCCTGCCTAGCATGCACAGATCCCTGGGTTCAATTCCCCAACACTGCGTAAAACAGTCGGGAGTGCTTGTACACCCTTGTGATTCCAGCACCCAGGAGGTAGATTCAGGCCGTCTCTTGGTGACAGCAAATTTAAGATTAGCCTGGGCTACTCGAGACCCTGTGTGATAAAAGTAAATGAAAATGGAAGATGTGTTCTTCAAATGCTTCTTCCCTTTCTCTGCCGGCGTGGGATGGAAGGGAATGCTCACCCGCCTTCCCAGGTGTGCACAGCCACAGTGAAGGAAGTACTCGGTTATGGAAGTAGCCTTTCTTCCTCCTGCTTCCTCTCTCCTCAGATCAGGCGAGTTAGCTGAGACCTGAACCTACAGATGCTGGACGAGCCCCATCTCCGGGGCCACCCTCAGGTTCCGAGGAAGGCAGGATTGACTGTGAGCTTTGTCTGGATTCGGAGCAATTGAGCAAGAGTGGAAGCACCCTTGGGAACAGTATGCCCTGGGCTGAGGTCTCCCAGGGTGCCTTTCGAAGCTGAGCTACAGTCCAGGCAGGGAAGCTGTTCACCAGGGACTTCCTGGGTGGGAAGAAGGGAGAGCGGGGCTTGGGGTGGCCACAGAAAAGTATGGCTGGGTTTTGCCAGGATTGCTGTTGGAAAGAAAAGGGACAGCAGGTGATTGCATGCTCCAGGTGGGTCCCTGCTGTAGCCCTGAACATCCTGTGGTGCTTTTCCCATTTCATGGGTGCCGATGTTGAGGCTCAAAGGAACTCAACAACCCTCCAAGGGCAAGTAGCTCTCTAGGCTCTCCTCCTCCTCCTCCAGAGCCCCCCATTGCCACAGTTCAGCCTCACCCCCAGAACAGTGAGGCCTGAGAGGAGTGGTTCACCCAGGCTGGGAAATAAACAGAAACAAAACAGCTTTTAAATGCAGCTCTTTACCCTGGTGCCAAAGCCTGAAGGAGGGCAGGAAGGAGGTGAGCTGCTGCCTTCGCGCTTGGGTATGGCACCTTCTGTACACAGGATGGGAGAGAGCCGGCTTGAAAGTGTGGAATTCTGTTCTAGGTGGTGGGAACACAAGTGCCATCTGAGGGCCGAGGAGATGGCACTGTCTGTGTGTGTTTATAAAATAAAAGGGGGAGGGATATGTTCTGTGGAGGTGTGATGAGGAATGGGGGGAGGGGTGCTTTGGTGGGCCCACACTGAGTCATCCCTTCCCCCTGAGGGACCAGCCATAGTATAGAATAGTTTATTCAGGGCATGGGGAGGGGAGTTAAGAGGGTAGTGGGAGCAGAGAAAGGCAGAGACAGGAGTAGAGAAGTAGAGGCCGGCCATAAGCACCTGAAAGGGGGAGAAGGGGATGGGGAGAGGGGAAAACGGAAGGCAAGAGCAAGAGAGTGAGGAGGGGGCAAGCAGCCCCTTTTATAGGGTCAGGCGTACATGGCTATTGCCAGGTAACTGTGGGGCGGAGCTTAGATAGAATGCTAACACATAGGACCTGAGTTCAGTTCCAAAGCCCTTAAAATGCTGGGTGTGACAGTGTGCACTTATAATCCCAGCACCAGGGACACAGAAGTAGGCAAATCCCTGGGGCTCTCTAGGATCCAGCCTAGCCTACCTGGCGAGTTTCAGGCCAGTGAGAGCCTGTCTTTTAAACAAGGTGGACAAGGGAGGTGACTCAGCAGTTAGGAACAGTTGCTAGTTCTACAGAGGGCCCAGAATGGCTTATACTCCATTTCGTAGGAGACCCAACACGCTCTTAGGACTTCTGTGGTCACCAAGCATGCATATGGTACACAGACAGATAAAACACTCATACAAAATGTTTTCTAAGGTGGATGGTGCCTGAGCAATGACATTCAAAGCTATTCTCTGGCTTACATGCACACACACACACACACACACACACACACACACTAAGTCTAAGTGAGTGGGGGATTGCTTTAACACAGCAAGAGGCTAAGATTACAAATCCACCCGTGTACCCATAGGATGTGACAGGGTTGTGTATGAGGAACTTTGCTTTTGCTGGTTGTTAGTGTAATGCATGTTTGAGGCAGGGCTCCTACTGTCTTGTTCTTCCCTACCTAGCTCATCGCACTGAGGTTGTCAAGAACACTCAACCATTTGCTTGCTCTGTTATTGGCTGCCCTGAAAGTCAATCGGCTGGAGACACTGCTGGAAAGAGGGTACACTAAAGAGTCAGGCAGGGTGGTGCACACCTGGTGTCCCAGTTGCCTTGGAAACTGACATGGGAGGATCACACATTAGAGACCAGCTTGGGCAAGGTCTTGTGCTCGCCGTAAGGCCTGGCCAGACAGCACAGAGCTCACTAAGCTCCCAGTCTTATGGGTGAAAACCAAATTCTACCTCTCTCCCTTCGAAGACACAACCCTGTGTGTTTTAACACTCCGGTCCCACTGGCTCCCCTAGACCCTTATCTTGAGCCTGTTATTTCAGCCTGTCTGCAGTGATATCGTCCTGAAGACCTTATCACCAGTGTGTTTCCCTGGAGCCTGATTCCTTAATCTTTATAGGAGATGTCATTTATATCTTAAAGGGCTGTGATGTAGTCGTGCCTTAAGCTTTGTGGACGTGAGGTTGAGTTAATTATCAGGAAACATTTTTCCAAATTGTGCTGGGCCTAAGTATACCTAAAATAAACTACCTGGAATTAGACTATTGAGGTTTGAACCAACACTGACTACGGACGGAGTCCTGTTGAACCAAATTTCCTTCTCATCTCTCCCGGATGGACACCACCGGCCGTGATATTTGCAGAGACACCTCTCTCAGTACTTCTCAGAACAAATCCACAACAAAATACACTAAGGGTGAATCTCAACAGTAGCTGGTAAGTTCAGCATGGAAAAAGATGGAGCGAGGCAGGCAGAAAACTAAGGGGGATACCCTACGTGACAGCCAAATGTCCTTCTCCATCCAGACTTGGCTCAAGGCTCAATTCAGCAAGACTTCCCTGCAGGGTGGCAGTGAAACCTTCCTAAGACTGTGAGGGGCTTCCAGAATGGAGCTGACACCATGAAGATCCCTTTATGGAGAGCTTGTCTCCCAACAGCTTTGAACTCCAACCACTAGCAACCTCCAGTCTATAGTCGTGGGAACCCAGGAGGCCTTCATCTGGAGCTGATGGTCACTCAGCTGCATGACTGGATAAGGAACACAGTGGAGCCGGCTGGCTTGCTTGTGGCTCATGAGAGGCAGAGGGGCCTGCAGGGCACCATGTCCTCACTTTTCCTGGTAAGGAAGCCTTCAGGCCTGACTTTCTGGCTCCAAGACAGCCTTTCTACCATGTGACAATACTCTCTGGGTGTGGGAAGGGACCATTCTGTGCAAATGAGAAGTCGGTGGCTTTAGGCTACTTCTTTGGTGGCCTCAGTCAGTGGCCTTTGCTTACTGAGTATTTGATAGGGCTGTCATTCTCGGTCCTCATTTCTGTCTTTGCAGATCACCCCACAGTCTTTGGTGTGGAAAGTACATCTCATTATGGCAAACTTGTTCTTGGGAAAGACATTGCACAGGTACCTAAGGACACTCACTGAGTATCGAACTGTACTCACACTGTTCTTTCCTTTATGTACATACCTGTGGCTTAATTTATGAAATATGCACATCAAAATTAACAATAACTAGCAAAATAGAAAGATACAACCATATACCAGTTGGCTGAAAACATAAGTTGCTTACTTGTGGAATTTTCCACCCCAACTCTACCCTGTGGTGGGCGGAGCCAGGGGGTAGCCCCGTTGCCCTAGTCTGTCTCCATGTTATATTTTGAGACAGGGTCTCTCTGTAAATCTGGAATTTACCTTTTCCCACTAAACTGGCTGACCAGTAATTCCCCAAATCCACCTGTCTCTGCTTCTGAGCACTGCCACACGGGGTTTTTCATGTGCATTCTTGTGCTGGGCAGCAAGCAGTTCATTCACTGAACCTTCCCTTTTGAAAATGATTTAAATCTCTGTTTATTTGTTGTATGCATACAAACATGTGAACACATGTGCATTTGTGTGTTCGTGCAGGCCCGGGTACACTTTGGCCACATGTAGGAGTCCAAAGAACCTTTGCCATGGTCACCTTTCACCTTGTTTGGGACAGTGTTTCTTTTGTTCCTTCTCTACTGTGTCGGCCAGACTAGGTGGCCCTCGGGCCTCTGGGGACTCTGCGTCTGCATCTCCTCTCTCTGTGAGTGCTGGGATTACAGGCACACTACCCTGACTTTTGCGACACTACTAGGGTCAAACTCAGGTCCCCAATAAGCATTTTTACCGACTCTTCATCTCTCCTGCAGTAAGAGAGGCACCGTGCTAAGCTGCCTTCTCAGCACATTTTTCCTGTATTTGAGATGATCTCACTCCGTAGCCTGGGCTGGCCTCAAACTCAGGATCTTCCTGTCCCAGCCTCCCGAGTAGCTGGATTACAGATTTACACCACCAATGCCCCATCCCTATTCAGTACTTCTGGTCTTGTTTATCAAAGGTCATGAAACTACAGAAAGCAAAACACAGTTGGGGGTGGGGTGCTGTAGCATCTGGGGGTATAGGAGATTGGTGTGTTTGTTATCCAAATAAGGGGATTATGGTTTAGGTAAAAGCATTAGAAGGTCCTGCTTGTTCCCTCCAGTCATGTCCCCTCTCGTGACCACCAGCCACCCCTCTGCTCTGCATCTCCACTGAAGAGACGGGGAGGGGATGGGCAGGGTGGCAAGAATGACAATTTCTTGTGCTCCTTTGAGAAAGTCATGGGATCCATTCTGGAGAACATGATTGCAAAAGCAGTTCCCCATCTCCACCTGTAGGGGGTGCAGATAGACACTTTTTTCTTTTTTTTCTTTCTTTTTCTTTCTTTATTTCTTTCTTTTTTTCTTTTTTTTTAACAACTTTATTTTACAAAACAAAGATAAATGTACGGATTTTAAGCATTTTTTGCATAAAATTATACAATACATTTTTGTCAGTACTTTTTTTTCAGATTTTAAAATAATTTTTACATACAACTGTATGAATGTATTTTTTAGTCAGTACTTGATATTTTTAAAGGTTTGATAGTATGCATTGAAAACTTAATAGTTACAAGGAGCATAAAGTACATGTAAAACAAAATGTAACATGGAAATAGTCAAAGTTTTCTTGTATAAAGATTTTTTTGTTTTGTTTTGTTTTCTTTATTTCTTGGACTTCATACACTCTGTGAGTTGTTTCTGGGGCAGTGCGAGCCTCTGGGGTTAGCATCCCACTATCAGTGACTGCATATTATGTCTGTTCTTTTGTGACTGGGTTATCTCACTCAGGATGATCTTCTCTAGATGCAGCCATTTTCTTAAGAATTTGGTCAAGTCGTTGTTTCTGGTGGCTGTCTTTTTTTCTTTTAACCTGCTTTTTAAGGTGATTCCCAGGCCGAGGAAGGTTTTAGCTACCTGCTTACACCTAATACACGCACTCCTAAGAGCAGTCCTACTGGTTCCTCGGGAACATTTACCTGGTGTTCTGAGGTGTCAGCAGCACCTTCCCCTCGGGCTCTTCTGGGCTTCTGCAGTAACTTGGGTCCTGGCCTGGTGCCACAGCACTGTGCCTCAGCCTGGCAGAACTCCAGAACAAGCAAACGTGGGTTGTATAAACATGTCCTCTCTACAGAAAAGCGGTTCCACTATCCAGATGTCTGGGGACGAGCATCTCATAGAAACACGGAAATATCACTGAACAGCAACTCAGGGGTCTTCATTTCCGCAGCAACACAAGTTAACGAGACATGGGGCAAACCATGTCACCTCAGGGAGCCTCAGTTTCTGAGCTGGGGGCTGGAGGATGGGGGGAGATTAGCCGTAAGCAGGAAAACCCAAATTCAACTCCCCAGAGCCTATATAAAACTGGAGCAGGGACTGGAGAGATGGCTCAGCGGTCAAGAGCACTGACTGCTCTTCCAGAGGTCCTGAGTTCAATTCCCAGCAACCACACGATGGCTCACAAATATCTGTAATGAGATCTGATGCGCTCTTCTGGTGTGTCTGAAGACAGTGACAGTGTACTTATATACATAAAAATTAATAATAATAACTCGGACAGTAGCATGCCTCTGCAATACCAGTACCTCATACAGGAAAATGGGAGCAGAGACCCGAGGAAGTGCTCAAGCCAGCTAGTCTAGAGTACAAGATGAAAACCAGAGACTCTGTCCCCAAAATGGCGAATGGTTACTTACTACCTGAGGTTGTCCTCTGACCTCAACATGTGTCATGGCACCTGAACACACGTGCACACACACAAGCACACGCAAGGAGCCACAGACCAGAGAGATGGCTTAGCAATTAAAAGCACCCACAGGTGTTGCAGAAGACCCAAGTTTGCTTCCCATAATCCATGTCAGATGGCTCACAACCATATGTAATTCCACATCCAGGGGCTGGGGGACAGATATTTCTGGACTCTGGGCATCTACACTCACATGTTCATATCCACACACAGACACACGTTTTTTAAATAATGAGAATAAATACTTTTAAAGCGGCGCTAAGCGGGTTATTGTCCCACAAAAGCCACAGAAGGGCAAAGAGAAGCCAGAGGTGTGGCTGGGTTACTAAAGTCCAGTTGGAATATTGTAAATAGGGGGCTTTAAACAGCCAGGTGATTATAGGTGTGTAAATTACAGACACTGCAGTTAAGGATGAGCCCAGAGAGGTCACCGGTGAGGCAGGCTCTCCCAGGCCTTGGGGTTCTGTGTCAGGCAGTGTAGCTGAAGGGGACAGCGTCAGACTTTGCCTCTCTTCTTAGGCTAGTGCACAGCTCAAATGACTTCTGTGATTGCTTTTTCTGACATTTGAGGACTGCGATTGTGTGCAGATAGCCAAGTCATGGATGAAGAGAGGGTTGCTGTGGAGACTTCAAAGGTCGGATGGAGACCAGATCCACCTGGATTGAAGGTGCAGACCTAGCGCAGTGACCAGGGAACATTTGGAGGAGAGAGACAGGAGAAGAGTGTCCCCATAGGAGTGGGGACAGCTTAGGGCTGCACGGCTCCGGGGCACCCACAGTGAGAGCACGAATAGCGGCCGTGCCAGCTGAACCCAGGCCAGCCGGACAGAGCTGCCAGCAGCTGGACACCTGTGAGCTGGACACAGGTGAACCAGTGTGGTTCTGCGTGGGTGGGCCTACAGAGTGAGCTGGACAGCGGCACTGTGTTGGTTTCATTGGCAGCACCACACAATCTAGAACCACATGGCAAGAGAGTCTCGGTGAAGGATTTGTCTGGATTAGAGGTGGGCCTGTCTGAGGAGGTATATTCTGATTGTTTTAACTAACCTAGGAAGATGTGTCCACTGTAGGTGGCATCATTCTGTAGGCTGGGAGGCTGGATGCTGTAAGAGTAGAGAAGTGAGCTGAGCATCTGCGTGCACGCATTTATCGTTGCAGTCGGCTCTTTCCTGTGCATGCAGTGTGACTAACTGTTCAAGTTCCTGCTGCCTTGACTTTCCCTCAGTGGTGGACTGTAACCTGGGATTGTGAGCCAAATAAACCCTTCTCCCTTAAGTTGCTTCTGTCGAGAGTTTTATTACAGCAACAGGAAAAGTCGGACAAGCACCATCACCCCAAATGCTTGATGCAGATGTTCGACATTTCTGAAGTCTGCATCCCTTCCTGCTTTTCTTTCATAATGATATTCTTTTTCCCTCTTTTTATGGTGTGTGTGTGTGTGTGTGTGTGTGTGTGTGTGTGTGACATTCCAGTAAGCATCCATGTATATGCATGTGCTTGTGAAGGTCAGGGGTAACCTCTGGTATCTTTCTCAGCCACTCAACACCTTTTCAGAATCAGGGTCCCACACAGGTTCAGTGACACTAGCTGATCCTCCTGTCCCCACCTCTCCAGCACTGGGTAAAGAGCACATTCTACCATAACCAGCTTTTATTAGATGTAGATTTGGACAATGTAGCCCAGGGCCTCATGCTTGCACGACCCTGCTAAAAAATGGTTCCAGGAGGCTGCCCCTTGCCTGCCATAACTCGCAGACTTGGGTATACCACAAGTCCATAGAAGGAAGGAGGGAGAAAGAGCAAACAAGACCTTTTCAAAGTCCATGATCAGCAGAATAGTAGTCTCCCTAAAGATGTTTCTGTTCTTGTCCCCAGACTAAGAGTGCATATGGAAATGCAGTTATTAACTGACTAAGTTTTCAGAATAGTCCAGAAGAGCCCAATGTAGTCACAATTCGTGGAAGTGGCAAAGAAGGGGAAAAAAATCTGTTGAAGATACAACACGAGAAAATTCAGCCAGCTGCAGCTGTCTCTGAAGACAGAAGTCACAAGACAAGGCACAGGGAAGTTCCTAGAAACTAGCAACATCAAGGAAACCAATCCTCCTAGAGACGCCAGGAGGAAATCACCCTGTTGTTCTAAACATTCGCCCACTGGGACCCATGCAAACTTCCAACTTTGGAAGTGGTGGTGCATCTGTGTAGTCTCAACTTGGTGGGAGGTGGAGGCAGGAGGATCAGAAGCTCGAGGTTGTTCTTGGTTACATAGTGAGTTCAAGGTCAACCTGAGCTACATGAGACCCTGTCTCAAAAAAGATGGAGAACCTTAGTTATCTAACCCCATGAAACTAAAGTCTCTTAAAATTAGGATATTAAAATACAAACATTTTCTTGTCCACATGGTTCTGGAGTTAGCCCGTGACTCCGCTAGGGGCTCATGTTGCTGCCGTTAGGTGATCTTGGATCATGTCCAGGTTTCCCTGAGTTACCATGTCCACATTCACTAGGCTAATGGTTGGCTCTAGCAGTAGCCAGACACCTATCCATGTCCATTCATGTGGCTTAAGCTTTCTCACAGTGTGGTGGCTGAGTTCCTGTGCAGGATCCCCAGAGAGCCAAGCAACACCATTGTGTGTGGAGTGTAGGTGCATGTGAATGAATGTTCATGTCCACTTGTGTGCACATGTATGTAGAGGGCAGAGGCCAACTTCAGGTGTTCTTCTTCAGGCCACTGTCTACCTTGTATTTTGAGACAGGGTCTCTCCCTGGCCTGGAACGCAGTTGTTCAACTAGGATGGCTAGATAGCAACCCTCAATCACTTCTTCATCCCTGCCCTTCTCCCCAACTCTCTTAGTTAGGCTTTCTATTGCTGTGATTAAAAACACCATGACCAAAAGCAACTTGGGTAGTGTGGTGGTTTGAATATGCTTGGCCCAAGGAGTGGCACTGTTAGGAGGTGTGGCCTTGTTGGAGTGTGCATGGCCTTGTCGGAAAAAGTGTGTCACTGTGGGAGTGAGCAATGAGACTCTCCTCCTAACCACTTGGGAGACAGTCTTCTAGCAACCTTCAAATGAAGATATAGAACTCTCAGCTCCTCCTGCCATGCTCCCACCTTGAAGATAATGGACTGAACATCTGATCCTGTAAGCCAGCCCCAGTTAAATGTTGTCCTGATAAGAGTTGCCTTGGTCATGGTGTCTGTTTACAGCAGTAAAACCCTAACTAAGACAGGGAGGAAAGGGTTTATTTCACCTCACAGCTTATAATTCTATCACTGAGGGATGCCAGGACAGGAACTTGGGTCAGAAACAGATGTAGAGGCCATAGAGGGATGCTGCTTACCGGCAGGCTTGCTCCTGTTGGCTTGCTCAGCTTGCTTTCTTATTTCACCCAGGAACACCAGCCCACAGGCAGCACTGTCCATACTGAGTGGAGCCCTCCCACAGCAATCATTAATCAAGACAATGTGCCAAAAGCTTGCCCGCAGGCCAATCCGATGCAAGCATTGTCTCAATTGACCTTATCTCTTCCAAAGTGACAATAGCTGGTATCAAGTTGACATAAAACTAGCCAGCACACCCACACTAGGTTTACAAGCTTGTGCCACCATTTCCTGCTTTTTGTTTTAAAGTTTAGTTTGTTTTATTTTTCTATTTATTTTTATATTTATTTATTTATTTTATTCAGTGTATATTTTGTACACTGAAGCCGTCTTCAGACACACTAGAAGAGGGCATGAGATCCCATTACAGATGGTTGTGAACCACCATGTTGCTGGGAATTGAACCGAGGACCTCTGGAAGAGCAGTCAGTGCCCTTAACCACTGAGCCATCTCTCCAACCCTGTTTTAAATTGTTTTTATATGTGTGTTTTGGCTGCATATATGTGTGCTAAATGTATGCGTGGTGCCCACTGAGGTCAGCTGAGGGCATTAGATACCCCTAGACCTGGAGTTACAGATGTTTTGTGGGCTTTAATGTTGGGAATTGAAACTGGTCCTCTAAAAGAACAATACCCTTAATGCAGAAGCATCTCTATAGCACAATCCCCAAACCTTGATAGGAGAAATACCAAAGCCACATTGTAGGGAAGGTTTATGTGATGGGGAACCCAGTTGCCACCATTTTTGGTTTTTTGTTTGTTTGCTTGGTTGGTTTTTATTTTTTTTGGTTTTTAGTTTTTTGGGTTTTGTTTGTTTGTTTGTTTGTTTGTTTGTTTGTTTTTGGCATTGTTGTTTTTTTTGTTTTGGAAAATACAGGCTACCTGGGACCCATGACATTCTTAATGAGGAAGGCTCCATCCAGCTGTCTTTCCCACATAACCACACTGTACTTCTGGTTGCTTGTGCCACTGTGAGGTGGGTTCCAGTCATCTCTTGTCTACGGCACAGGCTGCATCTTGCAAGGCGTAGGTGACTGGTAATGTGTGTACAGTTCCCATCACAACAGCCAGGAATGAAGACTCCATACGGGCAGTCTGTGTGCCCTACCCCCTTCCGGTGACCCTTCACTTCTTCAAGGTTGTGGAAGTTCACCTCTCTTGGGTCTGTGTTACAACAGAGTGGTAGCAACAGCCTTTGCCACTTGGGGCAGCTCAGAGCTTTGCAATGATACTCTGCTGTTTTCTAGCGTTTGCTCCAGCCTCCGCTCAACACCTGCCAACCTTTAGCATTTCCATCAGTAGTGCTCTGTCTAACCTGTTTGCCATTGTTGTTAATAAACAAAGGGATTACTGCAAGTGGATTTCTTGTTTGTTTAGGATTTTGAGACAGAGTCTGGTGTAGCCCAGGCTGGCCTCCAACTAACTCAGTATGAAGCTGAGAATGACTTTGGGTTTTAATGTAGTCAACGTTAACATGTCTTTGTTAACTTCAGCATTCTTTTAAGAATGATTCTATTTTCATAGCTTAGCAGACTAGAATGGTATTTTGCCCACTTCAGGCTTTGAAAATACAACTTTGACAGTTGCCTTCCTCTCCGGGCTGCCTTGATCACCCTCCTCACTGTTGAACGCTGCCTTCCTGTTAGACTTAAGAAGTCTCCCTTCAGACTCTTAAGCCCAGTCCAGCTCTCAAAGTCTAACTGTGTCCAGGAGCTGCAGGCAAGATGTTTTCCCCATCTGAGATCCTGGGGGAGGGGAGGAGTTACCAAGCACCCTCTGGGGCCAGCAAGAGTGGGTGTTCCTACCCACTCAGGGCCGGATGTGGTAGTCAGTGAATAAAATACGGTCAGCGCTTGAGGAAGCAAGCCTTTAAGGCACACCACCAGGACTCAGGACTTAGATGCTCAGAAAAGAACTGGAAGAGCTCAGTGGGCAGATGGTGAGTCATCTGGGAAGATACTGAGGAGAGGAAGCCATGCCCCTGCAGAGAGCCACAGGGGGTCTGACGACAGCAGAGAGGGGAACTGAGCACAAAGCTACCCTCTAGCTGCTCCAAGCTTTGTGTTCTCTGACCAGTGGGGTCCTCCTGTCTCTGCCTCCCCAAAGCCACTACCGCACTGTCAGACACAAATCTGGAGCTGATTTTTTTTTTAAAGGCAGGGTCTCTCTAGAGTCATGATTGTCCTGGAACTTGCCCAGTAGACCAGGCTGGCCTTGAACTCATAGATCCATTTGCCTCTGCTTCCCAGTGCTGGGATTAAAGGTGTACCTTTCATCCCTGAGACTCACACACAGCTTTCAACATGGGCTCTGAAGGTTCAAACTCAGGTACTCAGGCAAGACACTTTACAGTAGGGCCCTGTCCCCAGCCCTATTTGAGACCATTTTATTATAAAATGTTTCAAATGCCTGGAAACGTAGAAACCATTCTTCAGTGAGCAACCGTGTGACCACTCTGGGTTCTTATCTCAGCTTTTCTTCTGGGGCACATCATGTTCTACCAAACTCTCTCTGTTCCGCTATCCTTCCAGCAAGCTGAATGTACTTTCATGCTTTTCAAATAATCTGTGGGGTCAGCACACTTCCCCATGGTCTTAAGCATGCACATTATTAATTAGTACTTATATGCATCCACAATGTACTTGGGGGTCGAAATTTATATACAATATCTTGAAGGCTTGCGCAACAGATTATTAGGAAATGGTGGAGCCTTAAGACCATTTGGGACTATGCCTCTGAAGAGGCTATTGAGATTCCCTGCTCCATTTCCCTCCCGTCCTCTTCTCTCTTCTGCTCTCTCTCCTCTCCTCCCCTATGATGTCCTGAAAAGCAACAGAACCAAACCACTGTGAATGGAAACGTCTGCAACGTGAGCCAAAGTCCCTCTGGTTGTGACAGTGAGAGGAAGAAAGAGGAAAACAAGAGCCAGAGGGAAGACAACCATCAAAACTTCACTCTCTAATAACTTGTATCCATTTTTATTATAAAAATCAAAACCTTCAAAGGGAGCATTGGAGCGCCCTCTGGAGGTCAGAGGGAGAACTACAACTCCACTAAAAGTCCAGCCAGGCTAAAGCACAGAACCTCTTTTGCCAGCTGGAAACCGTGTTGTGAGGAAAAATTCCTGCTGTGTCCTGAGATTTTACAGGAAAATCTTAATCCCATCACCTGCCTGATGAGAGATACAAGGGATCTGCTTCTCTGGGTCACCTCTTTCTGCTTCACCCCAATCCTGCACCAAGCTTTAACATTCTTGAGAACCGCCCCCAACATTCCCTCACTCTGAAGATCCTTCTACCCCGTGCACTATAAGTGTTACAAGTCTGAGGGAAAAGCTTTCTCCAATATAACGGTTACATCTCTGACCAGAAATCCCCAATGCATGTGTATTGCTCAGACTTGTACTGGCTGGTTTTGTGTCAACTTGACACAGCTGGAGTTATCACTGAGAAAGAAGCCTCCCTTGAGAAATGCCTCCATGAGATCCAGCTGTAAGTCATTTTCTCAACTAGTGATCAAGGGGGGAGGGCCCAGCCTATTGTGGGTGGTACCATCCCTGGGTTCGTGGTCCTGGGTTCTATAAGAAAGCAGGCTGAGCAAGCCAGGGGAAGGAAACCAGTAAGTAACATCCCTCCATGGCCTCTGCATCAGCTCCTGCTTCCTGACCTGCCTGAATTCCAGTCCTGACTTCCTTTGGTGATAAGCAGCAATGTGGAAGGGTAAGCAAATAAACCCTTTCCTCCCCAACTTGCTTCTTGTTTGTGCAGGAATGGAAACTCTGACTAGGACAAAGGGTAAAGGTTTCCCTCATTAAAGTACAGTTCTGAGGGGGTAGGTTTCCCCAGTGTGAATGTCACTGAAGGGTAAGGTATCCTGGCCGTCAGGAGCCAAGGAATACCACAAAGTCATCCCACACAACAAAGCTCACACAAGAGAGGGATTGTGAGGGGAAATCCAGGAGGGTGGCTGCCTTCTCAGGCAAGAAGCAACAAAGAACTAAGCAGAGGCAGGCTTTATATAGGGTTTCTTCGGGGACACAGCTTTCCAGGATGGCCTGGAATTGGTGGACTTTGTGGCTAAATTTTGGGGCAGCTCAGGGAGGGACTGGTGGGATTTGTGGCCCACTTTTGGGTATTTGTTTGTTTAGTCCCTGTAGGTTAGAGCTGGACACAAGGGCTTGGCTATTTTCACCTCAAAAGGCTTACACGGACCCCCATGGACACTTTTCTATTACTGAGCTCTATATATCAAAGTGTAATTAGCAAAGAGGACCACTTCTTCCTTAAGGAACCAGCCAGCTTGAGGCCCTTGAAAACAGCAGGCTTTCCTATTCCTGTACCCTCAGACATCAGGCATAAATCCCTAGGAAATATGTTTGGAGGATGGATGGATGGATGGATGGATGGATGGATGGATGGATGGATGGATTGTTGGGTGGATAGATGGGTGGGTGGGTGGATTGATGGGTGCGTATATGGGTGGATGGGTTGATGGATGGGTAGATGGCTGGCTGGGTGGATGGATGGATGGATGAACAGATTGTTGGGTAGATGGATGGATGGATGGGTGGGTGGATGGATGGATGGGTTGATGGGTGGGTGGATGGGTGGGTGATAGAAGGATTGTTGGGTGGGTGGATGGGTGAATGGATGGGTGGGTGGGTGGATAGATGGATGATGGATGGATGGATGGATGGGTGGGTGGATGGATAGATGGATGGATGGATGGATGGATGGATGGGTGGGTGGGTGGATAGATGGATGATGGATGGATGGATGGATGGGTGGGTGGGTGGATAGATGGATGATGGATGGATGGATGGATGGGTGGGTGGATGGATAGATGGATGGATGGATGGATGGATGGGTGGGTGGGTGGATAGATGGATGATGGATGGATGGATGGATGGGTGGGTGGGTGGATAGATGGATGGATGGATGGGTTGACAGATGGATGTGTAGAAGTATGGATGTATATCAAAATATTACCTCCTTCTTGCCTTCCTCAGCTCTATCCCTTTCAAAGGACACATACTCCTGACTTATGGACCCCAGCATAATGATGTGGCTCAGTTAGTAGAATGTTTATCAATCACAAAGTCCCAGATTCAGACCCTAACACTATAGTTGAGAACACTGAGTGGTTCTCAACCTGTGAATTGTGACCCTTTTGGGATCCAGTAAACCATCCTGAATATCAGATATTTACGTTATGATTCATAATAGTAGAAAATTACGGTTATAAAGTAGCAACAGAATAGTTGTATGATTGGGGACCATCAGGACATGAGGAACTGTATTAAAGGATCACAGCGTTAGGAAGGTTGAGAACCACTGATATCACACGCACTATCCTAATACTCAGGGAGTGCCGGCAGGGAGCTAAAACAAAGCAAGGTCATCCTCAACTACTGAGTGAATCTGAGGTCATGACCCATTAAAGATGAAAGTATCATGCTGAAACAGGCTGACTGTATCTTATTAACAAACATCGCATCCATGTATCTAGCACCCTGTGGAGTATCTATAATTAGCATAATGATTATGTAGTTGATTGGGTGGTTACAGTGTCCAGCTTTGAGAATGAAGATCAGATTTCCCTGCCACCTCTCCTCCACCTTTGTCAGACTCCTGAACCATATAGACCAGAGAAGTTGTCCTCTGAGAGGCTCCACCCAGCAGCTGACTCAGGCAGATGCAGACACCCCCAGCCAGACAGTGGATGAAGCTTGGGGGCTCTATGGAAGAATAGGAGGAAGGATGGTGGTCCCTAAGGGGATAGGAACTCCACAGGAAGACCAACTAACCTAGACTCTTGGGGCTCTCAAAGACTGAACCACTAACCAAGGAACATACATGGGCTGGACCTAGGCCTCTGTGATGGTTTGTGTATGCTTGGCCCAGGGAGTGGCACTATTAGAAAATATGGTCCTATTGGAGTAGGTGTGTCACTGTGGGCTATAAGACCCTCATGCTAGCTGCCTGCAAGGCAGTCTTCTGTTAGCAGCCTTCAGATGAAGATGTAGAACCTTCAGCTCCTCCTGCACCATGCCTGCTTATGCTCCTGTCTTGATGACAATGGACTGAACCTCTGAACCTGTAAGCCAGCCCCAATTGGATGTTGTCATTTATAAGACTGGTCATGGTGTCTGTTCACAGCCATAAAACCCTAAGACAAAAGTTGGTATCAGGGACTAGGGTATTGCTGTGATAGGTCTGACCACGCTTGTGTTTGGAAGAATGTGGATTTGGGGACTTTGCACTTGGAAAGCCGTGGAATGTTTTAAGTGGGGCTTAATGAGGCATCCTAGTAAGAATACAAAAGATTTTGTTGTGAATAATTCAAACTGTACAGCCCTGGCCCACGAGGTTTCAAGGGAGAATTTTAGTACGTGGCCTAGAGACTGTTTCTGTGGTATTTCTGTGGTATTTCGGTGAAGAATGTGGCTGCTTTTTGCCCCTGTCTGAAGAGTCTGCCTGAGGCTAAGATAAAAAGATTTAGATTAGTTGCAAGGACAAAGGAGGTCTCCAAAAAGCCAAATAGAGACTTTGTTCTCTGGTTAAGTCTCATGAAGAGCAGTTTGAACAAGTGTAGAAAGCTTAGAAAGGAAAAATACAAAATATGCGGTTTGAGTACTAAAGGGACACCAGGATGTGAAACGGAGCCGAATCCTGTGTTCTAGGAGGTGACAGATTGTGGGAGTAATGACCTTGGGACAAGCTTCCACCAAGGTAAATTTAGGTTCAGGCCTGACAGAGCTCCCAGGATGGCGGCGTACAGAGCTGCCTGGGGAACCTAGTCTGATGAAGAGGCTGAGACATGCTCTGAAGAGAAGCAGCTGCAGGAATGCAAAGCCAGGGCTGAGAGCTGCAAACAGGACTGTCAACAGGACAGGGATGAGGCAACTTTCAGTCAGTTCTCCCGGCCTGTAAGGCTGGGGTTCAATGTTGACTACGGAGAAGGCTTAGCAGGTCAGAGCCTACATATCAGTAAGGGATATCAGGAGCTGCAAAGCCCAAGGCATCGTCCCATGCTCCTGTCTCTTGTTAAAGAGAGAGGTGCAGGGAAGAGGAGTTCTAAAAAGAGGTCTTGGCTCTGGAAATACTAGATATTTCTAGAAATGTTTCTTAAACCAAAAGATACCAGAGTGCCTTTTCTGGTCTAGTCCGGCCTATGGTCATTGGTACCTATTCTGAGCAAGCCTGAGGCCAACGAGCCAGATGACCCTCGCTGCAGTTTGGACTCTTGGCCACTAGGGGGTGAGCGTTCGCCTTGGTTTCCCAGTCGCCAGATCCTATTCCAACTTCACCAGCAGCGCCTCCGGAGGGAGGAGGGATTTCCCAAATGTAAGTCTATAATTTGATCTAATTTGTGGACCACGCAGTCCAACCCCGCCCAAGGGTTCCCTATCTCTATGCGTGTGCACCGGAAAGCCACAGGGTGACATTCCTTAATACAGTTCAAGAGCAGAGATGGCCTCTGAGCTTCCACACTCTTGGCTCTTTTCCCGGTGTCTAACGGCAAGCACTAACCATTTGTCCACTGTTGTGTCAGATGGTTTCACTTCACGGTGAACAAATCCCAAGAAAACCAAACGGGGAAGACTTTATTTAGGCTCATGGTATCAGAGGTCTCAGTACATCACGGCAGACAGGAAGTGGCAGGATGAAAAGGTTCACAGACAGCAGAGTAAAGAAACGAAATAAAGGAAGGAGCCAGAGCAAGATATAGTCCCCAAGGTCATGCTCTATCCTCCAACAATGACCTATTTCCTGTCTTACCACTGACTAATAATGTCACAGTACTATGACCCTATCAGGATATCAGCCCATTTAGAATAGCCCTTAAGATCCAGTGACTTCCCAAAATCCCCAGCAGAAGCCTGTGAAGGCCATTTCCTATTCAAACCATAGCAACTGTCTGAGTGTTCACATGGGTAGAGCGGATGAATCATCATAAGTGTAGTTTACTAGGACTCTCCTGGTATTAGCAGTGTATGCCATTTGTTTGGGGGAATCCATGAAATGGTGGCTTTTCCAAGTTGGTAAGTAAAACGGTCTCATTTGTAAACTGTGATGGTTCATCTCAATTGTCAATTTGATGAACTCTGTAACTGCCTGGGAACTGGGCCTCCGACTTGCCTGCTTCAGATGATTTCCATTAGGTCAGCTGAGGTAAGAAGAACTGTCCACTGTGGGTGGCTCAATTCCCAGGGCTGGAATCACCGGTGGAATAAAAAGCAGGAAAAAAGCAGACCTTTCACCTCTCTTTGCTTTGTGATGCTGGAGACAATGTGAGGAGCTGCCTCAGGCTCCTCCTACCAGGACTGTACACGAGACAGGTGCTTTGTGTGTGTGTGTGTGTGTGTACACATAATGCATGCTAATTCTTATTATGGCCAAATGCAACACTGTTGTTTCACAAGGCAGAGAGAGCATTACAGGTTATCTGGGACATGCGTGGACTTCAGAGCAGAATAGCAGTTTCTGTGTTCTTCACCCATTGTTCTAGATCAGAAATTGACAGTGTGGCCCAGACTCACAGGTTCAACTTCACCTGGGAACTTGATCAAAGGCATGGTCTTTAGTCTCAACTCAGACCTTTGAAACCCAACACGGTAGGACTAGGTCTGGTGATTTGGGAATTTTGTTGTTTGTTTGTATATACTTTTATTTTTAATCATATTTATCTGCATATGGGTTTGAACCCTTGTGCAAGTGCCCAAGGAAGTCAGAGGTGTTGGATTCTGGAACCAGAGTGTGAGCTATCTGATGTGAGTGCTAGGAACTGCATTCAGTTCCTCTATAAGAGTAGTAAACTCATAAGCACTGAGCCATCTCTACAAGCCTCTGGTCTGGGTTTAAATAGCCCTCCTAGGGGTTTTAGTGCACACTCAAGTTTGAAGACCTGTAGTGAGAATATTGGGATTTGGGTTTTAAAAGCACAGGGATTTTTCTTTCTTCCTTCCTTTCTTTTTATGTATATAAGTACACTGTTGCTATCTTTAGACACACCAGAAGAAGACATCAGATCTCATTACAGATGGTTGTGAGCCACCATGTGGTTGCTGGGAATTGAACTCAGGACCTCTGGAAGAGCAGTCAGTGCTCTAACCACTGAGCCCTCTCTCCAGCCCGTACAGGGATATTATAAGACCATGTTTTCCTTTTAATCCCAGGTGTGGACTATGGGGCTGTTTCAGATTGTCCACAGCAGCTGACCATAATCTGCCTTGTGCTCTAGCAGGGACATGATTTTACCAGCTGAAGATTCTGGGATTATGTGACATTTGGGATTCTGGGGCCTTTTCAGGGCGTATACAAACATTAGATCCTGGAGAGGTGAGGTGGACTGTTGCTGATTGGCCACTGGCTGCTGTTGGTTGCGGATTGTTAAATTCATGCTCGAGAAAGAGGAAGAAATTAGGTATCCTGACAGCAAGGATCAAACTTACCCCAAGGAATTCAATGCCCCTAACCAGCAGAAAGTTGTCTAAGGATAACATCACTCCTTTCTTTTCTCTCTCATCTAGTTTTAGGTAAGGCTGGGAGGATGGAAGAGAGAAGAACCCGCACAACAGCAAACACTGTCTGCGCAGACCTGTGTTCCACTTTCTGTCCTGTATACTGTGAACAGTAGCCAGCCTGGGGTCATAGCTCCTGCTCTCGGCAGCCCCGGGAGTCACCTTAACCTTTTAAGGACCTTCCCTGGCATATAGCCAGAGCCTTGGCTTTGGTACAGAGAAGGATTTCAGAATGTGCAAGTATAAATCAGAGCTGAGATTTACTTAAAAACAGAAAGAGGAGCCACAGAGACAGCTCAGCAGGGAAAGTGCTTGCTGCACACGCAGGAGGGTCCTGCACTGGGGTCTCTGGCACCTGCATGAAAATCTGTGGCAGTCAGCCTGGCCGATCAGCAGGCTCCAATTTCAGTGAGCATCCCTGTCTCAAAAACTGAAGGTAGAAACATAAGTAAGGAAGACATTTGTCATCAACATCAAATCTGCTCACATGTACACACGGGCCACACATATGTGCATACAAACACACATAAGAGACAGGAAAGAAGGAAAGCATGGCACGGTGGGAGGGACTAAGGTTCTCCAGAAGGGCACAGGCATCTCCTAGCCACAGTTAGGTATCTTAGTGGTGACAGTATACAAGCTTGTGGAAACATTTAGAATTCCATTGCTTACTGGATTCTAAGGAACCCCCTCCTCTGTCTTTACTTCATTCATAGTTGAGACTACTTGGTGGCTCCAGAGGTGACAGGGTAAACCAGGAGTCACAGGGCTGCACACAGGACTTAGGACATGTTTGCTACTGTATACAGGAGTGCCAGCCAGTGTCCTGAAACAGCGCAGCTTCCCGCCTGGGAAGGGGAAAAGCCTGAAGCATTAACAATTAGTGCTGGACTCTTCCTCAGTGGGGGAGTCTTCACCTAGCCTCCTTATGAGGGCTCCTCTCTTTGCCATGTCTACATGACTTGACTTGGCTTTCTATCCCCACAACCACGCCATTGAGAGAAACTGTGTTTGGCAACTGCAACTCCCAGGCCTAAGGGGCAGAGAAAGAGAGGGCAGGAGAGATAAGACAGTGGCAATGTGCTTGGAACTGAGACAGAAACGCGTGTGCGGGGACAAAGTTCTCTGGTTTTATGACTCCTCGATCTATATACTCCATTCTACATTCTCCGGAATTTTTAACTCAGCATATGAAAGAGGGACCCAAAGACTAAACCTGAAGACAGTTGAGGTATATCCCTTCCTTCTTTCCAGGTATTTTTATGTTCTTCATTTATGCATCCATCCATTCATTCATTCACGCATTCATTCATTTGTTCACACATTCATTCATTCATTCATTCACTTCCATTGGCTGGTCCATGGAGCCCTTACATTGCTCTGTATCATCTTCTCAGCTCAGTGCCGGAACACAAGAGTTAACAGTGGGGTTCAGCTGCTTACGGTGCGGCCTCCCCCATTCCTCTAGGCATCTCCTGAAGCCTTCATGTAGGGTCTCCAGCCTAGGCTACAAAGGATCAAGGCTAAAGAAGCAGGACCCTGCGTGGTCAGCTGGAGGTGCGTGGAGAGGAGGGAACGGCAGACAGACCTGGAGGAGGCCACCACTCCAGACTCCGACAGCTCTCAGGAAGTAGATCCTGTGTTCTACACCAGTGGAAGGGACCGAGATGGACCATCACTTAATGACTGGCTCCTAGAGTGTGACACCAGCATATGGAGTCTGACAGAATATGGCCACCCTGGTGAAGAGCCCAAGGGAAGTCGGGACAGGAACCAAAGCAGGAAGCTGGAGGCCAAGGCTGTGGAAGAATGCTGCTTGCTGCCTTGCTCTCTCTGGCTCCCTCTGCTCACTTCCTTAAACATCCCAGGACTACCACCCAAGAATGACGCTGCTCAAGGTATGCTGGCCCCTTCTACAGCAGTCACCAGTAAAGAAAATGTCCCTCGGCTTCCCTCTTTTCAGATGTCCCCAGGCTATGTGGAGCTGACTCAACACACGTTTTCACAGAGAATGGTGCATGCTCCTGAAAGAAAAGAAGAAAGAACAGCAGGCCAGTCTACATTATGCTTGTTTTGTATTTTGTGCATGGGTGGGTTGGTGATTATCTCCAATTTCACCTTTGCATCTGCGTCCTGCAATGATGTAACTTTGTTCTTCTCTAATTCCTGCTGTTGAACACGTATGATTTACACCCACAGACAACATGAAAGAGATGCATGAATCTTAATGGGCTTTTTTTCTCCCCACCACCCACCTCTGTGTGTGTGTGTGTGTGTGTGTGTGTGTGTGTGTGTGTGCATGTATGTTTGTATAGGCAGCCACACGTATGTGTGTGAGTGGTTATCACAAAGACCCTTCATAGTTCTTCTCCCTTATTCATGGAGGCAGGATCTCTCAATCAAACCCAGAGCTCACTGATGTGGCTAGTCTCTCCAGGCTTGCCAGCTTGCTCTGAGGATCACCTGTCTCTGCCTTGCAAGGCTAGAACCCTAGGAGGCAAACACACCCACCTGGCATTTAGATGGGTTCTGGGCATGGAAAGCCTTCCTCACTCTGTGTGGGGAGTGTTTTAACCAAGAAATCGTCTCCCAAGCTCATGCAGCGCAGTTACACACATTGCACACCTCCTTCCTGGGTTGTGGCTATAGTGCGGTAGTTTAAAATTATGTTCTTTGCCAGAATGAGGCCCTGGGTTCAACTCAGAGAGAGGTAGGAGTGGGGAAGAAGAGAGGGAGAGAGAGGAAGGAGGGAGAGAAAGGGGGGAAGAGGGAGAGAGGAAGAAGAGGGGGGGGAGGAAGAAACTAACATGCTAAAACTAACATGCCCACTAACAACTCAATGGTTATTGGTTTCACACCCGCTGAGTTTCTGGTCAGGGGAAGACAGCTGGAGAATGTTAGGTAGGTAGGTAGGATTCTGGGGTTAGGTGTACTCCAGCTAAAACTCAGAGCCCAACCAGTGGATCTGACCCTCTGCAGTTGAGGCCCAGGATTTCATGCATTTAGAAATACTCCAGGGGAGTTCATGGAACAGTCAGGATTGGGGGTTACAGGTCAGAGGAGAAAGTCACCAAGAAGCAGAATACAGATTCAGGAAAGAGAAAACCGTCCTCATTGTTGGCAAGGAACTCGCTTCCTCTGCCCTTTGAGGTACTGGGGAGCCTGGGGGACACACTGACAAGAGACTTGCAGACTTGGTTTCCATCACGTACCATACTTTTGTGTGGATTCACACACACAAAAGTAACCCACAAAGTGCCCAGCATTTGGGATTTACACGCCATTTTCCAGGGGAAGAGACTATGGTGGTTCACCTTGTTACCCACTTAATGGGATTTGGCTCACTACAGAAGCAAACCTCTGGACGTGTCTATGACGTTTTCAGATTGTATTCATGTGAGTGGGAAGACCCGCCCCTTCTGGGGCAGCGCCATCCATGAGCTTGGAACGGGTCTTAAAGAAAAGGAGTGAGCTGAGCCCAGCATGCATCTCTCTCTGCTTCCTGGCTGTCGATGTAGCAGCCTCTTCCTCCTGCCTCCACCTCCCCACCCTCAGAGATGCTACCCTTCAACCATCCCTTGAAGATAAACCCAGAGGCCCAAAGGTTTGTTTCTGGATCCTGTCAAGTTCATGGCCACTATTGACAGGTGCTGGATCTGTTTCTATTTCCGGACCTCTGGGTTCTCCTGCCTGGGTAGGATACTTAGATGGCATGTCCTCGGGACACAGAACACAGGTGAAGGCATTTGCTAGGACTGGCAAGAAGACTCAGCAGGTCAAAGCTCTTACCATGAAGGCCTCACAACCTGACTTTGGTGCCCGTGCTGGCTTCAGATTCATTTAGCAGAGGATGACCTCGAACTTCCGATCTTCCGCCTTCGTGTCAAAAACGCCAGGAACGCAGTCAAGCAGCCCTGAGTCAGAATACTGAGGTGGGGAAACTTGGAAACACGAGAAAAGAGAGAAGCCTCTCACACAGGCATCTGAAGTCCCTCAGCACCCACAGCAGAGTCAGCATTCTCTGTTGTTATTAACTACTCCGGGCTTTCTCCATTCCCAGCCACAAACCCCAGCAGGGACAGGTCATAGGCTAGGCCTTATACAGTGCTAGCTACTGCTGGTTTTACTTGATCAGGTCTCTACCCACCCAAGGTATTTCTGAAGCCTCCTGACACAGTGCCCTCATCAAGGGTGGGGGATGTTTCTTAGAGACCCTTTGAGATAAACCTTTAGAGTCGGTGAAATGGCACCATGTGGCTAATGTCAAGACAATTGCTTACTCTAACATGGAGAAGCCCTGAGGAATCAGGATCCTGAAATGGCTCCTACCTGTAGCTGTAGGAAATGCAAGAGGCAGGATTAGGTCTAGGGGATTGGAATGGGAGTGGCTTCCGGACCAGTTATAAGGAACAGAGTTCACAGCCTTTCAGGGGTGACAGCGGGGTCAGAGGAGGCTGGCCCAGAAGTAAGGCATATAAGGCTGGGTCACCCTCTGTGCTCACCACCAAACTGGGCTTACACTTTTAGGCCGTGTCTGTCTGAGAACACGTGTAAATCCAGCATGGCTGAAGCAGAGGCAGGAGGATTAGAAATTAAAAACCAGCCTTTAGATTAATTAATCAAACCAGCAATTTAGAGGGATCTAGAAATAAAATATGAAAGAGCCTAAGATTTAGTGCAGTACTCAGCTGGGGCCACTCAGCAGACCCCTGGCCCTGCTGGATGACATACAGCTCACCTTTAGCCTCAGGCCAGCAAGCAGGGGTAGACAAAGCCTGAGGCAAGGCTGGTGGCCTCTCGGGGCAAAATTTTTCTAAGATAGAGAAGGTACCCTCAAACTCCTGAATAATCAGTGGAATAATAAACCCTCTGTTTAAGTTGATAAGTTTTCACACTTGCATTAAATACACATTTTGAATAGGCATGGTGTCTCAGCTACTTAGGAGGCTAAGAAAGGATGATTTTTGAGCCAGGAGTTTGAAGCAAACTTGAACACTAAATTAGTTAGGTAATTCCAGCACTATGATAACCTACATGGGGGGAGGGGGCGGCAGAGACAGATGACAGACAGACAGACAGACAGACAGATGCCACTTCACTGGATGCTAGGGATAGAGTTCAGTTGGGAGAGTGCTTGCCTAGAATGCATAAAGACGTGGATTCGGTCCTGATCACGAAGGACCAGAGACGCAAAAACAGAGGCAGACCAATCTCAGTGAGTTCAAGGCCAGCCTGGTCTACAGAGTGAATTCCAGGACAGCCAGGACTACACAGACTTTGTTTCAAAATCCACTTTTCTAATGCAGGGGCTGGAGAGATGTTTCAGTGATTAAAAATACTTGCTGCTCTTACAGAGGATCCAGGACACATGATGTTTCACAACCATACTTAACTCCAGTTCCAAGGGATCCAATGCTCAGGCACCAGACATGCATGTGATATACAGACACACATACAGGAAAAACCCTCACACAACAATAAAAGAAATCTGAGTTTTAAAACACACACACACACACACACACACACACATGGATCCATCTTTACACACAGTAAAAGTTCTGAGAATGTGCACCCAGAGAACACTTGTCTGGTGTGCACAAGGCTAAACAAACAAGGGTCTGATCCTCAAACGCACCGGGAAAACAATTACAAGAGAAGAGGGTGGGCCACAAGCACCAGGAATCAGAACACCCAGTCCAAGGTCCGGAGGCTGCCACACATTTCCGGGAGCACCTCCCCAAGTGAAGTCTCCAGAAAGTCCTTGTCCCTTCCCCCCTAGGCTGGTGGATCCAGCCTGCCTCCCATACACACACACACACACACACACACACACACACACACACACACGTATATTGGTTGCAGGCTTCCTCGGTGTCCGGGTGTCCAGATAAAGCCCTGCCCAGGCTCTTGAGCTTCCCCACCACCAACACAGCTCTCTTATTAGCCAGGGCTTGCTGCCTGGTTTTGCTTCCTGGACCCTTTGGCTCTGCAGGGCTCCTGGTAAGGGACAAATGCTGAGACAGTCCAGGAAGTGAGGAGCTGACAGTTGTCCTATAGGATAACCCTGAAACCCCCAAATATACAAGGTAAGTGTGTAATGTCTGCCCAGGGAGAAGTGATAGGGACTGGGGAGATGTGTCTATCTGTACAGCTTACCACACAAGCATCTGGATTGTTGTTTGAGCCCCAAACCCTCTGTGAAAACATAGCTGAGTTTGGTTGTATGATCTGTGACAGCAGCCCACTGAGGAGGGGGACAGGTGGGACTCAATGAGAAACAGTCTTAAAGGAAGTGGACTGTACTCCTAAGAATAACATTCAACTTTGTCTTCCAGCCTTTCTCCGTCTGTCTGCTTCTCTCTCTCCCTCTTTCTCCTCTGTGTGTGTGTATCTGTGTGTCTCTCTGTGTGCCCTGTCTCTGTGTGTGTCTGTCTGTCTCTGTGTGTTTATCTGTCTCTCTGTATCTCTCTGTGTATCTCTCTCTCTCTCTCTCTCTCACACACACACACACACACTTCAGAAGGAAGGAAGAAGAAAAGAAAGAAAGGAAGGAAGGAAGGAAGGAAGGAAGGAAGGAAGGAAGAAGAAAAGAAAGAAAGGAAGGAAGAAAGAAAGAAAGAAAGAAAGAAAGAAAGAAAGAAAGAAAGAAAGAAAGAAAGAAAGAAAGAAAGAAAGAAAGAAAGAAAGAAAAGAAAAGAAACCGGCGCCAACGCAGCCAGCGTCACTCCCACGGCCACACCCACTAAAGCCTGCGGCTCAGGGAAGGAATGCTCTGGCAGGGCGGGGAACGGGCTTTCCCAGCGGCACAAGAAAAGTGTCAGTGTTGCAATAAGGTACCTGCAGGTAGGTTGAGGAGAAGAGAATGCTGGGCTGGAGGTCAAAGTAGCAGAGGCAAAGGGCACCAGGAGGCATGGGCGGAGGGAAAGGAACCTGCCTCCAGGGAGCGGGGGTGGGGAGAAGATAACACCTGGAGTATGGGGGAGGGGAGGGGAGGGGGGAGGGGAGAGGCGACGCCAGCAGCACTCACTCTCTCCTAGGCCACAAACCCAAGGCACCCGGGAAGAGGCCGGGTGGGCGTGAGGTTGGTAATCCAGACCGGAAGCTCTCCGAGCGCTCTGGTAAACCTAGAAGACTCCGCGTTGACTCCCCGGCCTCGGGCACGCGCCTGCCCCACCTCCCCGAGATACCAGGAGCCCTCAGTTTCTCTCGCCGCCTCGGTCTACACAAAACAACAACCCAGCTTTCAAAACTAGCAAATGGTTTATGCTTATAATCACAGCACGCTGTCTGTGCCGCTCTGGGACAATGGGACCCATGGCTTTGTGCTTGCAGGGCTGATAGGCTACTCGCTGAACTGCGTGGTCAGCCTAGCCAAAGGCTACAGAAAGGAGCTAAAGATATTCTAATAGTGGATCTCTCCTCCGCCCCTCTCCTACCTCCCCGCCTACTCTTTTCTCCCGCTGCAGCTCTGAGACGGCCTCCAACTGCCCTCCAGCTGTCCCTCCTACTCGTCAGAGTTCCAAGCGCTTGAATTAACATCCCCCACCCCCGACTAATCCCGGCGCCACTGTCCTGCTCTACTCAAAGTAAAGCCGAGAAGCTTCTTCGGAGAGTTTCAGTTCATGCACCCCACTTCTTAAAGGGGAACCCCTCCCAGTGCCCAGATTGCCTCCCCAGACTAACACTCAGTTCAGATGGACTCAACTCTCTTTTCTAAGGTTCCTGGGGAACGGGACCATCAAACACTGAATGTCCCTAGTCAGTTGGATGGCCAAGATCTAAAGGTTCCTACACAGAGGGTGGAAGGGGCTGCTGACAGTTCTTATGCACTGACTCCTGGGGTCCTCACATCATCAGGAAAGTCACATGCAGATACTTTCAAGGATCATTTCTATAGTTCAGGAAATAGCATTGTGTGCAGGTGTGCGTGTGTGTGTGTGTGTGTGTGTGTGTGTGTGAGTGTGTACCACATGTGGACATGTCCACAAACAAGTGAGAAGCCAGAGAGCTAGCTTTCTTCCTATATCACCCGTGCCCCCAACTTTAAAACCTTATTTTAAACTAAAATGTAAGAGACATTTCCCACGTTTCTTCCCTTCTAATCCCTTCCACCTATTCTATCCCTACTGCCATCTTTTCTTTGTAATGTTACATACACATATATGTCTCCGTGTAGGTAGATACGAACTGCTCAGTCTAGGGTCAGTGTTCTTGGTGCGTATGCGCCATCAGGGCCGACTTTCCGATTCAGTACTGGATAAGCAATTATGGCTCTCATCCCTAGGGAAGACTGTTTCTCATGGTCTCAGGATGCCTTGGTTGCCTGTACCTCTTTGTCTATGGCTGGGACCACATGAGATTTCTCTCTTCCATGTTAGATGTACTTCTTCGGACCTTATTTAGGCAACCACGTTGTTGACATATGTTAAGCAAAGCTTTCTAGGAGACAAGGTCTCACAGCAAGTCCTCTGGCTCTTTAAATATCCCCCCCCCCCCTCCATGATGTCCCCAAGCCTTAGGGGCAGGACTCCGTATACTTGTATGGTAGATGGCTGTACGGGAGCTGGGGACCCACGGTCACTCCTCGATACATGTTGGCTGGCTCTGGTTTTTCTATTGTGATCACTGCTGTAAAAAGTAATTTCTTTGATGAGGGGAGAGCTCTACCTTCACCTGTGGGTATAAGAGGAGGTACGCAGCTACGTATCCTGCTTTTTTATGTACCTGCTGGGGATCTGAACCCTGGTCCTCACCTCACACAGCAAGCACCATTACCCACTCAGCCATCTCCCGAGCCCTGGGAGAGTTTAGCCCCTAAACCCAAACACTTTTCCCATGGAGACCAAATTTTTCTTCCTTCCACTGCTGAGTGTGTGTTCCCCGGCCACACAGTGTGCACATGCAGTAACTGATCAATCACTTATTCAACTACTGTCTTACTAGGTACGCAGTGTGTGCCTGCCTCTGTTACAGCTCAGCAAAGTCTGAGATGTTAAAAAGCATAGCTCCAGGCTGAGTGACCCAAGGCTGTCACGCTCAGCCACCAAGAAGTCAGCGTCAGAACCATGAGTTCTAGACCAACCTGGGCAAGACAGTGAGGTCTAGTCTCTAAAGTATAATTTATTAATCTTTCGTGTGTCCATTCTTGTGACTGTGTGTATGCAGAGAACAACCTCAAAATCTTGTTCTGGTGGTGTGTGTGTGTGTGTTAGGGGTGCACTCGTGTGACCAAGTGCATGTGGATATCAGGACAGTTACACAGAGGCTGTTTTTTCCTACAACCTTTGTACGTTCGGGTCCTGGGAATTGAACTCAAGAATTGCAAGTCGAGTGGCAAGTGCTTTATCCAGTGAACTAGGCAGTTGAGGCCCTGCCCCCTTTCCAGCTTGTGTGTTTTGGTTTTGGTTTGTGGGGTAATTTTTGAATCTTTCGCTGGCCAGGGAGATCACTGGGTAGGCCAGGCTGACTGGCCAGCAAGCCCCAGAATCTCTCTACCTAAACATAAGAATACTTTACTCACTGACCGAGGCAGCTCCCAGCCTTAATTAATTAACTGTTCAAGTTGCAGGGCACCCACCCACAATGAACCTGCTGGCTGCCTTCTGAGAAATAATGATTAGAGAAACAGCGGCCCAGCTCCCAACCCAGGCCGACTTCCGTCATCCTGATAATGAGGTTTCTTCAGGCGTTAATCCTTTTCCGTAACTTGTAGCCTGGAGTTATCTGAGGCTCAACTGATGCCAGTATTTTTCTACTGTCCCCACCTCACAAGGAAGAGAAACTTTGGAATTTCCGATCTGCCTTTGTGTTTCAAGATTCTGATTCCTCAAGCCCCCTGCACTCCTTGCTCAGATATGATGTCCTAAGAATTTGGGGAGCAGAAGAAGCAATTTTTTGTTGTTGTTGTTGTTATAAAGACCAAGCTGTGGGAGAATGCTTGCTGACTAATAAAGCTAATGCTTTTTGGTTGACTAATTAGCAGCAGTCAGTTCACCTGAGAACTTTAAGACCCGGTGCCTGGGTCTTATCAGAGAGTGGTAGGACATGGGGGGAGGGGAGTTTCTCTTTTGAAGGCATTCCTTTGTCTCTAAGTTTACGACTAGGAGTAGAGGGCGGAGTCTGACACGTGTCAGACCATCTGGAGAAAAGGCAGACAAAGAATGTCAAGGAACAGAGAGATTTTTGGGCCTTTTCAAAGCTCACAATACCTGTCCGTACTGCCTGTGGCTCTAGGGCCCCACCTTGCCTGTGTCTATCCTGGCGGTCACCATACGGGTACTCCTGCAGTTACTGCAGCTCTGAAGGTCACAGCCTGGACCTTGGTAACCCTAACAAGCCAGACTCTGCCACTGGTCCTCAAGTGGCTGCTAATTCAACAGCAAAGTGGCAAGTGAAAAGCAGAGGGAGTTATTCTGGCCATACCCAAGTCAAGAGGTCCAGAACCCCCGAGGCCAGCTACAGGGTCCGGACATGAGTTTCAGGAGAGGGCAGGTGCTGTGGGTCCTAAGCTGTCTGGTCAAGGTGTGGTCCAGCACATCACTGACCAGCTTTGCCTCAGACTCAGTCTCTCCCGAAAGGGGATCTAATGAGTTGCCAGGGTTGTGTAAAAATCTCTCCCCCGGAGACAAAGCTCCGCTCCCGCTGGTGCCAGGCATCAACCTTTCCTTCCTCAGCGAGGGCTTCCTGGGGAAATTCCAACTCCTTGGGGTCCATGTCTGATAGCCAAAGGGAAAGAGGCACATGGTCTCAGTAAGTAGCCCAGGCTGGCCTGTGTAGATATAACAGTGGTTGGTGTGCCTCTGCTTCTAGAGTGCTGGGCTTAAAGGCCTGTGCCACCTCAAGATCCATCTTTGCTTCTGCCAGGACAGCGCCTGACTCTGCTGTGTCACTGGGAGGAGGGTGTGCTGATGGAGTATTGTGGGTTCCTCAAGCCTAGGGTGCCAGATCTTGGCACAAGCCCCACCCAGACTCCAGGTCTTTGTTCTGTGCTCCCTTTGGGAACTGAGGACAGACACTTCCTCATTTCTGCTTCTTAGACCTTCTTGCTGACAAGGCGTTCTACTCTAAATTCAACTGATTCAAAACTTTTCTATAATAAACAACAGCTAAAAGGCACCCTACCCACAGACATGCACAATCTTAGAAGGCACGAGATGGGAACAGATTATGAAACTGAACAATTCTTTTTTCCTCTTTTTGAGACAAGGTCTCATGTGGCCCAGACTAGCCTTAAACTCACCATGTAGTTAAAAAAAAAAAAAAAAAAAAAGACTAAACTTCTGATCCGCCCAACTCCACCTCCCAAGTGTTGTGATTACTGGAGTCTCTAACTTCGCACCTCATTTACATAGTCCTGGGGATGGAATGCAGAGCTTCCTGCACGTGAGGCAGACCTTAACTCTGAACAACAGCTTCAGCACCTTCTGGGATTCCCAGTACACAGGCCAACCACAGGGCCGGTGAAAAAGAGCAACCCAGGTTCCTCTAGAGAGTATTCTAGAGCTGCTTGAAGGGACAGCCAGGCCCCCAGGTTGGGGGAGAGCTAGGTCCTCCTTCCACAGGAGTCTAGAGCTCGAGAAATGAATGCTTGGCTTCTAGAATCCAGAACTGGGGAGAAACCAGGTGGCGCCACGGAGAGAAGGTCGGTGGGCGGAGAGAAGGCCGGTGGGCGGAGAGAAGGTCGGTGGGCGGAGAGAAGGCCGGTGGGCGGAGAGAAGGTCGGTGGGCGGAGAGAAGGCCAGTGGGCGGAGAGAAGGCAAGTGGCTGGACCTGGCCAATTGCCCTTGGCCTTGCTCAGACCTCTAACCCAGTACCAAATGTCACTCAGGGCAGGTCTCGGCCTGGTCCCACTGGTCAGAAGTTCCAGGGAGAGGCCCAACAATGTGTGTTTCCACCAGCCAGCATCTCAGGTAGCCCTCACTCAGAGTGGGAAAAATAAGAGAAGACAAGGAGATGCCTCCCCACCCCATCTGTCTGCCCCAGGACTGGCTCTGGGATTCATCAAGGGTTTCTATGGAACCAGATGAACTGGGAAGCAGAAATGCATGCGTGGCGGTACATTCCTGGTTTCTTCATGGCTCCTTCCAATTAGATATAAGTGGAGTCTCTTCAGTGTCTATAGGTAAACCAGGGAGCGGCTGGGGCCAGAACAAGCTAAATCCCTTAGTCGGCATCTCGTTTTATCTTAAGCAGGACCCCACCCAACTTTTTCCTCCAAGCTGGAGGAAGGAATTAGGTAATGCTATCTGAAACCCTCCCCTTCAGACCACACCTTTAAACCTTTGGGGGTGGGATTATTTCAGTTTACCCATCTATAACCCCTCCCACCCTCATTTACTTATGCTGCTGGGAAAGAAACCTAGGGGCTTGCTGCACTGAGCTCTTAGTCATCCCTCTTCCCTTCCTCCCTTCCTCCAGTCCCTTCCCCTCCCCCTCCTCTTCCTTGCCACCCCTCCCCTCCCCCTCCTGTTTCTCTGTGATTACAGGGTCTCACCCTGTATTCCAGGCTGCTCACACGACCCAGATTGGCCTCTAAAATTAATCCCTCTGCATCCCCCCTCCAAACGCTGGGATTACAGGAGTCTGCCACCACATTTGACCTAGTGTTTGCTGATAGTCCCTGAGGGGATCAGGAGACAAGGACGCTGTCACGCCCTCCTTAAAGGGTAAACTAAGGCAAGTGGTAGCTCCATAAGGTTCTGGTCCACTCCCTTGTCACAAAAGCTACCAAGAGCCCAACCAATCCCATATTATCTCACTTATTAACCAAGGCTCAGTGAGGTTAAACTAGCGGTCCAAGGTCACACAGCCGGGGTGGAAGCCAGAATCCTGGCGGGATCCTCCACTTTTTGCATCCAGGTTCTCCTTCCCGACTCTCGGCCCTTCAAACTTGGACTGGAACCAAATCTCCCAGCCCTCGAGGAATCTGCATCCCGGGGAAGATCGCGAGCCAGGTCACCTCATACCCCATCTCTGGGACCCAGGGCGCTGCTGAGTCAGCGTAACCCGAGCAGCCCAGTGATCGCGAAGCCCCCGCCCCCGGCTTGCGCCCCGCCCAGATAGAGGGCCAGCCCCGCGGCAGAGCAGAACCGGAGTGCGACAGCTAGGCCAGGCGACAGCGCTGCCTCCCAGAGAGCAGCATGACGGCCATCGGCGCGCAGGTAGCCCGAGGGACCCGCGGGGCGCAGAGCCGGGTACAGTCTACTAGGGGGGAGGACTGGGAACCCTCAGTGACTGAAACCTTGGGTCAGGGTGACAACTCTTGCTGGGACACCCTTCCCCCGGAAGGTTCCTCTGAGAGCGATCCGGGGGTACCTGCTCCCCCAATGCAGCTCGCTCTGCGCAGTCTTCTCGGCCTCTCATGGCGCCCTGAGAGCACCAGAGGCCACCAAACTTTTCTGCGGGGTCACCAAAGTGCCCTATCGGTTAGACTTTTCTCAGGGGTCGCTGGGAATCTTTAAAAACCGGGCGTCTAGAGTGGAAGACTGACAGGGGAGACTTGAAAAATGCCAGGCTTGGTTTATATAACGGACGGAGGACGTTGCTCATGAAGTGAGAACTTTCTGGGCGCGCGACTACAAAGATCATCTTCCTCCGAAACGCGTGCGAGGAGCTAGATGGAACTGAGGTGGGACTGGGGACCTGACACCCCAGGAAACAGGTTCCTGGGTCAGGAGCGGCCGCTTCCCCTAAGTCTGGCTTCTTTTGGAGCAATGCTGAGTGTTTGTGTTGGCCGAGAAGCTCCGCATTCCTGCCCGCTTCAAAGGGCGGTCGGGAAGCGTCCACTACCCCGTGGGCCAGCTTCCTGCTCATCCAGGCATGCCGGCGGCTGGCTGTGCTCCAGGCTGTCCACTGTCCGGTCTTGCCCTGAGAAGTACAGAGGTCAGTTGACTCTGCCTTGAGGTGCTCAGGCCCTGATAATTTTAGGTAGTGTTCCGCCCATTAATCGTCATTATTATTATCATTATCAGCTCTGCTTGAGACAGACAAGATCTGTTCTTTGTTGCTTAGGATGCTCTCTGGTTCCTAGGCTCAATCCACCCTCCTTTCTTAGCCTCCCGGTAACTGGAATTATAGGCATAGTTACCTCTACAGCTCTACCCATTTTACAGAGAGATAACTGAGGCTCAAAAGTAACCTGGTCACAGTGGGTAGCCAAGTGACAGGGTGTAGACAAATTCAGGTCTTCCTGACTCTGAATCTCACTCACACCTTTGGTAACAAGGGGGAAAAAAAACCCTGCCAGGCCACCCCAAACTCTTTTATCCCGAACTCAGTTGCTAGGGTGTGGTAGAGACTCTGGTTTGGTGACTTGTTTTTCTTTGTTCCTGGGCATATTCCAGACCATCTCCAGGGAGGGGCCTTGAGAGGAAGGCACAGGAAAAAAGAAGGAATGAGCCAAGGTGTGGGGGCACCCCAAAGGAGACACTCAGAAACCAGTGTGGGTGTGGGAGGAGCTAAGCTAAGAAGTGCAAAAGCCATAGGCAGAAGCCCTTTTAGGGAGAGGAGGAGGGGAGAAGGCAAGGAGAAACCAAGCAAGGGATAGGAAAATGTGGGGAAGAGGAAAGAGACAAGGAAAAGACAGAATGGGAGGGGGAGGGGAGGAGAAGAAAGGAGGGGAGGAGGAGATAGAGGAAGTGAGGAAGAAGCAGTAAAGGTGGAGGGGTGGGAGAAGGGGGGAGAGAGGAAGCAAAGGAGAGGCAGCAAGAGGAGGGAAGGAGGAAAGGAGGGTGTCACAGGCATATTTGTCCCAGGTTCAGCTGCCTGCGGAAGTGAGGAACATGAGCTACACCCAACTGTCCATGCAGGATTCGGAGCCCACTTTTCCAGTGACTTCATCCCCATAGCAACCTGAGGTGGTCGGCACTATTCTCACCCTTCAGTGGAGAGGAGACAGGGTAATGACAAGTAAAAACCAAGACCTGTTAGTGCCCGCACCCCTATTCCAGCTCCGTGAGAGGCCGACCTGGGTTAGAGTGACTGTCTCGGAATAAAACGTGTAAAAAGTGTGTGTGTCTAGGGCAGAGCTCTTGCCTAGCATGCAGGGTCTATACAGTAGCAGGAGTGGGCACAAGACCTCCTCGTGCTTGCAAGCAGAGGTTGCAGAAGAAATGTTACTGTGTTAGAGGTAGACCCAGGCTGGGGCAGAGTACTCACTGAAAAGCAGTGGGTACAGGAGTGTGAGAAGGAGTATACATAGTTGGGGTGTTGTTGGTCTTGCGGAGCAGAGGCCCACACAACATGGCGCTGGAGTTAGCCTTAAAAGCCCGGTTGAATCAGAGCGTCAGGTCAGTGGGAACCGTTGAGGTCACACGGGTTCAAAGGGGATGAGCAGTGTCAGCAGAGGAAGCTGAGGCCCTGTTTGAAGGGCTGTTCTAAGGCACAGACAGGAGGCTGAGGGGGCAGGACTGGCTGCCTGCTTCCCCTCCTCTGGCCCCTCCATTCGCGCGCCACCCTGCCAGGGGAGGATTGCGGAGTCTCTGGAAGTCGGTGGAGTTGCCAGCCGTGTGGGGTGAGGTCCACAGGTTCAAGATGAAGACTGCAGTAGACAGGAGCTATGACACTGAGCCAAGGGCCACACATTTTATATGTGGGGGCTCGGGGGATGAACACTCTTCAGGCTCTGTCTGCCTTGTTTGGTTTTTTTTTGTTGTTGTTGTTGTTTTGTTTTTTTTGTTTTTTCGTTTTTTGAGACAGTTTCTCACTGGCCTAGAACTCAGCCAAGCTGGCACACCAGGGATTCCTAGTGACCTGCCTGTCTCCCTAATGCTGAGCACCCACTACTCACAGGATTTTTTTTTTTTTTTTTTTTTTGTTAATATGGGTTCTAGGGATGGAACTCTGGTCTTCGTGTTTAAAGGCAGATATTTTACTCACGACCCCTTTGATGCCAGGGTCTCTACTGGAACTCACCCAGTAGGTGAGATCGGCCGGCCAGTGAGCCCCTCCCTGCTACCTCCCCTTCCCCAATGCTGGGGATAATTAGTGTGCACCAACAAGCCCGTCTTCTTTCATGGCATTTGGGGTTTGAACTCAAGTCCTCAAACTTACAAAAGCTTTCCAGCCCGAGCTGCCTTCCGGGTTCCACACCTCTATCAACACGAGCCTTTAACCCTTGCAGTTTTACGAGTGGTCAGTGAGTTTTAATGAAGCCTGCTTCAAGAGAAGGGTACGTGACACCCGATCTCTGTCACCTGTCTGATCCCAGGGTAGCCTCTTAGCGCCTGGAGATTAAAGTCCAGTCTGGGTCTGAGACAGGCGGGGCTGAGGGAGGGACTGGATGTGCCTGTTTTCCAGACAGTGAGGCCTAGGGTCAAAAGGTGTCTGAGCTGGCCTGTGTGTCTTGTGACTTGTTCTCTGCATCCTTGGCCGCCCCATCTTGTGACCATATTAGTCTCTAGGGATTTTATAACCTTGCTAGGTGCTTTCCTGCAAAGACTGCCAGCCTCATTGAGCAGCTGAGAAAGCAGGTGCCCACTGGAGAGGTGGCTCCATTGGGAAAGAGCTTGCTTAGCATGGGCGAGACCCTGAAATGTTAGCACCAAACCAACAAAGTGTGGTGGTTTCTCCGTCATCCCAGGAGAAGGAAGGGTTAGAAGTTCAACATCATCTTCGGCTATATAGTAAATCAAGACCAAGTTTGGATATACAAAACTCCAGCCCAAAATAAAGGGGGGAAATGAAAGAAGAGGAGAGAGAGACACACACAGAAAGAGAAAGAGAAAGAACATAGCAGCATACACATGGAAGCCATAGGTTGATGCCAGGGTGTCTTCATCTACATAATTGTTTCAGACACATCTCTCACTGAGTCTGAAACTCACTAATTTAACTAGACTGTCTGGCCTATGAGCTCTAGAGATCCACCCATCTGCCCCAACCCCACGCAGCACTGGAGTTACAAGTGTGCGTCACCACCACGTGTGGCTTGTTACGGGGGTGCCAGAAACCTGAACTCAGGTCCCACACTGCACAGCAGGTCTTTACTAACTCACTACCTCTCCAGCCCTAGCAGACAGCCTCCCAACAGTCTGCCAGGAGCCAGGCTCAGTACCACATGTTAGGGAGGCGTGGCCCACACTTGCCTCTGGAAATCTCTGTTTACAGCTGCCTAAGGTGCTCCCCAAAGTCCCCCTTCCTTATCCTTTCCCCGTTTCCCAGCGCCAACCAGTCCGTGTGAGTTATGTGCTTTTCTTACCTCCCCAAAGGTGGTGCGACCTGCTTCTTAACATCCTATGAAGTGAGTCATTTAACTTAGACAGGGCAGGAGGCTCAGACTCTAAGGAGTTTCAAATGGAAGCACAAGAGGCAAATTTGATCAAGTTTCTCCACGTTTCCCCCCTACCAAGTACACAGGACTGTCACCATGACCGGTTCTGGGAATTTCCTAGTGTCTTGACCCTTGCCCTCCTAGGGAGACACGGTGTCCAAGTAAGACAGTCAATAGCACGCTTCTCCACGATACCATCAGAATGGAGGCGCGCAGGGCGCTTGGTGGAGAAGAGCAGGAACCACTGGGCAGGCTGGGTGGGAAAGGCGTCTCTGACAAGCATGGGAACAGTTGGCCTCATTCCTGGAGGGGAGGGACAGGTGCCAGGAGGTTTGAAAGAGGATCCAGGCATGGCACTATATTAATCAGACTGCCATCCATAGTGTGTGTGTGAGTGTGTGTGTGCGCGTGCTCACACAGAAGCCGGAATGCACGTGGAGTTCAGAAGCCAATCTTAACTGTTGTTATTTAGGCACTATCTTCTCTCCCTCCTCAGTCCCCTCCCCCCTCCTGTTCTCCCTCCCCCTCCCCCTTTCCCTGACCTGGAGCTCCTCAGTGCCTAGCTTATCCTGGGCCCGCTGGCTGGCCAGCAAACCCCAGGGATCTGACTACCTCTGCCTCCCCAGCACTGGGATTACATACATTTACTGTGTAAAGCACGCACTTTAGCCACAAGGCCACCTCCCCAGCTCCAGTGTGGGCTTTTCATTCTGGGTAAAGATCCTGAGACAAAGACCGGTAAGGGACTTGTTTTCGGTTAGTAACCACCTGGCCAGGCTCCAATAGAGGAGGGAGGACAAGTAGAACAAGGAATACCCCTCCCCCAGTGAAGGTGGGTCTAAGGGGGAGGCCGGGGAGTCTGGTCAATGTTTTCCATGGTACGAGCAGAGAACAGGGCTGGAGGAAGTGGGATTGCTGGGTCTTCCCTGGTACTGCAGGGCTTTGCCAACTCACTGCTTTCCTGCTGTCTTCCAGGCCCACAGGCTGTTGGGCCCTAAGAAGCCCCACCGGTCTTTCTTTGAGTCCTTCATCCGGACCCTCATCATCGCATGCACTGCCCTGGCTGTGGTCCTTTCTTCAGTCTCCGTCTGTGATGGCCACTGGCTCCTAGTGGAGGACCACCTCTTCGGGCTGTGGTACTTCTGCACCATCAGCAACCACAGTGAACCACACTGTCTGAGAGACTTGAGCCAGGCCCATGTGCCTGGGCTGGCTGTAGGCATGGGCCTAGCACGCATTGTGGCCGCCATGGCTGTGGTGGCTGCCATCTTTGGCTTGGAGCTGCTCATTGTCTCCCAGGTGTGCGAGGATGTCCGTTCTCGGCGCAAGTGGGCCATCGGTTCCTACCTCCTCCTGGTCGCCTTCATCCTCTCCTCTGGGGGTCTGCTCACCTTCATTATCCTCCTCAAGGATCAGATCACCCTCGTGGGCTTCACCCTGATGTTTTGGTGTGAATTCACCGCCTCCTTCCTCTTCTTCCTCAATGCCGCCAGCGGCCTTCACATTAACAGCCTCACTCAGCCCTGGAACCCTCCAGCAGGGACCCTGGCTTATGGAAAACGAAGTCATGATGGGACTCCTCTGATATAGGACCACTGGCTGAGATTAAAGGGACAGTCAATGACCTTGGCGCTGCCTCTTAAGCACCTAGCTCTACAAATGAATGCCCTGGGAGTCACTTCAGCTGACCTCCGGGGCAAAGGCAGAGAGTGCCTCAGTACCATGGCACGCATAGGTTATTCAAGCTATTAAAATGTCAATTCTAAATAAGAAGAATGTCCTAAAATGTCTTCTTCAGGTGTTTTCTTCCCTGACTGGAATAGGGTTGAGAGAGACCAGAAGTCAGCTCCAGGTTGGCTGCCCAGCTACATAGGGCTCAAACCTGTTTCACTGATTGCTCTGGGATGTGGGCTGGAGAGGGCCTAAGACTATTTTTAAATGATTTTTTTTTGGTGTATATTTGTGTGTGGGAGGATGCGAGAGTATACATGTCTTCACATGTGCATGGGTTCACATATGTGTGGATGCACATACAAGTGTGTACATGTGGAGGTCTCACATCAGTGTCTGGACTCATCCTTAATTGCCTTTCTACCTTTAAAAAAGACTTTCTTTCTTTCTTTCTTCCTTTCTTTCTTTCTTTCTTTCTTTCTTTTACGTATATGCGTGCCCTCTCTGCATATATACCTACACTCCAGGAGAAGGCATCAGATCATACTATAAATGGTTATGAGCCACCATGTGGTTGCTGGGGATTAAACCCAAGATAGTGCTCTTAACCACTAAGCCATCTCTCCAGCCCCTGCTTTTCTACCTTATTCATTGAGGCAGGGTCTCAGTCAAACCCAGAGCTCACCTGTAAGGCTAGTCTCTTGAACGAGCTTGCTCTAGGCACACCCTGACTCAGCCTCCAAGGCCTAGAAATACAGGCGCGTCACCACGCCCATCCAACATTTACATGGGTTCTAAGGATGCTTCAATGGCAAACGGTTTCGAGCTTTCTAAGAATGGCTCAGTCCTCCACCTAAAGGACCAGTCTGGAACCTTCTCTCATTAGCTCCAGGGGACTTTGCACACATTTTCCTGGCTTTACCAGGATTCCCCCAGAAAGTCTTGTGGATAGTAGCTTTCAATCTATTGACTTAAAGTCTGCCCTCCCAACCCCCTATCCTTTGGGTGGACCCACAAGCTCTAGAACACCCCAGTTTCTAGGATCTAACTCCTCTCTCTCTGCTCAGTTTGAAGTCTTCCTTGAACAACTGCCCAGCAAGGGTACTCAGATGATTTCCAAAAGAAAAAGTCCCTGAGGCCAGTTTAGAGTCAGGACTGTTTTTGAGACTATCAGTTGTGAGGTTTCAGAGGCCTCAGGATCGGTTTCTGATCCTGGAGCACCTTTCAGAGCGTAGTATGCTTCCAAGGCTGAACTCCACAGTGGGTGAGGAGACAAATATTGTATAATCATTAACAGCTTGCAGGGGATAGGTGGTGAAAGGGGTCAAGAACCAGTGATTTCCATTTTCTCTCTCTCTGTCTCTGTCTCTGTCTCTGTGTGTGTGTGTTGTATGCATGTGCATGTGTGCACAGGTATGAAGGTGCATGTGTATGCATCAGTGTATGTAGGACAGAGGGTGTGTTGTTTCTCACTTTCCCTTTTGTGTGTGGATTCTCATTGGGTCTCCTCTTTCCATCTTGTTCGAGACAAGGTATCAGCTGCATATACAAGGATGAACAGCTGATGGGCTCCCAAGGATTTCTCGTCTCTCTCCACCCCAGGGGCACTGGGTTACAGATGTGGTCACAACTGCATCCGTCTTTACATGGGTGCTGGGAATCCCAGCAGTGCTTTTACCCACTGAGCCATTTGTTTTCCGAGATGGTCTGTCTCTGGTCTAGAATTTACCAAGTAGTCTAGGTTGGCCAGTGAGCTCCAGGGTCCCCAGTCTCAGCAACATGAGCCACCATGCCCAGCTTAAAAACACAAAACAAAACACATTGGTTCTGCAGATGGAGCTCCAGTCCTGTGCTTGCAAAACTGGTCAAGCAGCTGAGCTGTCTCCTCAGGCCCCAGATCTGAAGTTTTGCGCATTCTCTTGCCTTGGTTCCAGTTTTTTCCCACCCAGAAACAAGGTGAAATCTTTCATGTTCTGTAAGCTCACCTTCTCCCCCAGCCACTGGCTGGGTTTTCAGACTTTCTCTTAATCTTGTCTCTTCCCAGATCTACTGTACATGCCCGTGATTTTTTTTTTTTCCAGGATTTTTCCCCCTGGAGATCAAACCCAGGGCCTTATACATGCTAATCAAATACGCAACCACTGAGGACCCATTTTATTTTGAGACAAGGTATCTCCCAGGCTGGTGTTTATTTTGTGGGCTTAAGTGGTGCTACCACTTCAGCCTTCCCCAGTAACGTCTGATGTGATTTTTGTACGTGTGTGTATATACATAGTCATGTGTACACATATGTGTGTGAGGGCACACATGCATTGCCAATCAAAAATCAGCCCTAGGTATCATTCTCTAGACTACATGCCTTGTTTCTGAGGTGGTTCCCCTCACTGGCCCAGAACTCACCAAGTATGCTTTCCTGGATGGCTGGTGAGCCCCAGGACCTCTTGCCTCCCCCCCCCCAACACCTTCCCATCACTGGGATTGTAGGTCTTTACAGAGACGCCAGGCTTTTCGTGAGTTCTTGGGACTGAACTCATATTCTTAGCCAGTCTACCCACTGAGCCGTCCCACCCTTCTAGGATGATTTTAAACATCTTCATCTTACTTATGATTGTGTATATGTGTGTGGGCATGTATACATCCTACACATGTAGGGAATGGAGAACTCTGGAGCTGGTTTCTTCTCTCCGCCTTTGCATGGTTTCCAGGGAGCCATCGGAAGTCACCATGCTGGCTCAGACAGTACCTTCACTGGCGAGCCACCCCTGGAGCCCAATTTTAGGAATTTTTTATTTCAGATGGTCTCCCAACGTTGAAGCTGGACCACCACCAACACAGACCTTGGACGACCCCACACACTGGTAAGGATCACTCATATCTAAGGCTCCGTGAACCTGGGCAGACACTCTCCAGCTGAGCCGTATTGCCATCCCCACCTGAGGAGCCTGTGCGAGCTGTCTGGTTTTATCAAAATCAGTTCACGAACCATTTGGTCTGGTTCTCTGCCTGGGTTCCCAAGCCTGCAGTGTGCAAACAGGAGACGATGTCTCCATTTCTGTCTGGGTGTCTCTGTTAGGTCTCATTTTGGAAGACATTTCATCCTTGGTCATCCTCTCGTGGAGTCAAGGAGTGCAAACACTCGGCATGGAGAGCCGTGGAAGTTAGAGGTCAGGGAGATGGACCTTTGTCCTTCCCTGTTTGAGAGTTGGGAAATCACCTGCCTCGAAGCCCATATGATTAAAGTAGAAAGACTGTGAACAAGGGCTCCACGGAAGTGTTGCTCGGCTTACAGGGTGCTTGCCTGTGAATAAAGCCATGAGTCTGATTGCCAGGGCCACACACACCAGGTGTGGTGAGGGTGCGCAGCCTGTAATTCTAGCACCCAGAAAGTGAAGGCAGGAGAACTGCAAGTTCATGGCCATCTTCAAGTACCTAGGGAACAGCAGACCAGCCTGGGCTAGAGGAGAGGCTGTCTCAAAGTAACGGGACTTCCATATTGAGGTTGAGTAGCTTGGCCAAGCCATCTCTCACCCACTGAGAAAAGTCCAGCTTCCTTTCTAATGCGCTTCCTCAATTTTCTAAGCTTCTAGGCTTGTTCCTAAAAGTGAGCTTGGGAGACAGGGAGGCTCCCCCCTCCCGTGGGGAGGAGTTGAAATGTGATCTAGAACACACTCCCTCTCCAGGTAGCAAAAGACTGACACACAGACTAAGGCTTTTCTGGATGTCACTTTATTCCCCTCCCCCTTCTGGGGCTGCTGAATTGCTCTTAGAAGAACAAGAAAGACCAAGTCACAGGCCTATTCCTGCTCCATGAGGACCTAGTCTCCTCTTATTTGATCTCTGAGGAAGATCAGACCTGAGGGGCAGGCCTGTTCAGCCACTTGGGCACAAGATGGTTATCAGGCAGATGTCTGTCCTGCTGAATATCCAACCCTTTGTCCACTGGTGCCTTTCGACAGCATCAGATGACACTGGCCCCGGGGATGCTCCGGCTCTGCTCAGAGGTACCAGCCTTGGTGCTGTGGGTGGGGCCGTTGGTGGCTTTGCTGAAGGAGTTGCTGAGGGCCACAGGGCGAAGCGGGAACTCTTGGAGGTGCCACTGGCGCCATTTCTTCTGAACTTCCAGCTGCACCTGCCCAAGACCGCCATCGGCTGCAGCAATTGCTTGGGATGGAAGGGCAGGCCCGTGCCTGGAACCTGACTCACTGGTCGCTCCAGCTTTTCCTGTTCTACTGTGTCCCCTTGCCTAAAGGCCTGTCCCTGTAGAGAAGGTACCGAAGCCCCGTAACCTGAGCACTTGTTTTGGCCTTTAATTTTTCAAATTATGTTTTACTTTATTTTTGTAGAGACAGGCAAGAGGGGGGAGAGAGAGTGAGTGAGCAAGAGAGCAGATGCACGCATGGTATTCTGTGAGGTCAGAGGGCAACTTGAGTTTCTCCTTCCACCATGTCAGCTCCGGGAACTGAAGCTGGTTGTCAATTAGGGCAACCGCTCTCACCCACTGAGCCACCCTGCTTGATCTATACCTGCCTTCTTTCAACACTGTGTCCCACAGAAAAGGAGTGAGATGTGTTCCACAAACGGCAGCATCAAACCCCTCAGCCTAGCTCAGAATCTGTCTGGATCTAAAGATTTGCTCTGCGGACACTTCCTAGGTGGTCCCCCATAGAGCACTCGAACCAACCCCTGAGCTCAGGTGTGCTGTTTGATTTTTGGGAAACCTCTGAGGTCATTCCCATTCAAGTGTGTGAACGAGACAGACTGGCCGGTAGCCACAGAGACACTTGGCTTGGGCGCAGTAACTAATTTAGCCAGGGCCAACGTCTAGAGCTTCGTATCATGAACCGGAAGCCTCTGTGCAAGGCTGGGGCGGTTTCGAGTGACCCACTTTACTCGCAGGAAGTGACCAGGTCACACACAAAGCAAGCATCAGAACTGCCAGGAGCTTGGGTTCTGGGGGGTTGTGGGGGAGGGGAGCTAGCTGGGCTCATCTGGATTTTCTGAACTTGCCCACAGATAAGAAGCACCCAGAGAGCTTAGTAAGGATCACATCACCAACCTCAGTCCAGACTCACAGAATCTATTTCTGCTGGCTTTGTCCTGGATATATTGTCCAGGATGTGATTTAATGTAACCCCAGGTGACTCTGCCAAGCAAGCAGACCTGCCTGAGAACCCTTCCCAACCCTTCCCGCTGCTTTCTCCAGGGAGCTTCTGCATTGGAATCCCATGGTTCCCTGGGACACTCACCTCACCATTGAGGAAGCAGTAAAGGACAGCTACCACCAGCCCCTGCCAGAAGGAACAGGGTTAGTTCATATGCTGGGTTGCTGGACTTAGCTCACCCTTCCCAGCCATCTGCCCTGCCTGAGTATGCCTCAAGCACTTGAGAGAGCATGTAAGGCTGAGAGCACACATACAAGTACATATACACACATATTAGTGTGAACACAATCTCTCTCTCTCTCTCTCTCTCTCTCTCTCTCTCTCTCTCTCTCTCTCTCTCAAACCTTTTAGTCTTGGAGAATTCCCTACTTTGGGGACCAAGTGCCCTGATACGCCTGTCTTGTTGAACCCAAACCAGAAATCATTTTTACCTATTGGCCCTGAGGCCTGGCACGTGACCTCTAACACTTGTCAGAGGCCCCTGTTGTATGCCCCCCCCCCATCCCACTGTAAGAGGCACAGTTAGCCTGTAATCCTGTAGGAGATCCATGAGACGCAACCAATTCCTGCTGAAGAGCAGGTGTGTGGTAAGAGCAAAAAGCATGTGCAAATGCAGGTGCATTGTTAGCAATCAGGAGAAGCTCTGGACAAGGCTGTGTGTCTCCTGATTCGGAGGGGTTGAGTCTCTCTGGACCTTCTCTCCGTGTTCCAAGGATCTTAACATGCGACTGTGTCAGGTTAGGGACGTCCACAAATGTCTGCAGAACCTCTAGTGATGAGTAATGTCTGATGCTGTCAACTTGACAGGGGCTAGGACCACCTAGGAGGAAATCCTCTGACCCTCCCTGTGAGGATTCTCTAGATTGAGTTAATCAAGGTGGGAAGACGCTCCCCCAATGTGGGTGGCTCTGTTGCATTCAGTAGAGGGAAAGCTGAGCGCCTGCATTCACCTCTCTCCCGCATCCTGACAGTACAGATACAACGCCAGCAGCTGCCTCAGGTCCTGCTGCCAAGGTTTCTCCACCATCATCAAGGACCACACCGTATAACTCTGAGGTTTTTTTTTTTTTTTTTTTTTTTTATCACAGTAAGAGGAAAGTAGCCGATCTAAGGAGAACCTGCTCCCTTCCTCCCTTAGAGAGGACCTTTACATTCTACCTTCTCACAGGCCCGACCTCCATCTCCCCGGATAATCTTCCTTCCCCACAGACTTTCATACACAGCTTGAAATTTTGGCTGATCAGGCCCCATCTTCCCTAGTCCCCTGAGGGACTGACTGCTACTTACCAAGTTGAAGGACCCCAAATAGCAATGAAACTGCTCCTCCACAGTGGGCTTAATATGCACAAGTACTCAAGAATGCTGACTTTGTGTTTGGTGTGTGTGTGTGCATGTGTGTGTGTGTGTGTGCGTGTGTGTGTGTGTGTACATGTGTGCCTAAGTATCCATGTGCTCCCCATGTTTTTCTGAGACAGGATTTCTTGCTGCTGACCCTGTGACTTCCTGAATGGGCTCCATGAATGTACCATCTCTGTCCCCTCAGTACCTGGGTTACTGGCACCCACCTCAGCGTTTTACATGAATGCTGTGATTCTAGCTCAGGTCCTCATTCAGGGAGCACTTTACCCACCGAGCAATCTCGGTAGCTTTGCAGGGGTAGGACTTGAATCCATGGCCTCAGACATGCTAAGTACATGTTATACCATTGAGATACAAAGCCAGAACAATACTGGTGAAGTGGTGTATTATTAAAGATTTATTTTTACTTATGTGCAGTTATGTGCATTAGTCTGAATGTGTGTATGCTACAGTGTTCAGGTGCCTGTGGAGGCCAAAAGAGAACATGGATTCCCTGGAGCTGTTACAGGCGATTGTGAGCCACCTGATAGAGGTGCTAATAATCAAACTCCGGTCTTTGTAAGAGCAGCAAGAACTCTTGAGCACCGAGCCATCTCTCCAGCCAGGGGCCACACTGCTTTGTTGTTTTTGTTTGTTGCTTCTTAGACAGGCTCCTGCTACATTGTCTAGGATGGCTGGTGAATTCAGGTTCACTCTGCTCCTCTCTTTGATATGTAACTTAAACTTTGACATGTTTATATATATGAATACACACACACACACACACACACACACACATATATATATATATATATATATGTGGGGACATATGCATATTTCCTGTATGTGTTTATATATAATAAGAATGCACACTTTTGGGGACAGAACATCATCAAGCACCTCACAAGCCACTGGCTGGCTTGGAATCCATAGTGTAGCCAAGGCTAGTCTAGAGCCTGATGCTGTCTTCCTGCCTCTGCCGTCCAAGGGCTTGGAACTGCATGTGTGGACCATGTTTTTAATGATGTTTTTGTTTATAAGAAAGTCCATGGGATGTTAGAAAAGATTTCTTGTTTTTTCATTGTTTTTCAACCTCATATTCCCAGTCCTGGGGACAGCAATCCCTATCTATTTGGAGAGGCAGCTCTGGGACCCCAAGCTCTCTGAATGCTCATTACCCACTTTAGTGGTCAAGTCAGATCCTTCCAACAGTTTGGACCAGTCCTCAAATCCCACAGTCAGTGGATGGGTTACAGTGAACCTATTATTACATATGCAACAGGACCAGGGCCAGGGAAGCTTCTCAGAGGAGGGTACAAGGCACAGCCTGGGGTTGGGTCTGAAATAGGAGAGAGGACAAGATCTGACTCCCTGGGTCTCCAGTGAGGCATCTTCCCTGCAACCCAGAGCAATGGTAGTTGCCCAGCTCAGTCTGCCCAGAGGAGAATCCAAAGGACAAAGGGAGAGTGTGGCTGTTACTCATTCTGAGGCTGAGACAGCCCCACTGGGAGGGCTCTGCTAGTCTTGCTCAGAGTGGGAATGACAGCAAGGAAAACTTAGTGAGAAAAATGTCCTCAAGTCCGAAAGCACGATCACAAGGCTTCTTTGGCAAGGAGCTTACTCTCATTGGTATATTGGTATGTGTGTGTGTGTGTGTGTGAACACATACATGCCTGGGTTTTACTGGGCAATGGAACCTAGGATGTCAAGTATGCAGGGCAAATGTTCTACTAGTGAGCCACAGGCCAAATCCATCGGCTTCCATCTAATGGATACAATGAGTCTTAAACATACTGTTCTTGCTTTGGCTTCTGGAAAGCTCCAAATCCAGGCCTGCTATGTAGTGAAGAAAGACCATGACTCTTCCCTCCTCCCTCCTCCTCCCAAGTACTTGGATTACAAAGTACACTGGTTTATATTCTGCACCCCCATAAGTCATCTACATATTTTTTTCTCTTCTGTTGTTTTTGAAAGTGACTTCATGTTATTTTTGGAAGGAAATGGTTACAAGCAAATAAATAAAACAACAATGTGAGGCTCCAGACTCCAGTTAAATTTTTTTCTCCCCATCTGTTGTTGTGGCCTTAACAGTCAGAGCATTTTGGTAGAGATGGGTGGCCTCCCTCACCTCCTGTTGGATGATTCTGGTTAAAAACCCTATAGCCAGGGGCTGAGAAGATGGCTCAGTAGGTAAAGGCCCGAGTTCCATCCAGAGCCCATGTAAAATATTCAGGGCATGGTGGCACACTGGGGAGACAGAGACTGGCAGGTCCCTAAGGCTGGCTGGCTGGTTAGCGTGGTCTAGCCTACTCAGTAAGTTCCAGGCTAGAGAGCTCCTGTCTAAAACACAAAACAGAAATAAGGTGGACAACACCTGAGAAATATTGTCCCCTGGCACACTCATTTGAGCACAACACACTCACAATCACACACACATACATATACACATACCACACACACACTACACATATATACACACACTATAATACACACACCACACACACATGCACACACATATGCTCTCTCTCTCTCTCTCTCTCTCTCTCTCTTTCTCTCTCTCTCTCTCTCTCTCACACACACACACACACACACACACACTCCTGCCATCCACCCCCATTTCCTGTCCTTAAGGGTAGCTGGAGTCCAGTTTAAATAAAGCGCTGACGTTGTGAGTTTCCAATTTCTTAGGCATTTCCTCTTGACTTCCCAGTAAGACAAGGAAGATTCACGGGCCTGCCTGTGACTTTGGGCGGCCTGTGCCTCATTGTGGGTGTGAATGCACTACCTCCTACAGTTGAGTGACATCATGTCCCTCATGCAGGGGTGATTTTGCCTTTCTTTCTCCCATTTCCAACATGCCTTTACTATTGGAGACTCGAAATCATCCCTGTGACAGGCTTGCTAACTTTGCAGCCTCATTTCTCTCTAAGAAAATTGAAATCTCCCCCCTCTTTCTCTCTCTCTCTCTCTCTCTCTCTCTCTCTCTCTCTCCACGCCACCTCCCCCTGTGTGTGTACCTGTGTGTAGATGAATTCATGTGTGTAGATGTGGAGGTCTCAGGTGTCTTTTGACTTTTTATTTGACATAGGGTCTCTCCTCGGCGTGACCTGTCTCCAAGTAGGCCAGGCTAGCTCACTAGTGACCTCCGTAGATCCATCTGTCCCTCCCTCCCATCTTGCCATCGCTGGGACTATAGGCATGCACCCCATGCAGACTTTCTGTAGGATCCAGGGATCGAACTCAGGTTCCCACGCTCACACTGTCAGCCCTTTCCCGAGTGAGTCATTGCTCTCGTCCTGAGGAGTCCTCTTTTAAGTCACGGTTCCCAAAACCGTACCTGGAAGGAGCCCAGGGCCAATTCAAAGAACAGCTGGACCTCCATGGCGTCTTCTGGGGAGAAGGCGAAGACACTGTAGTGGATGCCGAAGAGAGGGATCAGGAGGAGCGTGGACTTGGCCAGGCGCCTGGGAACACAGGGACACAGTGACACTCCTGATCTGCCTCAGCCCCATACACAGAGAGCTCAACTCATTTAGGGCCTGACCGCTTTAAGTTTTGCTGCAATGTCTCCAGATATGTTTTTCAGTTTGGGAGGTTTTGCTTGTTTTTCTGGATCTGTCTCTCGTCTGCCTGTCTATCCATATCTGTCATTTTTCTATGCACCTATCAGCTATTTATCTGTCATTTATCGATCATTTTCAAATGTCCTGCTTATCTATAAATCAGCTGTTTATCCATCACCTACCTGTGTTCTGTCTGTAAATGTTTGCGTCCGTATCTGCCCTCCATCTGTGTAGTTGTCTATCCACCCACTTATCTATGATCCGTGTATTTTTCTGTGCTAGGTGATGAGCCCTGGCCCTCACTCACGCTTGGCACACATTCTGTTATAGAGCATCATCTCTAACACATTTCCATTTTTTTTGAAAACTCTCTTAAGTCCTGTGTGCTTGTCACGTGGTAAGGGCAACGCTTGCCAGACTCCTGGCTAAGCCTCGGTGCTTCTGGCCACCCACCTCTATCTGTAACACATAAATAAAACTAAACTAGTGTATAAATCAGATAGACGCCTGGCCTATCGCCTAACAACAATGCCATGGCCTTTGTAGTTGATGCTACCTCAGCACCTCCTACCGACTTCCTCCCCCTCCCAGCCCTGCAATGGTCAGATCTCTCTGCTTGTAGGTTTCCTGTCTGATTTCGTAGTTTCTCTCTGCACAGTGCCTGAGGTTCCATGCTCGGCCTAGTTCCACCCGTCCACCCTAGTGACACCATGTCTATGTCCCCAGCCTGTCATCCCACTTAGCACTGCCCAAGCTCTTTGCTCAACACTTACTTATAATGATTTGTCTCATTTCCTCTTGTTTCTTGAGTTCTAAGTTTTCTCATCAGGATTCTTAGAATGTTTATGAAAAAGATGAAATTGATCTGCAAAGCAAAAGGCAAAGGCCAGGCTGAAGATGGTTTGGTTTCCTGAGTCCTCTGTCCAGGCCCTGACCCCTAGATCTGGGGACAGGACAGACACCACAGCCAGAATGGCAAATCATAGCTGTTCATCCCTGAACCCAGAGTCCCAGTGACATAAATAAATCTAGACACCATGGCTGAAAGCAACACGCACTGCTGTTCAGGGGCCATGACTCACGGATTTACACAACTGCCAGGCAGCCACTCTTGGACTTGGAATCTCCTGTGAATCTTGATGAACGCAGGCTTGCTTGAGCCGTGAGGTCCACTTTTATTTATTTGCTTATTTATTTTTAAGTCTTACGATTTGTATTTTTTGCTCATGCATTTGTGCACACACGCGCGCGCGCACACACACACACAGACACGCACAGTCACATGCATTCTGGTGGCGGTCAAGGGTTAACTCAGTGATGGCTTCTCTCTCTCTCTCTCTTCTGGTGATAGAGCTCAAGTACTTTTTCTCATGGAGTCATTGTGCCACTCCCCCTCTCCTCTTTGATATAGCACACCCTGAGGTAGCTCAGACAAGCCTCCAACTCTAAACTCTCCTGCCTCAGTCTCCTGAGTGCATAATCACCTCATCATGCTTGCAATGAATTTGCTTTCTGGTTGTTGTTGCTGCTGCTGCTATTGGGTTTGGGTTTTTTCTTGGGGGTGGGGTATTTGAGGGTGTTTGTTTGTTTATGCAAATATATGAGCTCCTTCCTGGTCCTGTGAGAGATTCTGCCTCACAAAAGTGAAGCGAATGCTTCCTGACAAGCCTTACCTATTGCCTTCTGCAACTCTTTAGGGAACAGCCTACTGACCTCTGAACTCTGCCCTCTGCGGTCCTGCTGTTTCTATCTCCTGGCCCTTGCTGGGAACTCAAGCTCCAGGCTCTCCAACCCTTAGGGTTACTCACTGCTTCTGAGTTCCCTTACTTGTCCTCAGCTCTGCAGAGGACAGCCACTCACCAGGATGGACAGAATCACAGGCCCTCGAATGACCCACCAGATGGAAGCATTGGAGTTGATGTCCCAGCATCTATGGGAGAGAGTGTTAGACATCATTAGGATTGGGGAGCGAGGCTGACTGGCAGACATGTTCCCTAGTGCAGCCCTCGAAGGGAGGGGAGTGCTTATAATGTCCTTAGGCATCGAAGCAGTGTGCCTCCCATCAAGGTCTGCTCCTCTCGGGGCCAGAAAGATGGCTCCGTGGTTAAGAACACATACTGTTCTTTCAGAGTTCCTGAGTTCAGTTTCCAGTATCCATGTAGGACTGGTCACAGCTACCTGAAACTACAGATCCAGAGGATCCAATGCCCTCTTCAGCCTCCATGGGCAGCTGTACTCATGTGTACAAACCCTACCTGTATGAACATGATTTAAAACCTCAATCTTAAAAATCTCTCTCCGATGTCCAGTTAATGCAGTGCTGGAATCAAACACTGAGTTTTATACGTGCTAGGCACGCATTTTGCCTCGAGCCAGCCATTCCTAGCCGCAGAGGCAGACAGTGGGATACCATGCCGTGCCCTTGCTCCTCCCCCTCCTCCTCTCAGCTTACCCAGTATCTTCTAGAAAGTGCCTGGTGATAGCCCACGAAGCCACAAAAATAGCTGGAGAACCTGACGATCAAAGCAAAGAGAGGCACAGTATGATGCTAACTGTTGGCTGTCAGGGTGACAGGATTTAGAATGACTGAACAAACAAGGCTCTCGGCTGTCTTCAAGGCACTGTCCAGGCTAGGTACACCGTGGTGGGAACCCACCCCAGCATTATCCCAAGGCCTGGGGTCTTGGGCTGAATAGAAAGGAGAGTGAGCTGAGCCCCAGCATCTGCTTCCCGACTGTGGCTGCCACGTGAGCAGCTGCCTGGGGTTCCCACTGCCGGGGGTTCCCACTGCCTGGGGTCCCCACTGCCTGGGGTTCCCACTGCCTGGGGTCCCCACTGCCTGGGGTCCCCACTGCCTGGGGTTCCCACTGCCTGGGGTTCCCACTGCCTGGGGTTCCCACTGCCATACCTTCGCCTTCGCTACCATCATGGTCTGTTTGCCCTCAAACCACGAGCCAAAACAAGCACTTTCCTAAGTTGCTTCTGTCATGGTATTTAGTCACAGCAAAGAGACAAGGAACGTATTCTTCAACACAGGCACAGTGAACAGACATTTATCCTTGTCCAGGTACTAAGCAGATGGCATGGAAACCCCTTTACCATCTCATAGCGTGCGTGTATTCGTGCGTGCATTCGTGTGTGTGTTCGTGCGTGCGTTCGTGCGTGCGTGCGTACAGCCACAGGCCTTCAGGGTTCTGTAGTGCTGGAAGGACCGCTATGGGGTCAGATGGAACCCGTAGGGAGAGTTGTCTTTATTATTCACGTGCTGATTTCTGTACTCGCCAAGAGTCCCGTACAGTCCAGACTTTGGTACTGTTACTTTTATGAAGCATCACCTGTCTCGGGGTTTTACAGACGTTCTCCTCCGTTACCTTCTGATTGGTCAGTAAAGAGCTTGTCAGCCAATTAGCTGGGCAGAAGAGAACAGGGTGGGACTTCTGATTTGAGTGGGGGAGGTGTCCCAAGGGAGGAGAGGCAGGGCAAAGGAGGACCAAGAGGAAGGAAGAGAAGAGGTGGCCATGAGGCGGAAGGTTCAAGAGGAGGTCATAAGGCGCACATCACTGAGGGATTCTCATGAGGACACACATGGAGCAGGGCACGTCAGGATGAGACTCGAACTGCAAACAGCATGCGGCAGGGGCTGGGGGGGAAATAGCCTGGAGGGTTAGAGCAGCCCAGAGGCTGCTCAGCTCAGGCTTAGCGCATGTCTCTGTGCCCACTGTTTGGGTGCTGGAGAGAGAACCCATAGGCTTCACCCTTAAACTACATCCTATAGGAACACGATCTTCCTGAAGACTGCTGAGGGGGAGAGAAGGCGCATAGATGTAATTTGGGGGAGGCCCTGGTTTGAAATGGGGTGTACCTGGCAGAGTCAGGTAGATAGAGGGTTCAGCAGGTAGAAAAACCATTAACGTTACCGAAGTACTGACTTGTACAAACCTCGTCCTATGGAGTGGGAGATGGGTCAGTGGGTGGGAATGCTTTCTGGGCAGTCACGTACTGTCTGAGTCTGTGTTCCCAGAAGCCACCTGAAGAGGCCTACACCGTCAGGTCTTACTCTTTGCTTGACTTTTTCTCTGAGACTGGGTCTCATTAGCCCAGGTTGGCCTGGAACTCAATAGGTAATTGAGGATAACCTTGAACTCCTGATTTTCCTGCCTCTGCTTCTTGAGTGCTGGTCTGACAGATGTATACCACCATGCTGGGTGCTACAGACTGAACCTGGGACTGTGTGCGTGCTAGGCAAGCACTCTAATATACATACACACACACAGATACACAGGCACACACACAGATACACACACAGGCACACACACAGACACACACACACCGAGATGAGGCTTCACTACATTGTCCAGTGGCCTTAAACTCCTGACTCCAGTCGTAGTTCTGCCTCAGTGTCACTGGGAGCTGAGGCCCCACACTTCCATCACCATGCCCAGCTTCTTTGTCACTGTGGCTCAGGCAATGATTCTAACAGGTGTACAGGTCTATACAGTGAATGGGGAGAGGCCAGGCACACAGGTGACTCCATTTTAGATCTCTAGTAAGCACATCTCCACCTCACTCTGACCCTGTGACTTCAAACAAGGGCATTAAAAGTTGCTTTTCAGGTCCCAGACAAAAGTCCTAGAAATTGGGCTGCTGAGATGCCTTGTTGGGCAAAAGCACTTGCCACTAAGCCTCAGGGCCTGTCTTTAAGCCCTGGACTCAAGAACTAACTCTCAAACTGTTTCCTCGCCTCTGCATGTGTACTGTGGCCTGTGTACGTGCATGCACAACACACACACACACACACACACACACACACACACTCCTCTGTACAGAATGAAGAAATAAATGCAACTTTTTAAAAACGTCCTAGAAATGGCTGAGGCCCCTCCAGTACAGTAGGCACTTCCAGGCCAGTCTCCCTGGGGAGACAGCTTGGCATCTGCTCTGTGGGTGACTCATCTTAACTAGGAACAGAGAGTCAAGGTCACAGACATCAGATCACATCAAAAGATAGAAACAAAACAATCAGAGAAAAGGAACAGAGAGGAAACAGACCATGCAGGAAGCTGAAGGAACTTGAACAAAACAACCCCAGGGAGATCACCAGAGAGACAGGAAAGATTACATTTTTAAGAGACAGCAGGATGCTGTCCATCCAGAGCATCAGAGAACAGAAAGGGCAGAGAAATGAATACACAGTTTCCAAAATAAACACTCAGTAGATGAGCTGGAAGATAAAGACTAGAATCCTCCCCCCACCCAAAGCAAAATAAACAAATTGAAGGTGAAGGCAGAGCTGGAACTTGGGGGGGGGGGGCGGAAAGGATGTATTAGTGACTTGAATGAGTTTCTGCACTAAGAACAAAGCCAGGGCAAAAAGAAAGGATCTAAGAGATGTCTTGGGAGCATCCTCCCAAACAAGGATGTGGTCTGCTGAGATGGGTTGGGGGAGAGAATCAACTCCCACAAGTTTCCCTCTGTTCCTCAGGAAGGTCACACCATCAAATGAACAGGCATGTGAGCCACCGGTCATCCTGAGGAGCCTGAGGCAGGAGGATTGCATGTTTAAGGTCAGCCTACGCTAGACAGGGAGTTCTTACACAAAAACCAAAACTGCAAGAAAAAAGAACTAGAGCCACGGCTCTGTAGAAGAAAGCCACAAACGTGTCAGGGGAAGCAGGGAGGAAGGCTGTGTCAGCTCACGCTCTGACACTTGGAAACACAAAAATCTCTCATTTTTACTGAATTTGGTTTTGAGGTGTGGAAATCAAACTTGGGACCTCCCACATGCTAGGCAAGTACTGTACCTTTGAAATGTATCTCTAATGCTGGCATTTTAAAACTAGTCTTCAGATAACCTCTCTCCGACTAGTTACTTTTTTAAAAGAAGAAGTAAGTATACATGTCTGGAGAGATGGGCTCAGTCCCTCACATTACAAGCATATGAACTTAAGTTTGTACCCCAGCACCACGGGGAGCTGGAGAGATGTGTTTAAGAGCACTTGCTGCTCTTGTAGAAAACCTGGGTTCAGTTCTTAGCACACACACACACACACACACACACACACTGTGATTACAGCTGTTTGTAACTCTAGTTCCTGGGGACCTGATACCCAGTTATGGCCTCTGTGGATACCCGGTACACATATGGTGCACATACATACACAATAGCAAATACTCATACTCAGAAAATAAATATAAAACTACCTTTGGAAAAAAAAAATGTGCCTGGTAATAGGTGTCTGAACCGTGGGAGAGAGGGGAGGCAGATGGGGAGGCATCCTTGGACTTCACTGCCTGCTAGCCCATCAGTCTGGTCCAGGGAGAAACCATCTCAAAAGATAAATGGACAGTTATAGTGGAAGACACTTGACATAGACCTTTGACTTCTACATGCATGTGCATACACTACACCACACACACACACACACACACACACACACAGACACACACACACACACACACACACACACGAGGATTCTTGTTTATTTAATGATTTGGCAAATAAGACTGAAGGGTTTTTCAGAGGATTTGGAGGAATTAATAAACGTCTGTTGGCCTCCTCCCTAATGGAGGACGAGGTCTAATGGAGAGACAAGGTCCTAGCATGTAGAGATTTAGACTGGCAGAACACTCAGGATGACATTCCTAGGAGGGACACTAATTAATTAAGTGCACAAGGAAGGGGGAGGAGCCGGAGAGATGACTGAGTGGTTAAGAGGACTTGCTGCCCTTTTAGGGGACCCAGTTCAGTTCCCAGCATGGCTTGCTTGTTGTTGAATCAATCAGGGGTTCCGATCTTATCCATTTCTCGGATCCTGACAGATTAGGGCTGTGGAGCACAGTGAGAGCTGTGTTCTAAGTTGGAAGCTTTAGGACAGTCAAAGGCAAGTCCCTGTCCCCTGTGGGTTGCCTGTCAGTGCACATCTACTTGTACAGCCCTACAAGCACCTGTTGGTCAAAGGTCACATGCTGCGTAGACTGAAGCGCCTACTGCAGGAGGGACAGTATGTCTGACAGCCTCCCTCTGGCCTCATGGAGGGACGAGACTCTAGTCTGTAGGGATTTAGACAAGCAGAAACATCAGAAGGAGGACACTTCTTAATTAAAGACATAGGGAATAAACCAAATGAAGCCACGTGTCACTCCCGGGAACCTTATTCTACCTAGATCTTTGAGGTTACCTTGAGGTATCCCTGAGGATGGGTGGGCAGACAGACAGATGGGTGGAAGGAGGGATAGATGAACAGATAGATGGACAGGTTTGAAATTAATAAGTAATGTCTAGATAGATGTATAGAGAGGTGCATGAACGGTTATGTGCATAAGTATACAGGTATACGTTTACACACGTGAGCGGGTGGATATGTGGTGTTCATAAGTGGGTGGGTGGACAGACAGACAGATGGGTATTTGAGCACGTAAGTGGCTGAGTGTGTGGGTGGATGTTTGTTGCAGGCAAATAACCCTGGGCCTGCCCTTGTTTAGAGTGTGAATGGACATGTTTGCCCCATCTCAGAGCTGCAGTCTCTCAGAGACTTTTGGAGGCTGGTGACTTGGTTAAATGACCAGTGTAAAACACTGAGCCCACGAAGTGCTCAAGCAACAGAAGCTATTTTCCTTGGCCAGAAAAAGAGAGGGAAAAGATATGTTGTGGGGCCTTTGCATGACAGGCTTGCTATCATTTCCTCTTGCCTAGAAACTGAGTCCTGAACTTCCTTTGGACACCAGGTAATTCGAGTGGCTCATGGCCATTAGTGTGTTGTGATCTTTAAGAGCCCCATGGTTGCCTCAGCCGAGGGTATGAGATTCATGTGGCTCAGTCAGAACAAACTACAGAGTAGTGCAGGGAATGGTGGGAGATGATTTGTTGTGTGTATGTGTGTGTATGAGTGTATGTGTGTGTGAGTGCATATATGTGTATATGGTATATGCATGTGTGTATATTTGTGCATGTGTGTATGTATATGTGTGCATGTGTGTATGTGTATGTGAGTGTATGTATGTATGTGAGTGCATATATGTATATATGGTATATGCATGTGTGTATGTATATGTGTGCATGTGTGTATATGTGTGTGAGTATATGTATGTGTGTATATGTGTGCATGTTTATGTACATGTGTATGTGAGTATATGTATGTGTGTATATGTGTGCATGTGTGTATATGTGTATGTGAATGCATATATGTATATATGGTATATGCATGTATGTATATGTATATGTGTGCATGTGTGTGTGAGTGTATGTATATGTGTAAGGGAATGTGTGCATGTGAATATCTATATGAGTATGTATACATGAACATGTGTATGTGTGTATATGTGTGTGTGGTGTGTGCATATATGTATATCTCTAAGAATGTGTGTATGTGAGCATGTATAGGTGTGTGTTTGTGTACATGGGTGGGAGTATGTATATATCCGTGTGTTATGTGTATATATGTGTGTATATATGTGTGAGTGTATATGTGTGTGTGAGTGTGTATGTGTGTATGAATGTATGTGAATGTGTATATATGTATGTACTTGTGTGTATATATGTGGGGTGTGTGTGTGTGTTAAGGATTAAACCCAGAGGTTCCTTGACTTTGTCTTATTGGAGCGTGGTGGTGAGAAAAAAATATCCCAGAGCCCCTTGAACTGGCAACATGGTAACCCTTGGAATAAAGAAGCTGCTGTTACAAATGGCATCGCAAAGGCAAAAGGAAAGATATTAAAAGCCTGAGTTCAACTTGGTGTGGGGTTGGTGGTCTCTGCACTTGTCAGTTATGTGAGCCAGTCTGCTTCCTGTATCCTGGAAGTCTGCTGTGTTCTCTGGATTCCAGACTTGCAAAGAACCCCAGAAAGAGGACTCAAAGGAAAGTGCTTGGCAGAATAAAACTGGAAACAGCTCAGGGTGCTAACCATTCTGCTGATGCTAAATTACAGCTCTTACTTCACATTTGAAAGACAAGGAAGCTGAAAATAGAGGGTCAACCATCCAGAAACTTGCCAAAAACAACCCATTAGTTAACTGTGTACCTGGGACTGGGCACTACACTCCTGCTTTCTTTCTTTGTTTCTTTCTTTCTTTGTTTGTTTCTTTCTTTCTGTTTTGCATACTGTGCATGTATGGATGAATGGATGGATGGATGGATGGAGGGAGGGAGGGAGGGAGGGAGGGATGAATGGATAGGTGGATGGGTGGATGGGTGGGTGGGTGGGTGGATGGATGGATGGATGGAGGGAGGGATGAATGGATGGGTGGATGGGTGAGTGGATGGATGGAAGGGTGGGTGGATGGATGAATGGATTGATGGATGGAGGGAGGGATGAATGGATGGGTGGATGGAAGGGTGGGTAGATGGATGAATAGATGAGAGGATGGATGGGTGGGTGGATGGATGAATGGATGGATGGATGGAGGGAGGGATGAATGGATGGGTGGATGGAAGGGTGGGTAGATGGATGAATAGATGAGAGGATGGATGGGTGGGTGGGTAGAGGGATAGGTGGTTGGATGGATGGATGCACAGTAGAAGGTTTGGTGAATAAACTGATGGGTAGATGAATGGGTTGGTGGATGGATAGATGGATGCATGGTAGATGGTTTAGTGAATGGATTGATGGGTAGATATATGGAGCTACACTTAGAAATCGAGTCCCCCTAACTCTCAGCTTACCACCCTTTCCTGCATAGCACACATGTATAACACCTTAGACAGACATACCCCATCCGAGGAGCACAAACGCCTGCAGGCACTTCCTTTCTGAGAAGAAGGAGATGGCAAGGAGCGTGTGAAGGTACAGGCCCTCCACCAGCAGCCACGCGTAGTTGGCCATGATGCAGTACTGGAAGAAGATCATGACCAGCTTGCAGCCCACCTGGAAGGGAAAGTGAGCCTGGGCTGTGAGCCTTCCTCGGGTGGACAGAGTGCAACGGTAAAGTGTTTGCTGGGTGAACACGAGACCCTGAGTCCCACAGCCTACATTAGAAAAGCCAGGGAAAGTAGGGCATGCTTGCCATCCCAGCACGGGAGGTGAAGACAGGCAGATCCTTGGGGCTCTCTGACTATTCAACTTAACATATTTGGGTAGGGGGCTGTTCTAGGCCAGTAATAGATCCTTTCTGAATAAAAATGAGGCAGACTGTGAAGAAGGGCATCTGAGCTTGATCTCTGTCTGTCTCTGTCTGTCTGTGTGTCTCTGTCTGTTTCTCTCTGTGTCTCTCTGTCTCTGTCTTCTCTCTTTATCTCGCTCTCTCTTTCACACACACACACACACACACACACACACACACACACACACAGACACACACAGAGTGGTGAAAACACAAAGATTCTCATGAAGCCTTTTTTTGATCAGGAGGCCAGGCCCAGTGGGGTCAGTTAAGATGGCCAAATCAAGAAGTGGATTCCAACTGTGAACTGGCCATGAACCTTTGTGAGAAGGACATTTGTGCTCCTTCCTGGAAAACCGTCTGGTACTGACAAACATCTTTATTTTTCCAAGGAGGACACCATAGCCTAGGAAGACAAAGGGGTACCTAGTCAAAGTTAGCAAAACTGTCTTTACTCTTCTGTGTGAGCATGCCTGCTTTGTGTGTGTGTGTGTGTGTGTGTGTTCTCGAACACACACACTTGCATATGCGTGTATATGCATGGATGTATGTGTGTGTGAGTGTGTATGTGACTGTGTGTTAGTGTGTTTGTATATATGAGTATGTTTGTGTGTATGTTTGAGTGTGCGTTTGTATATGTGTGTATGTGTATGTGTGAATGTATTTGTGTATATGTATCTCTGTGTTTGTGTGTGTGTGTGTACACATATTTTCTGGGTGAGAAATAAAAACAACAAAGTCTCTCAAAACAAAACAACAACAACAACAAAACCCTTTAATCTGCAGCCTTCTTCCTTGCCCAGAGTGTAGATGTGCAACCTGGAGTCGTAGCACCCATATTGCAAGCCTGAGATGCAAGGCTCAGAACAGACCAAAGAGAATGGCTGTGCCCTTCATGACATCATAGGGACATGGAGCACTAAGGCTTCCTCATCACTGAGCTGCTTACAGTGGGCAGTTAGGGACCCCGGGTGACACAGTCAGAGTGTAATACTTAGGAGGCATCAGGGAGAGAAAATAGGTCAGACCTGGCAAGATGACATTTTTCTGAAGATGTGTGTCTGCAGACGTTCAAGTGCAAACTCGCCTTTCCCCCTCAAATAACCAGGCAACATCCCCCAGACGTTGCCATTTGTCTGTAGCTGGGAGTTGGCGGAGTCTAGAAAAAAGAAGTCTCACCACAGGTCTAGTTCCCAGAGGGGCTGGTGAGCTCCGGGCACTCAGAACTAAAGGCAGCCTCCACTGATTCTAATACACACGCTTTACACCATGCCTCCATCACTCATGGTACCTCCTGAAACTTCCTCTTCCTGCCAAGCACCGCCTGTTACCTGGAGCATCAGTGTAATCTTAGTGGTACGTTCAAGAAGGACAGTAAGCTACAGGACCTGGTCCTGTCCAAGGTCAGTCTAGGACATTTAGGCATGTTACCCTATGGTCATCGCAGTAGGTGACGTCATCTGAGGGGAAGAGCACAGCATCCTTGATGAAAATGGACAGGGCGCGCAGGATGAAGGACACGAACAGGTGCATGTGGATGTAGTTGCGAGTGCAGTGCAGCTTCCTGTCAGAGAGAATGTGGGGCTGCAAGATCATGGAAGGAGGGGCTGGTGCTCACACAGGGGACCCTGTCCCTGCCCCCTCCGCTAGCATGGAAAAACCAAAGTCCTGCCACCAACCCTCAGGTCCCATCTGTCTCTGTGAAGAGAACCCGCATGAGGGCATAGGTCCCTAGGTGCCCTGTGCTGAAGTGAAGTTACAAAGGTGAAGAGAGCCAGGCCGAGTGGTGCGTGCCTGAAATCCTAGCTCCTGGGTGGCGGAGGCAGAGGGATCACCTCAAGTTCTAGACTAGCAGGAGCTACATGGTGATATGCCATGACTGGGAACAGAGTTCTAGTTTTGTAACAGCAACATGTCTTCTGCCCTGGCTAACCACCGCCTCCAGCTCCCCAATTTTCTCCTGTGCTCTAGGGACTGGAAGTTTGCTACTGGTCCTTTTTGCCACTATTTTACTTTGAGGTCGGATTGTACTCGAAGCCGAGTCTGACCTCCAGTTGCCTTTGTAGCTAAGGATGAGCATGAACTTCTGATCCCTCCACCGGGGTGGCCACAGGCATGTGTCACCGTGACCAGTTATGCAGTGCAGGGGACTGAACCCATGGCTTTGCGCTTGCTATGTAGGCAATGTACTAACTGAGCCACACCCCTAGCCCCACAAGAGCTTCGTACAGAGGGTATCCAACCTTTTAGCTTCTGTGGACTGCACTGGACAAAGAATTGTCCTAAAACACTGCCTTCTGCATTCGAAGGCACGCATACATATTTTTACATACTTTTTTTATTACTTGATATAGCAATAGCACGTTGTCATCTACAAAATTTACTCCTTTTGTGAGTTACCAAAAAAAAAAACCCAAACAAACAAAAAACAAAACAAGTTTTAAGTTTTCAGTTTTGTGTTGGGCTAGATTTATAGCTATCCTGAGCTTAACAAGATGGCCGGGCGGCCTACCCAGACCTTCTTCTTTCCATCTTGGGTAACAGGAAGAGATCTGGGGACTGTGTCCCTGAGGGCTGGGGGTAGTGGAGAGTGGGCAGGATGTTCTCACCGGAAAGAGCAGAGGATGCTGAGGGCGACCAGGAGCATGGCCAAGGAGGAGCTGTAGCCTACAGTGTACATGACCTTGAGTTTCAGCAGGTATGCATGCTGCAGAGAGAGGCACAGGTCAGCCCTGCCTGCCCACCTCGCTGGAGCTGGCTCTTCTGAATCCCAGGGCACTGGCTTGAAGTAGCACAGGTCCTGTCGACCCCCAGTACTGTTCCAGTGACCGTTGGCAGGGCCTTGTACCAGCACTATGGATACTTGAATACTTCCAGAGGCAAGCTGCTCACTACCTTTGATGGAAGTCACACAACAATACAAGATACTTGAAAACATTTTTTGAGAAAGGGTTTCATGTGTATCAGTCTGGCCTCGAGTTTCCTATGTGGATGTCTCGAACTCCGAATCCCCCTGCCTCTACTTCTCAAGTGCTTAGATTTCAGGTGTGGGCTGCCACGCTTGGTTTACATGGTGCTAGGAATCAAACCCGGGGTTCCATGTATGCTAGACAAGCACTCTTTCAACTTAACTACACCACCAGCCTTTTTGTCTTTGAGACACAGGGCCCCATTCATTCCAGGCTGGCTTTGAACTTATAACTGAAGATGGCCCTGGATTTCTAATCCTCCTGTTTTTTCCTTCTAGTCAAAGGCATCAAAGGTGTGCTTTGAGTCCCAGCAGGAATGTTTTAAAGTAGGACTCAAAGTAGCTAACTTTTGTATTCAATTTTGAGTCTTTTTTTTCTTTCTAGAACCATCTAACATAAATGTGTCTTCTAGATGGAATCTGCCCCGTATATACAGAGACCTGTCGGTTTTAAATATTCTGCCTGCTGGCTCACTGTCTGCGTCTTTCCTCTCTCCACACCCTTCGCCATTTAGTTCAAATAAAATGTCCTTAGAAAAGACCCTCAGGGGCCCGGGATAAGTCTGTGCCACTGGAGGAAGGCCTGAGTTTGGTTCCGGTGTGTTAGGCAGCTCACAGTGACCTGTAACTAATTCCAACTCCTGGGGCTCAGACACAGTCACCTAACCTCCAAGGGCACCTGCGTGCACGTATTCATGTAATACACATAAATAAAGGTAAAATAACATTTGCTGGTTTTCTGAGACAGGGCTTCTCTGTGTAGCCCTGGCTGTCCTGGAGTTCAAACTGTAACCCAGGCTGGCCTTGAACTCATACCCCCTTGTCCCTGCCTCCCGGGTGCTGGGATTACAGGTGTACACCACCACTTCGATGCCTGGCATAAGATAAATACTTGTAAATGACAATGACAAGAACCACATCGCTGTACCGAACAGGCCGGACACAGAGGAGCATCGCCCTAGCCTGTGCCCCGCCGTCCTATGAATGCGACCACACAGACATTACTCGGTCACTGCAGTAAAAAGGAACACTGAGCAAAACATGAAATAACACCTGCATTTCAACTCAGAAGAATGAATTGTACAATAGTCTTAAAGCGGGTAGAGGAAATGAATGTTAAAAGAGTGATTATTATTGATTAAATAATAATATAATGTATTAATTCTACATTAATTATAATATATAACATATATCAACCATCAATTATATTATAATATTATAATATATGATTAATATATTAGTTGATTGATATAATAATATAATTATATATTACATATATAATTAGTATTATCTTAACAACCAAACTGAACAATATTTAAAATTAACAATATTCAGTCCAGGCATGGGAATGGTGGGAGTGAAAGCTGGTTGACTTCTCGGGCAGATGATATGGAGGAATGTATGGAGAGCCTTTGAAGGAGGCGTTTTTTCTGACGCCTTTGTACTTCAGGACAGGGACTCACATAGCTTGATGTGCAGCCGATGGTGATCTTGAACAACCAGTCCTTTTATTGCCACCTCCTGGGTGGCATGTGCCACCCTGCTCAGTTCTCACAGTACCCTGGATGAAAACCGGGGCTCCCTGCCTGCTAGACAAGCTGCACCAACAGGGGTGCAGCCGGACGCTCTAGGAGTTAATTCTAAGAGACTGAGCCAGCCTTCCACAGTGCTGTGTCCACATATTCAACGAACCATAGATTTAAATATTGAGGTGGGAGTGCTGTTTCTGGGTCAGAGAGATGGCTTAGCAGATAATGCATTCACCACCAAGGTTTTTGCCAGAGTCCTATCCCTGGGACCCACACGGAGGAAGGAGAGGACCAAGTTGAAAACTGCTCTCTGACCTTGCATGAGTCATAACACATGCCTCCAACATAGAATAAATAAGTTAATGTAAAAACAGTCTATGACACATGCCTCCAACATAGAATAAATAAGTTAATGCAAAAACAGTCTTTCTGTGCTGAGCATGTGCAGACATTGGCTCTTCCTTATTCCCCAGGAAGCAGAGCCAATGTTTCCAGAGCACCCACACAGTGCATTCAGTACTGTAGGTCCTCTGGAGATGAATGTGCATGAATGCTGTGGAAATATTATGTAATTTTATTTAAGTGACTTTGGCATCCTCAGATTTGGGCATACATGAATTTCCCAGTACCAAGGCCATGAGGACACTGAGGGACAATTGTGAGAAAAATATTTGTTTATAAAGACATTTTAAAGATTGCATCCACTTTTTTCCTGTCTGTGCCACATCAAGCCCGGGAGAAGCCCCTGCGTTCATTCGTGGGTTCTGTCAAGGTGTTTACTATAGAGCTACTGTGGTGAACCTCCAGTGCCCAACAGTGGAAGAGGTAAGCGCATCATCTTAAACCTACAGATTATTATGTTACTCTGGTGTTGAAGGGGTGTTTGCTGAGAGTTTCTAAAGAGGTCAGGACCTAGTCATGGGACATCACAGGATGCAAAGGCAGAAGATAAACTTTACACATGCTGCGTGATTTCAGCTCCATGAAAAAAACAGGGTTAAATCACAATACATGGCGTGCGTGCGTGCGTGCATGTGTGTGTGTGTGTGTGTGTTATCAAAATGACTGAGCAGCTGGGGCTCGTTTGTAGACTGCTTATTTAGCGTGTGGGAAGCCTGTTTCCCTTCAAGCACTGTATACGGGGCAGGTCTGGGTGCATGAACAGATAAAGGTTGAAGTATCATTGGTTCAGGGTTCTTTAGCCACAAAGAGAGTTTAAAGCCATGTGACCCTGACTAGGAAGTAAAGCAAACTGGAGTTTGCAACCTGTGTAAAATGTTTTTCTTTCTGAATCTCACATGCTGGGAGTCTAGACTGGAACCTGCACTTACATATCCTGTGATCTGATCTTGTAATCACATTTTTTAAAATCTGTGAAGCCGTGTAACATAGTGAGTTTGAGGCTAGGCTGTGGTACGAAAGACCTTGTCTCAAAAGATAAAAAGATGGGTATTAGCCAATCCATGGGGTTCAGTTTCAGATCTTTATTAAAAACAAGCTTGTGAGCTGGTGGAGCTGCACATCAGAAAAAACCTGAGGGTGGGAGTCTGTCTTTGGGCTCTACAGAGCAGAAGTTGTCCTCTGGTTTTCTGAGCTGTGGGTGCAGGGGCCAACCCCACCCCCCCATAAATAAAGTAATGCAACTGTGATATGTTGCTCTGTTGGAGTGGGTGTGGCCTTGTGGAGTAGGCGAGTCACTGTGGGAGTGGGTTTAAGACCCTCACCCTAGCTACCTGGAAGTCAGTATCCTGCTAGCAGCCTTCAGATGAAGATGTAGAACTCTCAGCTCCTCCTGCACCATGCCTGTCTGGATGCTGCCATGTTCCTGCCTTTATCATAGACTGAACCCCTGAACCTGTAAGCCAGCCCCAATTAAATGATTATGGTGTCTGTTCACAGCAGTAAAACCCTAACTAAGACAATAATAAAAAGTTCTTAAAAATATTGGTAAGACCTGTCAAGTGTCAGCAAGTCCCTGACCGCGGTCCAATGTTTCTGAGAAGAGCTGTAATTTCCTTCCATAGTTTTCCTATCCTGTCGTTTTCATGAGTGCTGTTTAGTAAGCGAAAGAAAAGGGAAATTACATTTTAAGGCACAAGAACTGTACCGGGGCCTGGATGACTCTGCCCCACGGTGGCCTCAGGATTGGAATGGCACAAATGCCACAGTGTCATACAGTGGAAAAGCTTCAAAATCCTAGAAGGCCAGCCTGTTCCTTAGCAGCCGTTCAACCGCAGGAAGATTACTCAACTTCTCTGAGCCTCAGATTCTTTACGTACAAAGGGGAACCATACTGTTTCCCTTGCGTATTAGAAAAAGGGAGAAGCTATTAGATGGGGTGTATCTGCAATGCCAGTCCTTCAGAGGACCCTCCGAATATGTCACTTCCCCAACGTCCTGCCAGCCACCCTTCCTCATGAGTCAGCAGGAGGAGGTGGTAGGAATGCTGAGAGTTAGCCTCCAAAAATAAAAATGGACCTGTTTACTCTCTCACCAACAGAATGCTCTGAACAGGTGGCCATACCGCCGGGCTGTCCTCAGTCCCGCTGTGTTATTTTAAGAGGCATCTTAATGAATCTGGGTGCTTCTGGGCAACATCGGTTGCCTCGTGTGAAGGACAGAGGGAAAGCTGACTTCGGGGGTGAGAGAGCAGTGACCGCTTCGGGGGGAAACTACTGGAAAAACTGTCAAGTCAAAAGGCAAGACTCCCCGTGTAAGGTCAGTGGAAGAAGCTTCCGGAAGCTATGTAGATTTTGACTCAGAATAAATGAGGCCATTTTGTCATCAGACCCTGCAGGCTATAACAGCTGTGTCAGGTGGAGCCTCCCTCTAGCAGCAACTGTCCCTGCAGCCCAAAGCCACCTCTCAGGGATGACAGAAGAGCTGTGAAGGACCTTAGATAAGTGACCCCCCCAGAATTTGGGACACAAAATAATTATGTGTGGTTGGGGGTGTGGCTCAGCTCCGTCCTACTGCTGTGTTTACTGGGCATGGTGGCACACCCCGTGATCCAACTCCAGGGAGGCAGAGGCAGGCGCACCTCAGTTCACAGTCACCTTCTGCTACATGCGGCGTTTGAAGCTAGCCTGGGTAACATGAGACCCTTCCTTATAAAATCCGATAGGAAACATGGAATGGTTGTGATTGGGGACAGTCTGAGGGATTAGGAAGGGAAAACAGAATGGTTGGTTCGGTAGGGTAGAGTGTCCCCTTCCTAAAGTGGGAGTTGACAGAATGCTTGCCTGGCAGGGTGAAAGCTCTGAGTTTGTGTCTCAGCACCACACACGAGGCATGGTGTAGCATGCCTGTAATTCCAGCACTTTGAGAGAGAGGCCGGGGGAAGCAGGGGTTCTAGGTCACTCTGGGCTATTTAGAGAGGCTGAGGCCAGCCTGGGCAGCATGAGACTTTATCTAAAAATAAAATTAAAAAAAAAAAAAAAAAGATCTGGAATTTCACAAGTCTTGGATCTACCCTTTGGCGTGCATTCCCAGCTCCCGAGTTCATGCCCGGAATCACCGCACTGTGCTCTTTCCTTCAATTTGAAACTTGATAGAGCAAGGCCCGCACCACTCAGTGGGCTGGTCTGTTCTAGAGATGCCCACACGGGCTCGCGGAAGCCTGCGGAGGTACGGGATGACAGTCTGCAGTGAGCTGGCAGAATAATTTGTCCTCTTCAGTACAGTGACCTTCAGCCCTGATTTCGTGCCCATAATGTCTGAGCCCAGCATGACTGTGACTCCCAGGAGTTCTATGACCCTTGTCCCTCAGCCTTTAACATCTGCAGTCGTCCATTGCTTCTAGAGGACCCAGAGTCCAGGAGCACCCCTGGCCTGGGTCAGACCGACTCTGTCTTGGGCCCTGACAGTGCTACCTGTTTGCTGTTCCCTCTACTCAGCGGACAGCAACCATTTTTTCTTAAGAGACAGACAGTAAATATTTTAGGCTCAAACTGCTACCTAGTCTCTTCCAGCTACACAGCTCTGTCTCTGTCACTCCCTGTCACCCAGAAGCAGCCCTGTGGTGCTAATGGACTTGGCTTTGTCCCAACAAAACCTCATTTGCAAAAGCTGGGGGAGGTCTGTCGTGGCCCAAGGCCAAGGTCTGTCGATCTGTGCTCTAAGTAGGTGCCCTTGACATTGGGGACATTTGGGGGCACCTGTTTTCTGTCCGTCTAAGTTTACTACTGACATTTTTCAATGCTCTAGTGACACAAAGCCAAGAAGGGCATGGAAAAAAAAAAAAAAAGAAAGAAAGAAAGAAAGAAAAAAAGGGAGGGAGGAGGGTGGGAAGAAGGGAAAGGAAGGGAAAGGAAAGGAAGCCAGGCAAGACACATTGTCATCATGAAGACGTGGCTGTTTAGTGCTGCTTGCTTAGAGTGCACAAAGCCCTAGGTGTGCTCCACTCCCCATGAACTACACCAGCACTCAGATCCTCTCGGGCATGCCTGCCCTTTCTTTTCACTCTCCTCGGGCACAGTGCTGCCACAGGACGGGGGAGCACAGCGGCCACAGGACAGGACAGGGGAGCACGGTGCTCCCACAGGGCAGACTTACCCGTCTCTCATTGAAGGAGTTGTTCATGTTGACCCCACAGGCCAGGTCAGGCCTGGGGAAGGTTTCTGACCAGCCGTCCTGTGTGCAGTTCCGGAACAGAGACCCTGAGGGTGACAAGGGTTCAGCGGGTGAACCGTGGAATCGTTCCAGGAAACCTTTGGCAACAGGTAAATATTGACATCATTCTACAGGTGGGCAAGGTGACGCATGCAGTGGCCACATAACATGTCCATATCATCGCTCAGTAAATGGAGGAAGAGGACTGCAGAACTGTGCACATCATGTTCAACGCCTGACCCGGTTCTGCCCGCATGATAGGTGGGTCCTGGCGTCTGGGTGGATGCTGAGGACTTGGCGTCTGTGGATGGATCCTCAGGTTCTCAGGGTTAGAACCCTGCTCTAAAGATTTTCTACCCCCTACCCCGTGTGTGTCTGTGTGTGTGTTTGTGTGTCTGTGTGCATGTGTGTCTGTGTGTCTGTGTGTAGGTCAGAGGTCAACCTTGGGTCCCATTCCTCAGATACCTTGGCCTTTGGAGACAGAGCCAGTCTCTTACTGGTTTGCAACTTGCCAACTAGACTAAGCCAACTGGTTAGTGAGCCTCAGGGATGCACCTGCCTCTGCCTCCCTGGTGTTGGCATTACAAGTGCATTTTATGTCCGGCCTGGCCACCAGCCTGGCTACCAGCCTGGCTACCGGCCTGGCCACCAGACTTTGTGCTTGGTCATCGTGTCCTGCTCATCTCACCAGATGGAAACCAGCAGAGGGCACTGAGGTAAAATCTGTCAGGCAGTCCTGTGGAAGGAACTGGGTTATTATTCCTTTAGCCACAGTGTTGTAGGCTGACTCCTGGAGCACATGGGCAATGGATTTCTGGAACCTAGAGTGTGGCCCAGAGTCCTTGGGTATCACCACTGGTTCGCTGCACAGGCAGAGAAAGAAATGAGGCCGACAGACATGAACTCTTCTCATAGAGAGCAGGGTTGAGTTTCCCACGGCATGGGGTATGCTGGGTGGGGAGGATTTCCCACCGTGGGCCTGCATGTGTGTGCTTATGTATGTTCTCATATAGGGCTCTGGGAATCTCGCCAGGACCACGTGCATGCTAGGCATATACATGCTAACGCCGACCTGCTGTGAATTGGTGCTAATGCTTTGTCTTACCTGGGCCCAAACCTTGTGCTTCCGAGGGTCCCTGCCCCATCAGGGTATAGAGTCTTAGCATTCAAGGGAGGGGTGAGAGAGCCTGGGAAAGAAGTCAGGGAGGGGGCTGTGGGGCAAAAAGAATGATGGTCCAATGTGGGCTGACTGAAATCACACAGCTCCAGAACCAAAGGCCATCAGCACAGGCTGATACGGTGGCTCTCTAATGGCCTGCTTGTCTAGGGTCCTCGGGGACCCAGTAGCATTCCCAAAATATCTGACTATGACTCAATTCCTAAAACTTTGACAAGGCTAGGATGACACAACAGAACAATGGCTTTCTCTGTAGCCTCAGCTCCACTCCCTTCCTCTGGGATTCATTCCCAACAGGGACAGGGAGGCCTTCAGAAGAGCCCAGAGGCTTACTTTCACATGCCTGTGTGCACACTTGTGCATTTCAGTGAAGAACCTGTCCAAACTTTCATGTGGTTCTCAACTCCCTGAGATCCTGCCTAAAAGGCTGGACCAGCACCTGATCCCACCCAGAAACTTGTGTGTTGTGTTGTGTGGTGTGTTTGTGTGTGTGTGTATGTGTGTGTGTGTGTGTGTGTGTGTGTGTGTGTGTGTAGGGGAAGAGAGAGATTGGGGATTGAACCTGTGACATGCTAGGCAAGAGCTCTTTCACTAAACTATGACTCTAACCCTTTTTAACTATAAATACTCATGTGTATGTGTGTGTGTATATGTGTATGTGGTGGGTGTGTGCCCATGTGCGTGTGCGTACATGTGTGTATATATGAGTGTATATGTATGTACGTGTGTATGTATGTGTATATATGTGTATGTGTGTATATGTATGTGTGTGTATGTATGTGTTACATATATGTATATGTAGGTATGTGTCTATGTGAGTGTATGCATATATGTGTATATGTATATGTATATGTATATATGTGTATGTATATCTGTGCATATGTATATGTGTGTATGTGTGTGTATATGTGTGTATGTGTGTGTGTGTGTGTGTGTGTGTATCTGTGCCAGAAGTTGATATAAAGTGTCTTCCTTGACAACTCTTTACCTTGTTTTTACTTTTAGTTTACTGAGGCTCTCACTGAACCTGGCGCTCACGTAGCATGCTAACCTGACTGGTCAGCAAACTCCAGATATTACTGTGTCTGTGTCCCCAGCACTGGAACTGCCGCGCACCTGTGCTCAGCTGTCACCTTGGTGGGGATCAAGGTCAGACGCCATGTTTGCAGTAAGCACTTGGCCAGCAGAGCTGTCTCCCAGCCTTTGCTTTTACTTCCTGTTGTGAGATGTCTCTAAGTGGCTCCAAAAGAACATCAAACATGGGAGTCTTCCTGCCTCGATCTTAGAGGAGGCTGGCTTTACAGGTCTAGGGCATCAAGGCCTACTAAATTTATTTTCAACAAGGGACATTGGAAATACCAGCACTGTTTAAAGAATCAAAGGGATGTGTCCTTGAAGGAACATTCTCCGCCCGGAATGAGAACTATCTGGGGCAGAAAGCAGCCTGCAGTTTTTCTAGTCACCCAAAAGCCTGTCTGGGCCAGTATGGAGACTGCTGTGGGGAAAAGCAGGAATTAACTCTAGAACGCATTTGCCTCATTTAAAAGGAAGTTGTTCTGAACACTGGCTGTCGTCCATGAGCACCTTCTCCCTGGGGTTGGGGACACTATGAGGAGGCGAAAGTCCAATAAGATCTGAGACAGCACTATGCCAGAGAAAAGTTCTTGGTGACTAGCGGGCCCAGACAGGTCCTGACCCATGCTCTTCCGCTGACCAACATTCTGAGGCTAGGAATGACCTGGAGCCAGGCCGCTCCTAGAAGGCCAGGCCTCAGGGTAAGCCCGTGTCCCCACAGTGACACCTTGTGGCATGTAGATGAAGCTGCAGCCACAGAAAACTGATGGGGGGGGCGGGGCTTGGCTGTGTGAATCACCAACAATTCAGACATGGGTGGGAATTCAAGCAATTAACTGCAGAGAAATGTGACCAGGCAGGCATTTGGCCACCTTTGTGGCCACAGGAACTGGATCTTCCTAGTTATGCTGCAGACGGGTAGCTGTGGGGCTCTTAGAAGGCGCTTTTGGGGATACTGGCATACATCCTTTTCAACAGAAAGCTGGCCAGCCATGGGAGGTACCTGGACCTTAGGTCAGTACATCTCTCCAAGCCAACCATGGCTGCATGAATGGCTGAGTCTGAGCTTCACAGACACAAGTACCTGACATGGAGTGGTTCTGCCAAGAGGACAGACCCTGGGTAGAACTGAAGGTGTGAGAACATGGCAGGGGAAAGGGCTTTGATGGACAGGTGAAGGTTCATGAGGAAAATATGGGAGGGGGAGAAGGGAGAGGGAGAAGGAACAAGGAAAATGTTCTAAATTTACTTCCAGGGCAGGGGAGAGGCCAGGTGGGTAGAGAGCTTGTTATGCGAACACAAGTGCCCATGTGTGCCCGTGTTTGGATCCCCAGCAACTGTGTGAAGCTGGGTGTGGCACAGAATGCAGATGTGCTCAGGTAAGGCATCCCTTCAGGAGCCCGGGACCCAGGGAAGCTTCTGGTTACAGCAAGGCCCAGAATAATGGGCACAAAGGCATTCTAGAGACAGGCACTGTGGGTATCTGAAGCAAGGTGACTGGTTGCTAAGGGAACAGAAGTGTTGGAAGAAGGGAGAGGGTTCTTAAACTGGGGTTATGAGGCACATCTTAGCCTATGCTAGTTCCTCTTCCTCTCTTCCTCCTCCTCTTCCTCTCCCTCCTCTTTCTCCTTCCTCCTCTTCTTCCCCTTTCCCCCTCCTCTTCCCTTCCTCTTCTTTCTCCCTCGTCATTTCCCCCCTCTTCTTCCTCCTCTTCTCCTCCTTTCTCTTCCTCTTCCCCCTCTTCTTCCTCCTTCTTCCTCCTCCTCTCCCTCCTCCTCCTTTTTCTCACCCTCCCCTTTCCCTCCTTTTTTATTACCCTTTGTACCCTGAAACCCCACATCATGAGAGAACAACCTGTAGGAGTTGATTCTCTTCTTCAACTCTGCAGAAGGTGGGGAGCAAGCTCAGATCAGAAGGCTTGGCAGCAAGCACCCCTAACACGCTGAGCCAATGCACTGGCCCCAGCCTTCTCCACACTTCCCTAAAGCCTTTGTCTCCTGCTTCCTTCCTTGGGTCCCTGCAACCTCACACACCCATGCAAGGATTTCCCCTTATCCTTTCCCACACGGCTCCTCCTCGGAGCTTCCTGGTGCCCAAGTCCTTATCTGAGAACCATTAAAACCTCTGGTGGGAATGCTTCATGCTGAGTAGTTACCGTTTCTGCTCGAGAGCATCTGAAGGAACTTCGGACATTGCACTTCCACCGTCTGGGCTGGTGCCGAGGAGGGCCAGCAGCTCATGTTGTCCCAAAGCCCCTCACAGCCTGCAGAGAAGATTGGATTGGCCATGGACCAAGGCCACCCACCACCCTTTAACCCCAGTTCCCATTACACACTGACACCTTGAGCTTCATCTTTTGGGGGCTGGGGCATGGATAGAAAGCAGGATCTTACACACACTAGGCAAGTGTTCTGCCTCTGAGATATTTCTCAGCACTTGTCCCCCCCACCCCTGCAGTTCACAAATTCTTTCCCAATAACACTATCAAGCAGAGGCAAGTGATTAACACATAAGCCTACAGGGAACATATTTAACTCATAACACCAAGGCTAAGGAGGCGCATGCTCAGTTGGAAGAGCACTTGCCTAGCATACTCACAAACCCTGGGCTTGGTCTCCAGCACCAGGTAAGCTGGCTGTGGTTGCACGTGCCTATAATCCCAGTAAGGAGGAGGCAGGAGGATCAGAAGTTCAAAGTCATCCTCAGCTACAAAGTAGGTTTGAAGCCAGTCTGGCTACACAAAACTCTGTCTCAAGAAACAAAAACATTGCCATCCAAGTTAGGAGCTTCCCAGGGCCACCGTTTTAGACTGCTACCATTTTTGTCTTGGGTCATACCCTGCCCTTGCCCTGTCCTTCACCTACTTCTAAACTTTCCCAGACCTACTAGGTGCTGGTGCCACTGAAAGAGCAAAGCACACCACATCTGCCTCACCTCCTCTCCCCCAGACCTCTGTACCCTCCTCTACTAGCCCAAGTCATCCTGGCCAGGCCCACTCTCTCTCTCTCTCTCTCTCTCTCTCTCTCTCTCTCTCTCTCTCTCTCTCTCTCTCTCTCTCTCACACACACACACACACACACACACACACACCTCTTTGCCTCTTCATAATGGCCCTGCACCTTCGAGGAATCAACCGATGCCTTGGGACACTGGTTGGAGACTCTGATCTGGCACCAGACGGGGAGCTAGGCAGACACATCCTGCCCATTTCCTGGCTTTGTCAACTCGGTAAGCCACCTCACCGCACTCTGCTTCATGGTTTCTGCTTCACCGAAAGTGGGGGCTGAATCAGATGCCTTGAGTTTCTCCCACAAACACCAAGCCAGAGGCTGGCATTGAGAGTGGAGGGCCCAGAAAAAGACATGGAACTGAGGAGCCTCAGGGATGGCGGAAGCATCTGTTTGCAGAGGGGACTGGCGTGGACACCAAGGGTCCCAGCACTGGTTCACTGGACTCACACTGAGTACCCTCACTATGCCAGGCCCACAGGAAGCCCAGGGCTTCAGTTATAGACCATCAGATAGGCTTCTGCTCTTGGGGACCCTCTGCCTGGTGGACAATAGTGTTCTCTTTGGAAGCTAAGTCAATGACTGCTCCTGTCTCTGTGTGCTGAGAATTGGGGCATTCTGGACACTCAGCTCAGGGAAGAAGGGAAGTCTGGGTGAATTCTCAAAGCATCTCTGGGGAGTTTATAAAGGTTTCTGGGTCTGACTTCCCAATGGCTGAATTAGAAAACTCTAGGCCAAAACCCCAAGAGTTGTGTATTGGACATACTTCCCATTGCTTCTGATGGGAAGTAAAGGGCAGAGCCTCTGTGGTGGGTCAGGTTACCATGGAGACCGTACTGAGAAGGGATAGAGTTGTGATGAGGACACCTCGCTTGTTTGGACAGATGCTTCAACATTGCCTCCTACTGTTTCTCTGTCTCAGGGTTTCATGTATCCCAGAACAGCCTTGAACTCACTACGTATCTGAGGCAGGCCTTGAACTTCTCTCTCACCCACCTACCTCCACCTCCTGAGTCCTGAGATTACAGATTGGCGCTATGATATAATATTCTAACCAAGACAAAGGGAGGGATGGTTTATTGTTTTATATTTCTAGGTTAAACCACAGTGGCAAGAAACCTGAAGCATTTAGTTACTCTATGTCCACGTCAAGAGCAGGCAGAAATGGATGATTGCATGCTTGCTTCCTTTCTTGCTTGTTCTCAGCTCAATTTCTCCTCTTTTACACAGCTTGGGACCCCTGCCTAGAGAATGGTGCTACCCACAGTGAGCTGGCTCTTCCCACATCTATTAACTCAATTAGGACAATCCCCAACAGACACACCCACAGGTCAACCAAAGTAGACCCTCCTTCATTGAGTTTCTCTTCTCAGGTGGCTTTAGGTTGAATCAAGTTAACAGTTAAAGCTAGTCATCACAATCACCATTTATGAATGGCTGGGGTTGGAACCCAGGGATTTATGCATATTAGGTTATCAGCTGAGCCACATCCCAGACCTGGTGGTTGTGATGTGGATAGAAATGTCCCCTACTGGCTCCTGTACTAATCAGTTAGTCCCCAGCTGGTGACACAGTTCTAGGAGACAGTTTTCGAGAGGGGCTTGTTGAAGGGAGAAAGTCACTAGGGTTCAGTCTGTGAATGTTTGCACAGTGCTCAGGCTATCTCTTATGCTCTGTCTCCTGTCCATCGTGAGGCAAACAGCGTCCTTCCGAGCACGTTCTTACCACTACAACATCCTGCCTTACCACAGTCCTAAAGTCAGTAGGGCCGGGGACGATGGATTGAACTCTTGTGAGAAAAATTAATGCCTCCCCTCTTAGGTAGTTTATGCCAGAGCAACAAGAAATCCATCCAGAATAGATAGGGTTGCAGGGACCAGCAAATGATGCCAGTCCCTCGAGGAAGCAGACGGCAGCACTGCAATGCTGCTGAATCTTCCCCCAGGGTCGCCCAGGGAGCCTGGGCAGAAAGCCCTATGCACTTCTGTTTTGGAGCAGCTACAGAGTACCTGTCTGTCCCACCACCCCAGAGGTACCGTGGGTGTCCTCTCCAGGTCTGAGAAGGGTCTTCCCCGGTGTCCCTGGGTGTGACATTAATGTCCACTGTCACTTTGATGGAATGTGGGATCATTTAGGAGGTAAACTTCTGAGCATGTGTGTGTGCTGTAGACGGAGTTAACTAGGGTGGAAAGAGCCACCCTGGGTGTGAGCAGCATCGTCCCATGGGCTGAAGGAACGAGAGAGTGGGCTGACCACAGACATCTGTCTCCTCTCTGCTGACTGCAGTTACAGCTGACTCCTGATGCTGTGCCTACCACATGGACTGGACCCTCAAACTGTGAGCCAAAACCAACCCTGTCCTTTCTGAAGCTGGTCTTGTCATAGTGATGAGAAGAGTAATTGATATAACAGGTGTGACTTGGTCCCAGGAGAGTTCTTTCTAGAAAATGCCGCTTTCCGTTTCCAGCATTTGGAGTCCCAGGAGGCCAAAGAAGAACCCGGGTTCCCCCTTCCTGAAGCAGGTATCCCCGGCTGCCTTCTCCAGTTCTCAGAGCTGTCTGGGGCTGGTCACGTCACCAGGGAATCTTCCGGGGGTCATGTTGGGCAGGATCCAGAGAACAGTCAACCTAGAGCTGGTGGGGCATAGGAACCCCCCCCCCCCGCCGGATGGCTCAGGGCCACACTCCTCATGCCAGCCAGGCCCTGGGCCAGGGTGCAACTATGCCAGGTCTGAGCTACGAGAAGCAGACATTCTGGAACTGAATATTGCAACAGCCCAGGTGTCACAGGGAGTCGGTGGCCCATGTGTGCAGGAAGAACAGAGTCTAGGCAGAGAGACAAAGGCAGGAAGATCATGAAGCTGGGGTCCCATACAGCCTTGCTGTCTCCTCAGCCCAGTGAAGGGTCACCTCCCAGGCTGCCCTCCACATCAGTAGAAATGGCTCTCAACCCTGTTCGTACTGGACACCCACAGAAGTTCTTATTTGTCCATTTCAGCTCCGAGCAAAGACGTCTGAGAGGGGACCTGTGAATTCTTGGCAGCCGAGGAAACTGCTCACATGGAGGGCCTGGCCTTTTCCTTGGTACTTATGTGAACAATTTTTATTTTACTGGTTTTGTGGTTTTTTGAGGATTTACTTTGTCTTTAGACGATGGGAGAAGCTAACAGGATGCTGGGCCTACAGCTCTGCTGGGGGCGGTGCTGGCCTAACGTGTAGGAAGCTCTAAGTCCAGCTCTAGAACCACGGGACCAGGCATGGTGGCACACACCTGAAATCTCGGCACTCAGGAAGTGGAGGATCAGAAGGCTAAGGTCATCTTTGACTACCTAGTGAGTTTGAGGTTAGCCTGAGCTACATGAGACCCTGGAGGGAGGGAAGGAGGGAGAGAGAGAGAGAGAGAGAGAGAGAGAGAGAGAGAGAGAGAGAGAGAGAGAAAGAGAGAGAGATGGAGAGAGAGAGGGAGGGAGGGAGAGAGAAAGAGATGGAGAGAGAGAGGGAGGGAGGGAGAGAGGGAGAAAAAGGAAGAGGATGAGGGAGAGGCATTGGTGGGTAAATGGTGATGAGACCACACCTTACTTGGGACACAGAACTCTGGCTTTGGCTTAAACCTTAACTTCATTTCAGAACTGTAAAAGATGGGCTTGGGGGTAGGGGTGTCACTGGATCTATTTGTCCTTTCAAGTGTGTGGACACTAAAGCTCCCCCCCACCCCGTTCTGCAGTGTATGACAGAGGACGTGGGACACCCGGGCTCTGGGACCCTGCACCTGCTGACACAGGTGGCCGGAAGCAGCCACGGCTCTTCCTCGCCCGAGAAGGGCGTTTTCGACTCTGCAGTGGCTGCATTGCGTGGCCAATGGCAGCAGATTGCAAACCTCCTGGAGGCTGATTTAATGACGGTTTATGTCAACAGAAAAGCATGAACGTAAAAAACTCCCGTGCCTTCCCACTCACGCTCAGGGAGACGCACGCACGGGCTCCCCTTGACGGAGAAGGTAGGGCACAAGGCCCAGAGAGGTCTTGCTGGAGGTCACACAGCCCTAGGTGACAAAAGAATGGACACCCAGGTCTGTTACGACCACAGAACCTACAATTATCTGGCCACCATACTATCCTTTTGGAACACTCTTCTTGTAAGGAGAGCTAGAAACTTCCTCCAGCCCTCTGTGTGAGGACGGTGGCTTCTACAAACCCAGTAGTAAATATCCCAGTAGAGTGGCAGCTCGGGCCATGGCCCCGAGACAGTCCTACAGTGTGGACTGGGGCCCTTAACTCAAAAGAGCTGAAGTCAATGTTTTATGTGGTAAGTGTTCCAGGCTTGGTGACTCTCCAAGAGTGGCATTTCCTGTCATTTGTCTTGTTTTCAAACATTAACTTCTACCTGAGAGAAGCAACAGCTTAACCATTAACCCCAGACCCCCAGCCGAGAGTCCCCTGGCCACTCCTGAGCCACTAGCCAAGATGGAGCCATTCAAGGTATTGAGAGCTGAGTCTATTGGAAACCCACGGAGGTAGCAGGGCAGGCGAGGACCACACCTCAACCCTTCCCAGGCCTCACACCGGGCTCCGAGCGTTTGACACCTGCCTGGTTCTAAGCAAAACCCTCAGCCAGTCTCTCTCTGTCTCTCTGTCTTTCTGTCTTCCTGTCTCTGTGTGCATGTATGTGCATGTATGTGCATGCATGTGATCTCCTGTATTCATGTGTGTGCCTATATGTGTGCATGTGTTCCTGTTTATATGTGTATATGCACGTATGTGTGTGAGTATGCCTGCACACGTGAGTGTGTGTGTGTGAGTGTTTCTTTGTATTCATGTGGGCTGCATGTGCACATATGTGCTTGTGTTTCTGTGTACTCATATGTGTGTGGGTGCCTGTGGAAGTCAGAAGACAACCTGAGATGCCAGATCCTGCTGCTGAGCGTCTGTTGCTGGTCTGAAACTCTCTAGTCCGGCTGTCCTGTGAGCTTCAGGAAACCGTTCATGGCCTCCAGCCGGGCACTGAGATTCCAAGTGCGTGCTACCAGACTTGGGAAGTCTGACTCAGGCCCTTGTGCTTTTAAGGCAAATACGTAGTGGAGCCATTTCCCCAGCCCCAAGCTGTCTTCTTAATGATGCACTCTGGCTAGGAATACAATTAACACTTACAAACAAAACTTATAATAGTGCTGGTTGATGATAACAAGTATTTATCTATGTACTGATTGACTGACCGTGACCCTAGGGATTGAACGGACGGAATGTCCACGGTAGGCAGGTGATAGGTCACTTGAGCAACATCCCTAGTTCCAACGAGGAATATTTAAACTCATAATCGCTGTGCCTTACCCACTATATCTCATTTATTATTGTAATTCTGAAACAGACATGATCGTCTCCATTCTAGAGATCGAACTCAGAAGGGCGAACAATTTCCTACAGTCACAACCAGTGACTGCTACTCATCCCTGAACAGGGATGCTGGGGTTGACTAGCAGGGCCTTCTTTGGAAGTCAGGAGTGGAAGGGCGCTAATACGGCCATATTTGCTAAGATGCTCCCTGGCAGGGCTGGAGAGATGGTTAAGCTGGGAAGCTCAGTGGTTAAAACACTTATTATTCCTGCAAAAGATCTGGGTTTGAGTCCCAGCACCCACATACTGGTTCAGACCTTTCATAACTTCAGTTCCAGGAGATCCCATGTTGTTTTCTGACCTCCCCAGGCACTGGAAATGCATGCTACACACAGACATATGTGTGAGGAAAATCTCATATATGTAGAATAAAATAAATAAATCTAGAAATAAAATGTTAAAGGTTTAAAGATGCTTCGTAGTCCTTATAGGGCTTTCAGAGAGAGGGCGTCAGGCGTCACCAGCATCTCTATCTAGTGCTGAAAGAAATCCTCTCAGCAGGATGCTCTCAGGCAGTCTGTTCTGAGTTTCCTATTCTACACCAGCAAATGTGTTTCCTTCCCCCTACTTCAGGCATCCTGGTGCTATGCTGCCCCTCCTTGCTCAGCACAATGGGCCAAGAGTGTGGAGGGGGGACCAGGGATACTGTGACACACTTCCCACCAAACCTTCCCTTTGCACTGGGGAGGTGACTTTGATGGGTCAAGTGCTTGCTTTGCAAACATGAGGACGTGGGTTCAGAGCCCCAGAACCTACATAAAGCTAGCTGTAAAGTCACACATCTGCAATGCCAGCATACCTGTGGGAGAAAAGTACAGAATAGTCCCTGGGAGCTTGCAGGCCAGCTAGCCTGGGATGGGCATCAGTGTTGAAACCTTGTCTCAAACAAGGTGAGAGGCAAGGAATAGTTGTCCTCTGTCTTCACAGATACAGCCTACACACATACACATATGTGTGTCATACACCCACCACACACGTACACACAGTCAGAGATTTATAAGCTAACAAAAGTGAATAAAAAACTCACCTTGATAAACTGGGTGTGAAGAAGCTGATGGTGAGAATACGCTGGCTGTTTCCAAAGAAAGGAGACAAGAAAATGCTGTCTCTGAGTCCATGAACACCACGTACCCGATCTGACAGCTTGCTGATTGAGCGCACAAAAATGGACCCACCCCGGACAGCCCACCTGGCCCTGATGACAAGTTTCCCACCCCGATGACTGGACAGTTCCCCCTTGGAGGACACTGGGCTGAGGGAGGCCTCCTACCTGATGCTGTCTCTGGGCCCAGAGCTCCTTTCTTTTCTCTGGAGAGTTCCTGAAGGCACTGGGCCCTTTCCTCTAGCAGCACACGACGCACGTCACACAGTCGGGGCAGAGCTCCGACCTACAAGAGGAACACCGAAGATTCCCGTCCGTGCTGCTGGTGGACCCTGTCTTCCTCAAACAAAAGGGGCAGGCAGGCAGATGGTGACGGAGAGGGTGGGCAGACCGACTCCCACACGGGTCTCCAACATTAGCTCCAGCACTGCAGCGAGAATCTCCACCTGGAGGCCTCATAACCTTACTCTATAAGGATGACATCTTCACTACTAGACTGGGATCAAAATGGTTTCTATGGATACCAACCCTCTGCCTCCCAGTCAGAAATAGAGAAAAAGAGGAAGAGGAGCACCTTAGCCCCACTCCCCTTTTTGAGGGTACACTTACAATGACCCTCTACTTGGTCCCCACTTAAAAGACCCACCATCTCCCAACAGAACCAAGCTTGGGTAACTCTTTAACACACGGGATTTGGGGAACATTCCAGAATCAATTTTTAGGAAAAAAATTAAGTAGCAAACATACACAGACATGTGTGGCTAAAAAGTATAAGATGATAAAAGAATTCAACGGTCTAAATAAATGCATAGAGATATGTCTTGTTTCTGGGTCCTCACCCAGCCTGTTCTCGGTGGATGTTATCAAATCGAAACTGCAGCTAAGACCCTCTACTGACCAATCTTCTCCTCTTCCCAGAATTCCACTGGGTCGGCTACAGAGCGACTTTGTAAGACTGCCTGCTTCTCTGAGAAGCTTAGTGCTGCCTTTACTCCGGTTCTTCTCTCTTTTTGTAAAGGTTGCTCACTGCCACGCCAGCTTAGTTCAAATGACACAGCGACTTTTTCCTTCTCCGCCCTCCTCCTCCAGGCAGCAGCTAAGATTTACAGCTTACCTGACCTGGAATTTTTCTCTTAAACTCAGATTAAGTTGATCTGGAGCTTCAAACAAATGCACTTAAGATGGAAATGTGGCTTGGGTGGAAGCATCTATGAAGCCCGAATAAAGCCTGGTGGGTTCAGTCCCCAGGTGATATGGTCCATGCCTGTAATCCTAGCACATGGGAGATGAGGGCAGAGGATCCAGGTCTAAATATGATCCTGCCTTAAAAAACAAGAAAGCAAACAGAAACCTCTTAATGCACCCAGGTGAGCGTCACACTGGTTTATTCTAGATATGTGGGTGTGTGTGCGTGAGTGCATGTGCATGTGTGTGTGTGTGTACGTGCTTATGTGTGCATACATGTGCATGTATACACATGTGTGCAGGTGCACATGCCTGTTTTTGACAGTCTCACTGAACCTGAAGCTGACTGATTCAACTGGTGTCTCGGTTGCTTTTTTGGTTGTTTGTGAACACGGCACAAGCTATAGTCATCTGAGAAAAGAGAATCACCACTGAGAAAGTGCCTCCGTACGACTGGGCATTTTCTTAACTAGAGGTTGACGATGATGTGTCCAGTGCCCTGTCGGTGGTGCGGCCCCTAGACTGATGACACTGTGTGACATGAGAGCACAGGGTAAGTAAGCCACAGGGAGCAGGAAGTGCCAGAAAGCGCTCTCCTCCATGGTCCCTGCTACAGCTCCTTCCAGTGATGGATTACAGCTGTAAAATGAAACACACCCTTTTCTCCACGAGTTGCTTTCATGGTGTTTTATCACAGCATTAGACAGCCTGTTATTAGTGTGTGCAGGGACATTCATACATGTATTTGGCATACTTATTGGCTCAGTACTTGCCTTGCAAGCATTCAATCCCCCCAAATCCACATGAAAAAGAAAAATGAGCTAGGCACATGGTCATAATATATTTTATATGTAAATAAAATTCTCAGTGGATAGATTCAAATAATTTTTAAAGGACAGACATGGAAATGCACGTTAATTCCCCACCGGGGAATGACGGATGCCTGAGGCTCACTGGAAAGTTCCAGGTCACTGAGAGACCCTGTGTCAAAACAAACCAAGAACAGGGTGGCCAGTGCTCAAGGTACAGCTAAGTTTGTCCCCTGCCCTCCACATATATATATGTACACATGCATGTGTGTGCTAACACACACATGCACACTTATACACAAACACAAATACACCTGCACATGCACTGCTGATAGTTTTGCATGAAATTTACAGGAGCCAAAAGTTAAACAAAGAAGAAAAGATTGCTGAAGTCTACAGAAACAAAATTCCTTTAATGGTTTAATACACACACGAAGTTTCTATTACTACACGCTCTTCCTCATTTCTCTTGTACCAGAACCAGAAAGGTTAAAACAAACGTGGCCACGCTCCCTCCTTAATGTCTGCCTGTTTCTCCCTCAGCAACCATTTCCTGCTCCGTTTCATTTTTATCCCCACATTTTTAGTTTGCATGTTCTCTTTTCTCCTTCTCCCTTGTGTGTGCATTCATGTGTGTGCACTTGTGTGCATCTGTGTGTGGAGCCCTGGACAGCCTCACATGCATGAGCACCTCAGACACTGTCTGTCTTAGTTGTTTTGTTTTGAGATAAGGTCTCTCCCTGGCCTGACACTTGCGAAGGATGCTAGGCTGGCTGACCTGCAAGGCTTTCCTATTTACCCACGTCTGCCTCTCCAGTGCTGGAGTCACAGATGCATGCCACTGCGTCCAGATCTTTCTTTTTTGTGTATATTCTGGGGATTAAACTCATTTAAAATGTTATTTTATTAGATTATGTATAAGTGTGTATATCTACATATGGTGATGTGCATAAGTGCAAGTACCCACAGAGGCCAAAAGAGGGCGCCAGACCCCTGGGGCTGGAGGTTGAAGCAGTTACAGCGCCACCTGACTGTTTCGGAGAGGCAGCACTCGCTCTTAATCCCATCTCTCTAGCGTCCCCACATCCTTAAAACAACACTAGTTCTTAGACTTTGGGAACATCTCAAGATTCCTATTAAGGCCATTAAAGAAAGATCCAGATGTTTTAAATTCTCCCTAGAAAATATTTCTCACTCCAGATTCCGTACACTCTGTTCATGTCACTTTCGGTGAAAGCAACGTTCCATGTTTATAATGGCTTCTTTGGACAATGACATACTGTTGGCTGTTGAAGCCAGTTTGGTAAGAGGATTATGTGGCCTTGGGCATTCTTTTTTCCCTGAGATCAATAATTGCTGTGCTTTCCCCTCTAACTAGTTTCTGTGTGCCTGTGACTGGCCTTCCCTTCCCTCCTCCCCATGTTTTTCTAGAATTCCTGCTAGTCAGATGGCGGCCATCTGATCGGCACCCTGGTCTTTCAGCTTTCTGAACTTTCCCCCCACCATTTCTATGAAAGAGTTCCTGGATATTATGTGACAACTCTAGCTCTTTTTGTTCTCTTGTGAGACAAGGTCTCAAATTGCCAGGCCAGCCTTAAACTCCCTGTGTAGCCAAGGATAACTTTAAACTCCTGATCCTCCTGCCTCCATATCTCTCCAACCACACGCCCAGTGCTAGGATTACAGTCACACCCTCTGGGGCTTGAACCCAGGGCCTTGTGCGTGCTAAGCAAGCATTATACCAACTGAGCCAAGCAAGTCCCCAGCTCTACTAGTTTTTTTTTTCATTTTTTTAATTTTATATATTTTAATTCAATTTTGGTATTGCCAGGGTATAGCCTGTGCTAATTTTTATTTTTAAAAGATGTGATTGGTTTTTACTTATATGTATATAACTGCATGAAAATATGTACATGCAGTGCCCTCGGGGGAGAGAAGAGGGTTCTGATTCTCTGGAACCAGTTATGGATAATTGTAAATCACCGTGTGGATGCTGGGAACGGAACCTATGTCCTCTCCAAGAATAGCAAATACTTTTTAACTCCTGAGACACCTCTCCAGGGGCTTCCTTTTTAAAGAACTGGTATTTGACTTGTCATCTCTGAATCTTTACTCATCCAACAGCATCTGTGTGAGGAATGGTACCCTCTGTCCTAACTCACAGTTAAGACTATGGCATAGCGTAGAAGTTCGTATTTGCAGCTGGACGGTCCTCTGACACCCTCCACCTCTGTCTTTGGATGTTTTCCAAATGGAAGACATGTTTTACTGTAGAGCCAAAACTCCTCCCCAGGAGCAGCCCTGCATCTGTATTTGTTGCTCTTTGTCTCCAGACCATGGATGACGCAAAAGAGAAAAAGAAATGACCAAGTTTGGGACAATCTGTATGCTCTTGGATTCTTGGCCCAGCCGTGGGGTGTAATGTCAGCCTACCCTGTTCACCAAGCAGATGGACTAGAAGCTACGGGCAGCCATAGTCTGTCCTTGAGAAAGCAATGGAAGAGCTCAGCCCAGTCTGGAAGTAGGGGGTAGTGAGGTGAAGCAGAGACCAACAGAAGAAAGGAAAGATGCTACACTCTATTAGTCATTGTTAGTTTAATTTTGGACTCAAGTCTAAAAAGACAAAAATATAAGATGACAGAAATTTAAAATCTGCCCAGTTCTTGGATGCATATAAGAGGGCTTGGCTGGTGAAATGTTGGGTAAGTGTGAGGGCCTGCGTTTGGATACCCAGGATCCATGGGAAGAGTGGGGGCATGGCACCTTACTTTAGCGATCCCAAGGCTGGCACGGTGGGGACAACAAAAGTAAGGAGAATCCCTGGGTCTTGCTTGCCAATTCACTTAGCCAAATCCACAAGCCCCAAATCCCTGTCTGTGGAGATGACTCAGGAAATACACAGTTTGTTCTGCAACCACCAGAACCCACGTAAAAGCCTTGTGACCGTGGTGGCCCTCCCTGGTGGCTGGAATGCCAATAACTACAATGTAGAGGCAAAGGCTACAAGGCCAGCTGTCTAGGTAAACTAGCATAACTCTCTAGTCCCTGGCTCAGTGAGAGACAGCCTCAGATAACAACCCGTGGGGCCCGGAGAGGTGGCTCAACAGTTAGAAGCACTTGCTGCTCTTGCAAAGGACCCAAGTCCACTTCCTGGTACCCATGTTGGATGGCTAGCAATCTCTTGTGATTCCTGGGGACCAAGTGCCCTCTTCTCACAGGCTCATGTTTCCATGTCCAGTTGCATATGCACACACACACTTATAAGCACATGCGCACAACACACATCTAAATGCTGAAGAAAGTGAAAAGACTCATCATCATCATCCTGATCTTCATATCCCATAATGCAATCCCTTGCCTGACAACTTGAGTGTGCAAAAAAGTGTTTTTGGTATCAGAGCAATAGAGTTTAAGACAGTGAAAAAGAAGGGAACTCACTGTCATCTGACCAGGTGAGAATACCAAACGTCATCATCAAACATTGATTGGCATGTCTATAATCCAACAGGCTGCTTATCTGAGGATACAAGGGCAATGGGATATGACTTCCACTCTTGGATCATGGTCTTCAGTGGGTACAGAGAGGTCAGCGGCTAGGGTGTGTGGTGGCAACAGCTTAGAGGGAGATGCGGGCTGGGGAAGGGATATCTATAAAGACTTGGCAATGAAGGAAATGGCAATGCTTAACCCAAGTGCTGAGGTGACAGTAGCATGTCCAGGTGAAGAGGGGTCAACAATGAGGGTCTCTGGGTGGGGAACCAAAGCTTAAATAGGATGATCTAAGTACAGAGAGGTGAGGTGGGTGAATGAGTGGATGGATGGATAGATGGATAGATGGATGGATAGATGGATGGATGGATGGATGGATGGATGGATGGATGGATGGATGGATGGATGGGTGGGTGGGTGGGTGGGTGGGTGGATGGATGGATGGATGGATGGATGGGTGGGTGGGTGGGTGGGTGGGTGGATGGATGGATGGGTGGGTGGGTGGGTGGATGGATGGGTGGGTGGGTGGGTGGGTGGATGGATGGGTGGTGGGTGGGTGGGTGGGTGGGTGGGTGGGTGGGTGGGTGGGTGGATAGATGGATGGATGGATGGATGGATGGATGGATGGATGGATGGGTGGGTGGGTGGGTGGGTGGGTGGGTGGGTGGATGGGTGGGTGGGTGGATGGGTGGGTGGGTGGATGGATGGATGGATGGGTGGGTGGGTGGGTGGGTGGGTGAGTGGGTTGGTAGATGGATTGGTGGATGGATGAGCAGACAGCAGGGCTGCTGTAGAAGGTCATTTGATGACATCAGCAAAGAGCGAGGACAATGACCATGAGCAGAAGGATCCTGTGACCTGAGAGGATACAGCTTGAGGAACTACACAGAGGCAGGTGGGAGGCAGGGACACAGGGGCAGAGCCAGGACAGGACCACCAGCTCCACATGCCTGCAGGGAGCTGTACTGCTTGGCCCCTCTGCTTAGGTCAGAAGAATGTGTTCTTCCTGACCCCATGTCTCTATCACTGTGTCCTTTCTATTTCTCAGATGATGTGCTACTGTGACTTGAGTGTGTCACCAAGGCTCTTCTGTTGTAAACTCAGATCCATTCCCAACACACACATACACACACACAAACACTGAGAGGGGGGAAGGTGAGTGTTTGTGTGTGTGTGTGTGTGTGTGTGTGTGATGTATGGGTTAGAGTTATCCTAGGGGTGTGTATCCAATGAAGGGTTACTTGCTTGCTCTCTCTCATACACACATGTACACACACACACACACACACACACATACACACAAAGACTCATGCACAGATGCATACACACGCATACACACACCTTGTCACTTGCCTTTCTTCTATGGTGACATAGTGTAAAGAACCTAGCCAGGGGCAGCTCCCCAATACTGGATTCCCCATCCTCTGAAACTGTACTAAATGAATCTCTGAGCTGGAAAGATGTTCGGCTGGCATGGCAGCATGAGGACCTGGGTTTGATGGCCAGGATCCATGTTAAAAGGCATGGCTGTGAGTTTTTACAATTGCAGCCCTGGAGACGTGGAGACAAGGGGGTGCCGGGGTCTCACTGACCCGCCAGCATCCGTCAGCAATAAGGACAAAGGAGAGACTTTGCCTCACAACAACAAAGTAGATGGCACATGCACACACACACATAGGCACATGCACACACATGCATAGGCACATGCACACACATGCATAGGCACACGCACACACATGCATAGGCACACGCACACACATGCATAGGCACACGCACACACATGCATAGGCACACGCACACACATGCATAGGCACACGCACACACATGCATAGGCACACGCACACACATGCACAGGCACACGCACACACACGCATAGGCACATGCACACACACGCACAGGCACATGCACACACATGCATAGGCACATGTACACACATGCACAGGCACATGCACACACATGCATAGGCACATGCACACACATGCATAGGCACATGCACACACATGCATAGGCACATGCACACACATGCATAGGCACATGCACACACATGCATAGGCACATGCACACACATGCATAGGCACATGCACACACATGCATAGGCATATGTACACATTTCCAAAACCACAAATGGACAAAAATGTAAAAAGTGTAAAGTGGTGATTACATGGAGCTGAGAGATGAAGGAAAGGGGCAGAAACTTAGAGAGTGGATTTCAAGTGCTCTCCACACACACATGCATGCACACAACACACATACATGCACACCTATATGCACACACATAGTCATATATGACTTAGATGTTAATTTGCTTGGCTGCGGCAATCATGTCATCATGGACATCAAAACATCACAGCTCCTTAAGCACGTGTGATGTTTAATTGTGTGATCATGTGTATGCATAAATAAGTATGTACAAGTGTGTGCATGTGTCAAAGCTGAGGGTCTACCTTGGATGTCATGCTCAGGAATACAGTCTTTGATACAATGTCTGTCATTGTCCTGAAGCTCACTGGTCTAGCTGGACAGCAAGCCCAGGGGCTCTCCTGCCTCAGTTTCCCTAGTACTGTGATCTAGTCATGGACCGACCACCAGGCCCGATGCTTTAACGTGGGTATGGAACTAGGGTTCTCCTGGTTTCAGGCAAACATTTACCGACTAAGCTGTCTCATCTTGCACTCAAAACACATACAATTTTTAAAGATTTTTTTTTTAAATGTTTAGCAAATGTGGCTAATCGGAAGCCACTGATAGGCCTGATTCTGTGGATCCTGAGTAGCATCCCGGCTGCAGCAAGATAAAATGAAGGCTCTGGTCTCAGAAATAGCTTCCAAGAAGGTGGCCACCAGGGGTCAGAGCTGGGGCTGTGCAAGGTGTTCAGAGGGCTGCTTTACCAGCCTTGAAGGGTCTAGGCAGGCAGAGCAGTTAACGAGGGAGAACATTCGGGGTGACCCCACTTCTTGGTGGAATCTGAAGAAGTCAGACACAGAGAAGCAGGGCTGGGATAGACCTCAGTGGGTGGTCGTGCAAGATCGGGTCACATGGAGAAGGAAGCTCCTGAGGTATGAGTCAATAGTATAGTTTGGATCTAATACGGTCCCCGTGTATTAGACCTGAGTATCTAACTTGGTGTTATCTGGAAGGTCGTAGAACTTTTACAAGTCAGGAACTAGTAAAAGACACATAAGTGTGTGTGTGTGTGGGGGGTGCATCTTAGTTTTGTTTCTGTTGCTGTAATAAAACACTCTGACAAGAGCAAAGGAAGGGAGAAAGGGCTTTTCTAGCTCAGTTCCATGATCCTCCCCAGTCTGTGATCCAGCCCATCACGGCTGAGGGAGCTGAGGGAGCTCGTCTCACCCCATTCACAGTCCCAACAAATGCTCGCACGCTAACACTTGCCTCCCTCTCTCCGCCTCTACACAGAATCCTCTGCCCAGAGAACAGCGGCAACCTCAATGGCGTCCATCTTAAGTAATATGATCTGAATAATCCCCCAGAGATACGCCCAGAGGGCAACCCAGTCTATACCAGCCTTCCGTCATACTCCCTCCCCAAGGATTGAGACTAACCACCACACGGGTGTGCCTATGAAGGGGATTGTAGGGCTACAGTCCCTTCTTGTCTATATTTTGCTTTCTGGTTATGAAACATGAAGTTTTGCTTTGCTATGAATTTGCACCGTGGTGCTGGGCCTTGCCACAGGCCGAGAGGAACACCCTAACTCACAGTGGACTTATACCATGATGCTGGGCACCATAGGCCTAGAACAATAGGCTAATTCACTGTGAACTGAAGTTCTAAAACTGTGAGCCAAAATTAACCTAAAAGACCTATATTCTTGTAGAGGAGATAATATCCACCCAGCATGCCCCCTGGACAGGACACAGAGAACAGAACAGCTACCTAGAAGCCAGGAGGTGAACCCTCACTAGATACTGGATATGCTAGACCTTGATTGGACTTAGCTATAGAATCCAGGAAAAGAAACCTTTTGTTGTTTCTGCTGGTCAGTCTGTGGAGTGTGTGTGTGTGTGTGTGTGTGAGAGTGTGTGTGTGAGTGTGAGTGTGTGTGTGTGTGTGAGTGTGTGTGAGTGTGTGTGTGTGAGAGTGTGTGTGTGAGTGTGAGTGTGTGTGTGTGTGTGAGAGTGTGTGTGTGAGGGTGAGTGTGTGTGTGTGTGAGAGAGTGTGTGTGAGAGTGTGAGTATGTGAGTGTGTGTGTGTGTGAGTGTGTGTGTGTGTGAGTGAGTGTGAGTGTGTGTGTGTGTGAGTGTGAGTGTGTGTGTGTGTGTGAGAGTGTGTGTGTGAGTGTGAGTGTGTGTGTGTGAGAGTGTGTGTGAGTGTGAGAGTGTGTGTGTGTGTGTGTGAGTGTTCGTGTGTGTGTGTGAGTGTGAGTGTGTGTGAGTGTGTGTGTGAGTGTGTGTGTGTGTGAGAGTGTGTGTGTGAGTGTGAGAGTGTGTGTGTATGTGTGTGAGTGTTCGTGTGTGTGTGTGTGTGTGTACCAGAGTTCAACATGATGCATTATTATTATTGTTCACTTGCTGCCTGTTTTTTGTTTATTTTCTTTTGTTTGTTTGTTTGGAGACAGGGTTTTTCACTGGCCAGGAACTTAACAAGTAGGCCATTATTATATCTGATCTTTTTAAACATGGGAATCAAACTTAGGTCCTTGTGCTTGCTAGGCAAGCAATTAGCCAACAGCCACGTCCCCAGCCCCCACCCTTCAGTGCATGGGTTTTGTTAGGACAGTCTGGCTGACCAAGATGAACAGGGAGGAACAAAGCAGAGGGTTCACAGCAGACACATCTGTCAAAACCTAGCTGCTCAGAGGAAGCCGGTCCAGGTAGTCTTGACTCTCAGGAAGCGACAGGCAAATCCATCAGCTGGAAATGAGATTGTGAATCAGGATGGCAGGGATTCAAATAGACAGGTCACGTGAACATGTCTCTGAGAGCCGTGGGTGAGGGGAGCAACGTGGAGGGTCCCAGATAGAGTCCTGGGTTCGACTGAGGTTTTGGGTCCAGGTTCCAATCTTAGGAGATTCGTGTGGCGTGGGCTGCAGCCACAATTGACTATGCCTACCTGTCAGAGTGTTCTGCTGAAGCCAGCCGCCCCAGGACAGTCTCACCTTTCCAAGTCCACCCAATGCTGAGCCGCCTTATGTTTATTGTAAGCAAGTACAAGTAGATAGGACCCGAGTGTTGTGGGTTTGCCTTGGGGACCTCAGAGTCTGTGAAGGTCAGGGTCGTTAACACTGCAGGGAGACTGGGCCCAGGGATGAGACAGTGGCGGAACGCTACCTCTCAGACCAGCAGGGGTATACCGCTACGATGTTGGAGAGTCTCTGTTTCAGAGCCACCAACTCGCAAGAAGGAACAAGGAGAAAATGCCAAGACAGGCAGCGAAGGCAACACCTTCTCTGCAGTCCTCTATCGGGTTTGGAAATGGGTTTGCATTAGGTATGCTTATGCGTTAGCTCCCAGTGCTCTGATGAAGTAAGAGAAAGGAGGAAGCTAAGGAGGAAGGATGCATTTTGACCGGGAGTGTTGTTTGAGCGATGGCAACAGTCTATCATAGTGAGAGCACACAGCACAGACACTGCCCGCTTCAGCGTAGCCAGGAAGCAGAGAAAGGTAGAGGAAGGGCCAGGGTCAGAAATATTCCCTAACTTCTTCCCATTAGACTCTACCTCCCAAGACTGGTTATCTCCAGATTGTTCTATGAACTGGGCGCCAAGTCTTCAGCTAAGGGGTCTTTGGAGAGTATACAAGATTTAAACTATAAAGCTGGAGAGATGGCTCAGTGGGTAAAACTGCATTCTAAGACCAACGACCTGAGTTCAATTCCCAAGAACCCACATAAAAAAGCCAGGCATGGTAACACATACTTGACATGTCATTAGTGGGAAGTAGAGACAGGTGGGCACCCTTAGGGCTTTCCGACCACTCAGGCCAGCCAAACCAGTGAGTTCCAGACCCCAGTGAGATACCCTATCTCAAAAAACCAAGACAGACAGACTTCTGAGGAACAATGCTCAGGGTTGACCTCTGGCCTCCACGCACATTTCTACGCACACACAAGATCCTAATTCTAATAGCCTGCTTCCATCGTGACTCAGAGTCTTTGTCATCACAGTGCCTCAGATCCAATCAGCAACACCTATTTTTAGTCCTGTTGATGTACCTCTCAGAAATATGACAGACTTTAAGGCAGTAGGCGTCACGCAGGGACAGTTCCCCTCCTTGTATTCATAGATAGAGCATTTGACAATGTCTGGTGTTATTTTCTGTAGTCATGGCTTTGCAGAGATACTCCTGGCCCCTCGTCTAGGGAGATCAGAGATGCTCTCGGGCTCAAACAATGCACAGAACTGCTATAACTTGTTCACATGTAGACAGTGTCAAGGTTGGCCTGGTGGCAAACACCTGTACTTCATAGGTAGATGCATTGGGATCAGAAATTCAACACCATCCTTACTTACATAGAGAACTGGAGGCCATCCTGGGCTACATAAGACCTGTCTCAAAAAAAAAAAAGTGTCAAAGTTAAGAAACCCTGTTTGAATCATGGGTCAGAAAGATTGCAAGTGCAGGAGGTTACAGAGGACTGCCACAATGTGACCACACACAGGTCACTGAAGCCATGGTTGCCTGAACAAATCAAACCAATGAACATACAGATGGGGAGGGGCAAATGAAACCCCACCTCTAGCTGAGGCGCTACTGGGTGTTAATCACTGATATGGAGATGGGGTCAGTTTTCTTCAGGGATGTGGGCCCTGGAAGGCTTCCTGTGCTACAGTGGATTGTCTCATACCCATGATTATATGGGCAACACAGTAGCACTCAGTGGGCTATTGGAGAGACAGGGAGGGAGAGAGGGAGGAGGGAGGGAGGAAGAGGGAGGGAGAGGGAGGGAGAGAGGGAGAGGAGGGAGGGAGTAAGAGGGAGAAAGGAAAGAAGAGGAAGGGGGAAGAGAGAGGGAGGGAGAGAGGGAGGAAGAAAGAGGGAGGGAGAGAGGGAGGAAGAAAGAGGGAGGGAGAGAGAGGGAGAGAGGGAGAGGAGGGAGGGAGGAAGAGAGAGAAAGGAAAGAAGAGGAAGGGAGGAAGAGAGAGGGAGGGAGAGAGGGAGGAAGAGAGAGGGAGGGAGAAGGAGGGAGGGAGAGAGGGAGAGAAAGAGGGAGGGAGAGATGGAGAAGAGGGAGGGAGGAAGAGGGAGAGAGGAAAGAAGAGGGAGGGAGGAAGAGAGATGAAGGGAGAGAGGGAGGGAGAGGGAGAAAGAGAGGGAGGGAGAGGGAGGGAGAGAGGGAGGAAGAGGGAGGGAGAGGGAGGGAGAGGGAGGGAGAGGGAGGGAGAGGGAGGGAGAGGGAGGAAGAGAGGGAGGGAGAGAGAGGGAGAGAGGGAGGAAGAGGGAGGGAGAGGGAGGGAGAGAGGGAAAGTGAGAGAGAGGGTGAACTTGGGAGGGGTTAGGATGAATCTAGGAGTTAGAAAAATAAGTGGGAAATTAATGTAATCAAAATATATTAATAATATTATTATAAGAACCGATAGAGCTAGTAAGGAGAACCAATAACTGTAAAAGATTTTGTATGTACAGGTATTTTGCCCGCATGTATGTCAGTGCACCGTGTGCATGCCTGGCTATTCTAATTTGTGGCATTAAAAGCAGCCATAAGATCCAGAGCTAGAGCAGTGGAGACAGGAGAGACCCGTAAGACCCGCCTACATTACCTGGTGAGTCCCAGGCTAGAGAGGCCTCTAGAAACTAGGGTAGCTAGCACGCGAGGAATAAAAGCCAGAAGATGCTCTCTGGCCTCCACATGCACATACATGCTCCTGCACACACAAACTTGTACATATATGTACGCACACACCAAAGACACTCTCCCACGGACACACCAAGCATCTCGTTCATTCACTGTCATGCATTGAACACCCTCGTTCATTCTCGTGTGTGTGTGTGTGTGTGTGTGTGTGTGTGTGTGTTCAGATGTTATTGTCCTGGGGGAAAGCCCTCACTAGCTATATGGAACAAGCCAGCAGAGACGGTGTGCTCAGTTTCTTGGGGGAGGGGTGCAAACAGCCTCTTTCAACAGTCACTGATCTGCAGTTTCTACCTGCAAAGGACCCCGTGGCACCTCCCCTGTAGGAGGAGGTGAGGAAGGGAGCTAGGAACAAGCACTTCAACTTCACTGGTCTTTGGAAGAGGCCTCTGATGTCCTTCTGAGGGGAAACCAAGCAGAAGGAAGAAATTATCTTCATTGTCCTCGAATCTCAAGATCTAACGTCTGAGCACCCAGAGTCAAAGGAACCACTGGAAAAGTTGCAGAAGCTGGGAAACAGTCCAAAGTAGGCCATTCCACCCTCATTTATTAAAGGCGTTTTCTACCACCAAACCCCAAGAGATAGATCGCAGGTCTGGATAAGCACACACAGTAACCAGAGGCCCACATGAAGCCTTCTCCTAGACATATCCAGAGTGCATATGCATATATAAATGACATGCAGATACGGGGACAAGGGACAGAACAAACCTCAGGCAGGTCAGACCCCTCCTCCCAAAGTGAAGGATCTAAAGGTCTGGGCCCTCCTCCCAGCCCTGCTCCTAACACTCTGACCAGAACACGTCTTCCACTGAGGCCTTTGATCATCTGTAGAATGAAGGGCTTGAACAGACATACACAGGCAGGGGTCCCAGGTGCAGTGAATTCTTGAACCAAGCAAAGCCTCGTTTTCCTCATCTGTCGGGTTTCCCCATCTGTTTTTATCCTGAGATCGCCTTTGAGACAAAAATGTAAGCCCAGCCTGGTCCTGCAGCCCTAGCACATCAAAAAACTGTCTCGGGAAATGGGGAAGCAGTGTGTTTGACTCAGAGGGCAGTGTCAGGGATCTATTCCCTGTGGTAACCCTGGAGTACAACCCCGCAGCCTTGACCTTCTTCCCACTTCTTCCCTCCTGCCAGCTTCAGGGCAGGCCGGCTCTCATTCAGACATCCCAGGGGAAAGTTCCCAGAAGTTTCTATGGGAAAGAAACGAAAACCACCCGCCTGGCCCCTCTGTCTCTCCTCCTCCTCCAACTTTCTTCTCCTGCCCTGAGTTTGTTAGGACCAACTGCTCCCAGGAGGGGCAGACTTTAGAAAGTCAGTCCCTCCAGGCAGGGGAGGGCTGAAATGGTCCCATCACAGATTCAAAACTGAAATTTCTCATCTCCACATGGTGGGGGGGGGGCCACGAAAACAAAATCAACCAACCAACCAAACAAAACCGCCAAAGTGCTAGCTAGCTTGAACAATGTAATTCTGACATTGTTTTTTTTTTCTGACAGTAAGCCTCCCCTGCCCCTTTTCTGAGCCTTGATCTTTGTGCTTGAGACCTGGGTCTTAAAAGGGAACGAGGGTATTTTGATAAAATCCTAGAGCGCAAATGTCTACCTCCACGGGGCGGCTACAGCATTGTCTCCTGGAGAGAAGTGAGTTTAGCAGCGGGAAGGGATGAGCGAAGGTGAGGGGACTGAGCCTCACACAGAGCCCATGGAATTTTTTGCCTTTGGAGAAGAAGTGGGCTCCGACAGAGCGGACGATGATATATTGAGGGAAGAGAGATAGACTGCTCCCCATAACTCCTAGGACCCGATAGAGGACTGTAGACTGGTCCGCGGGGTCTGTGTCGGGGTTGGGGACGGCGGGGAGCGCGGTACTCACTGCATTGGTGAGCAGCAGCAGCCTCAGCAGAAGCAGTGACAGCCGGGGTCTCATGGTGCTGACCATGCTCCGCCCACTGTTGTTCCCCCTTTTTTCCTTCAGGAGCTTGGTGGCCGGCTCTGTGTCCCGCTCAGCGTCCCGCACGTCCCGCACGTCGTCCAGGACCCTGGGCGACCCCCAAGCCCAGAGAAGCCATGGCTGAGCCTACCCAATCTGCTCAGGTCCACAGCCAGGCTAGGGGTTGCTGCTCCCTGAAGGTGGCAAGACTGTTAACTAACCTGCAGTGCCTATTGATAAGGACTGGACGCTGCTCGCGACTCCACCCTGCTGGGACTAGGGAGGGGTTGGGGTTGGCAAGGGGTGGAGAGAGGAGGAGGGACCCTAGACAGCCGCCTAGAGGCAGCTGCAACTCCCTCCTTTCCTTCCAATCCACAAAGTACTCTCTCTGGAGGATTTAAGTCTCAAGCACTGAGCAGTGACAAGATTAGCAATACCTTTAAAAAAAAATCCTCGATTGAGTTAGGGTCTTACTATATATTCCAGGCTTACTTTGAACTCTCAGACCTCCTGCCTCAACTTCCTGGGAATACAGATGTAGTCTCCTACACCTGGTCTAGTATCAGAAACCGTTTCCCAGGCTGACTTTTAAACAAACAGAATAAAGTCAATGTCGACTCCATCCTACAGAACGGAGTGAAGTGACACAAGTTCTCTTGTTCTCTAGCTTTCAGTACTGCAACAAATAGGCAGCTAATCCATGCACAAAGAGTAAAAGGGTTGTTGTGCTCATAGTTTGGAGAGCCTCAGTCCATGACTGGTTGGCGCAGGCGCAAAGCAGCTCTGTGCTCAGTGTTGGGAGCTAAATTTTCTTCTTAACAAGCCCTGAGGACAATGAGAAAGAGGCCAGGGTCCAACTGTCTCCTTTCACTAGGTCCCACCTCCTAGGAGCCATCACTTTCCCTCAGGAACAAAACCTTTATTAACAGAGAGGACTTTGGGTGACACTTAACACTCCAAACAGTAGGATATACTTTTTTTCTCTTGAGAGAGTCTCAAGCCCATCCTGGCCCCAAGCTCTTTATGTGGCCAGAGATGACCCTGAAGTTCTGACCATCCTGTCCCTATCTCCTAATGCTCGGATTAGAACAATGTGTCCCCAAACCCAGCGCGTGCAGACCTAGAGATCAAACTGCTTCCTGCATGCTAGGCAAGCTCTGACACCCAGCAAACGGCACTTCTTCGTGTGACAGGGAGATGGCAGAGACTGTGGTGGCCACCGTGGGGAAATACCATACTGTACAATCCCCAACCTTCTACATCACCCTCCCTGGGAAAGAGAGAGACCGTTCTTTTATGTCAGTGGCCTCTTAGTTCTAATCCAATTGCCCTAGTCACATAGCACCAGAAAGTGGGACATCTAAACCAAAGTCACAACCATCAGAACCCTAGATATTCAGTATGTCCATCCTGAGGAGAGGAGAGTCTGTTTTTGACTTTGGCTTAAGTTCTGTAGACACTTCCTGTGTGAGTGTACATGCTTGTGTGGAGATATGTGTCTTCCTCAGTCACTCTTCCCTTATCTTTTGAGGCAGGGTCTCTCGGTGAACTTGAAGCTCATTATTTGGCTACACCACTGGTCACTGAGGCCTAGGGGTCCTCTTCTCTCTGCCTCCCCAGTGCTGGGATAACAAGTGCCCACACGCCGCTGTGCTGGGCTTTTGTAAGGTCCTCATGCTGGCATGGTGAGCGTTTTACAGACTGAGCTAACTCCCCAGCCCTCTTGCAGACACACAGCACCTCACTGAGGCAGGTTGCAAGGGTAGACACAAATCTTCAGAAAGTGAAACTCTCAATGAAAACTGAACTAAGTGCCAACAGATTAAGAAATGCCCCTCCTTTCCCCTTTCCTTCGACATATCCTTCAGAATACTTTGCCTGCCTCTTTCCAGAATGTACCAATCTGTAAAAATAGAAACAAGCCTCTTGCCAGCTTGGAATCCCAGTACCCCATCCAGCTCCTTTTAGGCCTTATTTTTTGAGAGTGTCTGTAGCCCACACTTGCCATTAATTCCCTATGATAGAGCTGGGGACTCCCTTTAATGTCTGGTCCTCTTATCTCCACACCTCAAGTGTTGGCCTTGCAGATGCATTAATCACACCTGGTTTTATGTGACACTGAGACAGAACCCAGGGTTTTGTAAATGTTAGGTAGGCACCAGGAAAGAGCTTGGTTACTGCTTGTATAAAATGGCATGAGGAGTTTGGCTAAAATGCAATTCTGTGTGTATAAATGAGTATCCTTTCCTGACCTTACCCAAGAGGGGAACGTCTGTTGCTTTTGTAGAGGGCTGGTTAAAGCACATTCAGTCTGACTTGATGATGACTGAACGTACTAGTTACTTTTTCAGTGGCTGTGATAAAATACTCTAACATAAACAGTTTGGGGGGAAAAGTTTAGTTTGGCTCACAGTTTGGGAGTAGAGTCCATCATGATGGGGAAGGCATGGCGGCAGGAGCTTGAGGCAGACATTGTATCCACAGTCAGGAGGCAGAGAGAAGGATGCTGGTAGTCAGCTCACTTTCTCATTTTTAACTGGGTCCAGGACAGCAGCCCATGGGATGGTGCTGCCCACAGTTTCAGTGAATTTTACCATCTCAATTAACCTAATTAGTTAATTGCATCAACTAGTAACACCAGCTATCACACTGAGCTAAAACCTTTGTCTAATTTTCTTCACATTGTGAAGAGGATTCACCAAGCTGGCTAGCTGATGATCCTTTTTTTTTTTTTTTTTTAATTGTATCTTATGTTGTTTCTTTATTTCCCCAAGAAGGAATAAGATATATTAGAAAATTAACATTATTCAATAAATATTTACAGAGGTGATGGAAGTCTGTGGAAATTACCCTTGCCAACCTCAGCTCATGTGGACAGTTTACAGAGCTAGAACTTCATCCTCTCCAGGAGGCCAAAAAGGATGCTACTTAAGTCCTGAATCACCACAAAATAAATAATTCTGTTGGTTAGCAGACATAAGCAACTGTAGAGTGCAGAGAGAGCAAATACTTCTCAGAGTTTAGTATATGCAAAGTATATAGAGATGCTATGAAGGTGGTTTCCTTGGTAACGTGATTGTAAGGTAATATGAAGACCTGAGTTTGATACCCAGCATCCACAAAAAAGGGCATATGTTTGGTGGCATATATCTTCCCTAGAGGGGAAGTAGAGTTGGGCAGCTCCCGGGGCTTGCTTTATCTGTGAGCCCTAGTTCTCAATGAGAGACCCTGTTTCAAAACAAACAAACAAACAAAAAAAAAAAAAAAACAAGGTGCATGGTGCTTGTGGCCGACTTATGGACTTTCACATATATGCATACATGTGTTCATACATCTACATGGTACATGCATATGTGCAAGGGTATGCACACACACACATACACACACACACACACACACACACACACACACGTGCGATATAGGAAGACATCAGTCAACAGACTGGTGGATCTGTACGTTAGTTGAGCCCTACCTGTCACCAGCCGTGTAGGCCAAGCACATTTGTTCATCCATATTGTATAAGGGCCAAGCCTGTTTCGACTCCCATCTTCTTAATTACACAAACTTTTCTTGTCCATTCTCAGACCATGGGCCTTGTTGAGGCCTTCAGGAAGAACAGCCTAAGAGTTAACACGTGACCCAACAGGGGAGCAACATCACCATCCCTCAACCAAGTAAGCAGTGATTGGTCCTGAGACAGGCACTGGTCTCATTGTGACCAGGAGGAGTGGCCCCAACACATCCTATATATGGGCATCGCATGGTGATCAAACTAATAGCAAGATGGCAGTCTTTCCTGGGGCATAGGGACATCCTTGTTGAGAAAGAAACCAGCTGGAATGCAAAGTACCAGCCCTGGAGAGAGGGGTGACCCAGTCAGCAGCTGTCATCTTGGTGCAGCCATCCCTGAAGCCCTAACTTACTAATCTTGGTTGGCAGTGTGACTACATCTAACTAGCTAAATCCAAGCAGCTGGGTACATCTGTGAGGGCTGATTTTTTTTTTCTTATTTAACTCAAAGTGGGAAGACACACTTCTAACCTGGGTCTTTAAGGTGGGGAGATCTGCCTTTAATCTGGACCACACCTTCTGCTGGCAGCCTAATAAAGGACAAGGAAGAAGAAAGTGTTCTTTGCCAGCTGCTCTTGCTCTCGCTGGCAAATCCATTCCTTGACTGACACTTGAGCCCCCTTCTTTAGGATTCTGGTGTAGACTATAGTCCAGCTGAGACACCCAAACCTTGAGGACTGAACAATGACTGTATTCTTGAATCTTCTCTTGGTAGAAAGCCATTGTTGGACTAGCTGAACCAAAGCCTAGTAAATTCCCTAGATAGATAGATAGATAGATAGATAGATAGATAGATAGATAGATAGATAGATAGATAGCTCGGGTGATAGGATAGGTAGATAGATGATAGATAGCTCAATTGATAGAATAGATAAATAGTTCAATAGATAGATAGATAGATAGATAGATAGATAGATAGATAGATAGATAGATAGATTGATTTATTGATTCACTCTATAAGTTCTGTTCCTCTAGAGAACACTGACTAATACACTTGCCTTCCAGTGAGGCTTTCCTAGGGAAAGTTTGAGATTTAGTGGTTTGGAGGTTGTGGGGGTAGATAACAGAGAAAAGAGAAAGAAACGGGCTGCTCCAGATGTTTGAGTCCAAGGTGTCCATCAAGTGGCTGCACAAGTTCAAAGAGAGCCGTCGGGGCATGGAATCAGCTCCATGGAGAGACCTGTGCCCTAAACGGCAGTTTTGCCGTGAGCAGCGCTAATGTTTGATTGATGAACCATGATTAATGAGCTAGAGTGGTTTCCTCTTGAGCTCTGAGCTACAGAGGTTTGAGATCCACATTGTAATGAGCTTTTAATGCTCCTGCCTCTGTGTTTGCTCTCTAGAAACGCAGACTGCCATTCTCCAGGAAGCGGTTTCTTCTTTACTTTTTGTATTTTCTTCCACCATTTGTCAGCATCCTTTTGAATATTTAAATGAAAGATGAGAGTTAAAGCCGATCAAATAAAAGAGCAAATAAAGCCACCTCTGAGAGTGTGTTGTTAGTGCTTTCAAATCCTCGTCTTCAGTTAATGGGAGGTCAGGAGTACCCCGACTTTCCTAGAATATTTGTGGGCTGGCAAGATGGCTCAGGTAAAACATGCTTGCCTTCAAGTCTGATGGCCTGAGTTCAATCCCTGAATCCCACACTGTGGAAGGAGAAAATTTACTTAAGTTGTCCTCTGACCTCTATACGAGCACTGTTGTGCATGTGTGCACACGTACACACACACACACACACACACACACACACACACACACACGATAAATGCATGAAGTAAATACACAAATACATAAATAAACATTATAAAAATTTTTAGGAATTTTGTTAACAGCTAAAACCTGGATTCAAGTCCTACTTAACAACCAATTAGTACTAGGACCTTGGGCAAGTTACTTGAACTCCAGAGGCTTCAACTTTTTCATTTATTCAGTGGGGGATAAATGCCTATCTTCAGCATCACTATGTGGAACAGGGACTGGCATTGTCGCCAGCTCTGTATGGTTACACAAATGGCCCTGGTTAAACTCAGCATGTCATAAACCAAAAAAGTCATAGATGGAAGAAAACGATTTATACAGAGGGAAGCTGAAAAGCACTTGGTGAGGTTCAGAGAGAACACGTTAGATTCACGTACACACAGAGAGAGTGAATATATCAGTGAACCTGATCTGAGTGCAGAGCTCGGAGTTAAATCCTCCAAGTCCCACCGGGAGGAAGGAGAAACCTGGCCTCGGTGTTAGACTCTGATTGCCTCATGTGAACCATGACACATACAAAACAAATAACATAAAAATAAAAGGACTACATACATGTATGGGATTGTCCAAGAATAAGTTTAGTAAGCTGCTTTATGTATTTATTGGAAGAAAAGAATTAAGAGCATATAAATAGTTGTCTGAGAGCCTTGTTGAGATTCCCAGCTAGCAGCCCAGTCTCACCGTCGGAGGATGTGGTCCAAGATTTCAAACTGAAGCTCTAACCACTGGGAAGGGGAAACAAGCTTTCTTTGCTCTGTCTTCCTTTATTTTTTTTTAAATATGTGACTTTTTTTTGGGCTGGAGTTGATGGCTCAGTGGTTAAGAGCATGGGCTGCTCTTCCAGAGGATCAGGGTTCAGTTCCCAGCACCCACATGGCAGGACTCTGATATCCTCATACACACACACACGGAGGCAAAACACCAATGAACAATATATGTATATATATACATGACAGTATATATTATATATAAAAGTAAAAGTTTGTTTTATTTTATGTGTTTTATATGTATATGCATGCTTAGAGCCTGTGAAGTCAAAAGAAGGCTTCACATCCCTTGGAATTGGCCATTATACATGGTTGTGAATCACCAAGTGGGTACTGGGAATTGAACCCAGGTTCTCTTTATGAGCAACATCTCTCCAGTCCCCTGCTGCCTCTTATTTGAAACTATGAGAGCAAGAATGGGAGAAAGATCATATGTGAGTTTAGAAGGATCAAGAGATAAATCTAACACATTAAAAAAAGTTTCAACACAGAAATCATTACCAGTATATTCAAATATCAAGTGTGAAAAAAATATCAAGTGTGATGATTGTGTTAACTGTCAACTTGAGAGGATCTAGAAGCACCTAGAAGACTCAGGCACACCTATGAAGGATAATCTGAGCCAGGTTAGTCTCTTGGGATGACTACAGAAATTATTTTGATCACATTAACTGAGGTGAGAAGACTAGCCCACCATGGGTGGCACCATTCCCTGGCTGGGGTCCTGGTGCATAAATGAAACTGGCTAGGAGTCAGTCAAGTTTCTGACTATTTGATGTTGCATTATAAACTTGTATCACAAAATTAGTTTCTTGAAACAACCACGGTGTGAAACTTTGAAGTCTTAAATTCAGATGGAGCTCAACTGGACAATGAAAAGAGTCACAGGTCAATGAAGATCCAAGAAGAAGGGACAGGGTCTCTAGCTCTCTATGGGAGTAAAATGGGTCAGTAGTTGGTCTAAGTCACTGCACTGCCGAGCAAAAAAAAAAGGGCAGTTGGGTAGGGAGGCAAAAAGAAAGGCAGCTAAGTCCTGTCTTGCCCCGAAAGCATGGTACGCATTTTGAATTTATTCCCCATTCAGTGTGAAGTCCCCAGAGAGATTTAAACAAGGGAATCAATGACCCTCCTGTTCCATGGAAACTTGTGACAAGCTTCTATGCCTGTTGTCTTGCTCTTCTCCTTGAATTCTCCTGGGGCCTGGGGCACCTCTCTGTCTGGTCATTGTGAATGCCAACTGCAACATGCGCATGGATAAAGGAAGTAATTAACCATCTAGACCAGCCATAATTGTAGAGCATCCTTGGGTCCAGAATTCTCAGACTTTAATGAGCTCACAAATATCTTGGTGGAAGTTTACTAAAATTCGGTTTCTGATTCAGGGGGTCTCAGGTAGCCCGACATTCTAGATTCTTAACACGTTTCCATGCCAGCCACACGGAGTGATCGCCAAGGGTGTAGAAATCAGATTGGGAGTGTGGATGGGGGAGGGGGGCTCACTCTGTAAAGTATTTGCCTTACAAGCATCAGGACCTCAGATATTGATCCTCACAGGCCCATATAACAAGGGCCAAGCATAGTTTAATCAGATGTAAACTCAGCGCTGCTGCTTGGGACTTGCTGGTCAGCCATTTTAGGTAAACTGGTCAGTTCCAGGCCAGTTAGAGGCAAACAAGGTGGCCGATGGCTTAGGTCATGTTCTGGTCTTCACATGTACATATGTATGGGCATGTACACACATAAATGCATGTGGGCACACACCCGAACACACGCACATACACACTAGAAATCATTTATATGTCAGGTATTTGAAGCTCTAAGAATAAGAACATGAGCTACAAAGCTCAGAAAGAGAAAGATATGGTAGAGGTTCATACTCATGATTAATGTAACAAGATCTAGAATCACCTAGGACACCAATCTCTAGGCTTGTCTGTCAGGGGCTTTTCAGACTGGCTAATGTGAACACACACCCTGGGTATAGGCAGCACCTTTTTATGGACTGGAATCCTGGGCTGAAACAGACTGAGGGTTGAATGTGACCAACCACCTCACACTGACTGGCACACCATCCCCCCGGTGACCAACCCCTTACACTGGCTGGCACACCATCCCCCCAGTGACCAACCCCTCACACTGACTGGAACACCATCCCCCCAGTGACCAACCCCTCACACTGGCTGGCACACCATCCCCCCAGTGACCAACCCCTCACACTGACTGGAACACCATCCCCCAGTGACCAACCCCTCACACTGACTGGCACACCATCCCCCCGGTGGACTATACTCCTGAACTAAGACAAAAGGAACCCATGCTTTCTAAAGATGTTCATTTTGTCATGGCTATGGGAAAAGTACCTAGTGCAATAGTATATCTCTGTCTAACCTTTTTACCAGAGAGAAAACTGTCTACAGGCTTCTCCCAGTAGCTAGAGTCTCGGTACCCAGAGTTAGATGACGTGCCCCGCTCCAAATTCATCAAGCATCTATCCTTGGCCTGGATGAAGCACATGCTGCTAGAACCGAGTTGCTATGAGACAGTGGACATTGACAACAGACAGTGGCCACATATGACATCAGCCCTGTCGCTAATCACTATGTGGCCATGAGGGTATTTTCTATATATAAGAGGAAATCCGTTTTTACTAAGAAAAATGCTATGTTCACATTTTAAATGCAGCACAATACACATCTACATACATAAGTCCATGGGAACATCTTGTGGCCCATGTCAAGGGGAAGGGGCACGAGAGCTGGAAGACGGGTGTTTGCCTGCTCTCCTAAAGTCTTGTCCTGTTGGGGCACACACACACACACACACACACACACACACACACACGTAAAGAAAGCAGCCTGTGAGCGCTCCCAGTGATGATGTTCATTCTCTCTGTCAACAGTAACGGAGCGATCGCTGTGGACTAAGAACTGCATCAAGGGCTATGGGAGAGCCAGAGACGAGACATGAGGCTCTTCTCCTAAGGGTCTGCAAAGAGCCGGGGATGGATGTAGCATGGTTGCCCCGCATACACAACTCCCTCCAGCTGCCCCTCCGCACTGCATTTGCAAGGAGAATCAGTGCACATTTGCAGTTCTAGAGCTGGGGAAGTGGAAGCAGGGAAATGCAAAAGTCAAGGCCAACCTTGGCTACATAGCAAAGTTTTAAAGTTTTAAGTTAGCCCAAGATACCAGAGACTGTCTCAAAACCAAAAACAACGCACATACACAAGCAATGATGGGTGTGACATATAAAGAGATATAACTGTTATATTCGATAAAGATGGAGCTGGGTGTGGTGGCAATACACACCTACAACCCCAACATGAGAGAGGTAGAGGCAGTGTGTGTGTGTGTGTGTGTGTGTGTGTGTGTGTGTGTGTGTGTGGTCAGAGGACAACTTACAGGAATCACTTCTCTCCTATCTGATGGATTTAAGGATCAAACTAAGAACATCAGGTTTGGAAGCAAGCACACTTAACCACTGAGCCACCCTTCCAGCCCCAAGATGAGTTTTTGTTTGTTTGTTTGTTTGGTTGGTTAGCTGGTTGTTTTGTTTTGTTTTATAAATAGGTAGAAATGGTGGTAAGGAGAGAGGGAAAAGTAGAACCAAACCAAACTAACAAAAGACAAAGAACCTTTCCAGATGGGGAAAGGTTGCATCCAGCACAGGAGACTACACTCTGTTATCTAAAGTGTCCTCACACGTGACTGTAAACACAGGAAAGAGAGAGATCGGAAGAGAAGCTAGAAAGAGAGAATTTTGGATGGGCGCTGGAAACTTCCAATGCTTTTGGATTAGACTTACAATCTTCTCCACAAGTAGTTCAGGTCTGGTTCTGTAAACGCAGCCAAAAGCTGGTGCCTGCAGGGTGTGAGTGCTCTAAGGACCTGCTACTGCTGTTTTGCTAAACCACACGCTGCCATACTGCCTTCTCAATAAGTGTGCTTCTACCCATGGATTAGTTATGCCTTTAAGCTTGGCCAGAGAAACTGCTCTTGGGAGTAGGCACTGATTTATGCCGAGATCCCTAAGTAGTCCGAACGCTTAGAATAAGCGTTTGTTGGCTGCTCAAGCCTAAATGGAACATCTGTGTCCACCCAACGCTCAAGGAAAATCAAAGAACGGAAGTCAGGAGTGCTGTGGACTGCTGTCTTCTGGCTGGGACATGGCATTGCACCTGTGAACGCCCTGCAGCCGTCGTTTTCTGCGTGATCAGACCTGTGCAAGGTCAGGTGAGCATTCTGGCAGGGGACACTGATTGGAGTCAGTGGGTTATTAACAAAAGAGATGATGTGGCGGGAGAGGGGATGCGTTGAGGGCTCTCGGCCCGGGCTGGGGTGCATATAATCGACACGCTGTTTACATGTTTAAAATCGTCAAAGAAGAAGTAAAAGATATATACTATTTTTAAAAGCACGTGAGAGAATGTGGGGGAATTTCTTCAAAATAATAGAAAGTACAAATGAAACTAGATTGACTGAGACTTGACCATGATTGAAGTAGGAGAAGGGGGGGCTTCTGTTTAGCGTACTGCTTAAAGTTGCTAGTGTGCGAACTCTACCGTGAATCAAAGTGTAAACCTGGGAGGGAGGGGAAACAGGCAGACTGGACAGGAGGTCCCGCCCACTGTGCCGGGGCCCCGCCCCCATCTGCTCAGGCAGGCTGCCCAGCCAGCAGGGTAGCCAAACTTTCTCTGCTGCTTTGGGAATCCATTAGTTCTCCGTATAAGTAAGTGGCGTTCTCTGGTCTTTCTCGGGCTCGGCATACTGCTCAGACACCAAAGAAGTTAGCCCTCTCCCCAGAACAGAAACCGCCAACTTCCCCCACAAAGCGGCCGTTTGGGGAGGTCCCCTCGCACATCCTGGGAAAGCGTCCGCGTTGTCATTGGCGACGCTCTGGTTAGGTTCCTGCGCGCCCGCCCCGGAACTATCGTCTGCAGGGTAAGAGGCTTCGGATTTGTGGCTCCAGTGTCCCAAGGTGGTCACCAGGCTACTAAAACAGCGGGAGCCCCCGGGCAGATCCCCTAGATGCTCATCTAGGGATCGTGTAGGGGTGGGGACGAGGTGAGGCCCAATGAAATAATGGTGGTAGGAGTGAATCTGCGTTCTACCTACCCCTTTAGTGTGGGGTTGGCGTGAAAGACGAGGGAATTAGCCAGGGTGGGGCCCAATCCAACTAGACCCCACCGGAAATAATGGCTGTATGGGACCAAGAGCAGCAGTAGGGTTGGGGGTGAAGTTGGGGCAGGCATTCGAAGGCAGAGTGTGTGTGTGTGTGTGTGTGTGTGGGGGTGTGGGTGTTAAGAGGTTTCCCCCGGGCTGTGTTGAGGATTATGCAGCCTGATCAGGACACTGGCCCAACTTACTTCTGGAAATGATTGCTACTCAGCTACTGTACTGACAACCTCACGGTAGCTCTACATTCTCTTGTGTCTTATCAAAAGCTTTGGGACTTCTCGAGGAAAAAAAACAAAAGCGAAACTCCCAAAAGTGCATCCTTGATTTTACCTACAATTTCAGGTGATTCTCCAGACAGCCCCCTGGCTTGTCTGAGGGAGTCATGAGTTGGGCATGATATCGAAAATGTGGGATTGGGGGCCAGTGAGGAGGCTTAGCAGGTAGACGGGCTCGCTTTGTAACCCGGATGGCCCGAGATCAAGTCCCACAACCCACACACAGTGCGAGGAGACGACCAACCGCACAGATTTGACCTCTGACCTCCGAATGTGCACTTCTGCCCCTCACCATTCCCACAACATAATAAAAGGTTTTCAAAATGTGGAGTTTGTAAAGTTCTGTTTCAATGCAATAAATTGTTAATGCCAAACGACATCTGAAATAGTGAGAAGAATGGGGGTTGGGGATTGGTGTGTATGAGGAAAGTGGACTTCCAATGACTGTCGACTGAAAATGTCCCAGGTCTGTGTGACAGGCCATCTCCAAGCTCCATCACCCCTCTATCATCTATTAGCAGACAGGTCCAGGATGTGACATATGAATGCCTGTATCTTGCAAACACTTAATATGTTGAAAGGACCCTTGTTCACATCTCTGTGGATGTGATGTGCAGACATGTCAGAAAGAAGACTTTTAACTGCCAACTTGACTCATCTGGGAAGAGAGTCTGAATGAGGAATTATCTAGACCCGATTGGCCTCTGGCTATCTGTTGGTTGGTTGTTAATTAATGTGAGAAGACTCTGCCTACTGTGGGCAGCACCATGCCCTAGGCTCTGAACTGTGTAAGAGTGAAGAAAGCTAGGAAGTAAAAGAGAATAAATAGCTTGTGTGAGAACATTCGTTTTCTCTCTGCTTTGACTGTGGGTATTAACGTGACTAGTTGTTTGAGTTCCTGCCTCAATTTCCCCTTGATGATATGGAGTTGTGAGCCCAATAAACCTTTTCCTCCCCTACATTGATTTTTTTTGGGGGGGATCAGGATGTCTTGTTATTAACAACAGAAAACTAGGGCTCTTTCCAAATTTATTAGCACTTGAGAGCTTTTTCTCCCCCTCCCCCATCATGTGTCCAAGAAGCATCTCAGGAACACATTTTAGAAAAGCTCAAGAGAGTCATGGGAGAGTTTGGAGCATGTTGCCATATTGGGTTATGGTGTGTAATGTCAAATGATTAATGAGGCAGCCCTGTGTGGGAATGCAGTGTCCAGTACATGAGAGGCAGGGAGGGCTGGAGCCGCAGCACACCATGTAGAGACAAGAGGTACATTTGTCAAAAACCGAGAAGAAATATGTGTGTGATTTCTCATGATAATTCCAGGACTCCTGTTCTCTTCCCAGGAAATAACCTTTGACTCTCGACAGACAGCTCCATTTTTCATGAGGAGATGGCAGCTGTGAAAAGTCCCATGCTGGAACTAAAACACGCAAAAGAACCCTTTGATAAGATGTCACCCCTCCTCTTGAAAAGCCTGGTGGAAGAGCCCAAGAAAAGAACTGAAGTGCCTAACCACCTTCTAGAATCCAGTAAGTGGGTAGCAAACCCTCACCTATGGATCACATCTCCAGGGGACCCAGAGTGCAGGGAGCTGGGACTGTGGGCGCTGATCTAGTGCATCCCTATGTGTGCTGACACATACGGTCACTCTGCATCGGCTCAGAGTAGTTTTTGTTAGTAAGACTGGTAATTTTATTTAGATCTAGATGCTTAAATGATGGATGTTTTAAAATATTTATTTTCATTTATGCATATGTTTATGTATATGTGTTTATGTGTATAAATGTATATGGCACATGTGTTGTGGGTGTCGATGATGCCTTGGGCATTTGTAAACCATCCAGGATGGGTGCTAAGAAGCAAACTCAGGTCCACAAGAAGAGCTGAAAGTGCCTTTAACCACGGAACCATTTCTCCTGCCTCCAAACAATAGATTTTTGTGGGAAAAATTACTCACAAGTTCAGTGACTTCCATTTCGTCACATGTTGTCCCTGTTTGTTCCACTGTGGAAGGAAAGTAGGATGGGAAACAGGGCACATGAGGCTGGGGACCTAGGTCAGTAAGTTAAGCACTTGTCCTGTAAGCACGAGGACATGAGTTCGAATCCCAGCTCCCACATAAAAAACAAGGGCGTAGTATGCACTTGTAACCCCAACACTAAGGAGGACCCCTGAGGGTCAGGGGTCCCTGAGGCTCACTGGTCAGCCAGCCTAGCCAAAGAGGAGAGTCTGCCTTACAAAACAATGTGGACAGTGGGTAACAACCAAGGTTGTACTGTCTACACACATGCACGTACACACATGCACACAGCATTTATATTTAAATAAAAGAACAATGGAGCAGAGAAAGCCTGGAATACTCTCCAACCAAGGCTGACAAGCCCCGGACATGTGGAGAAAACATGACTGCTGCTCGGTTGACCCAAAGCCCACCTCACTGGGCTGGAAGAATCCTCGCCTGTGGTTTCTCATCCACCATTGAGCCTCTGACCTTTCCCCAGCCCCACCCCTTCCATTTCCTGAAGTGCTTTTCTCTCTTAATAGACTATTTGTTTTACTGCCACTCACGTGTTCCTGACACAATTCCTTGCTCTTGGATGCAAGAACCTAGAAACCCCAGGGCGGGCCCTCCAATGTCCAATATCCGTCTGTAACATCTCAGACGACTTCCATCCCCAGCCAGTCTTGGGATCACCATGCTTCTCACCTCAGGACCACACTCTCCGTTTCCCTTTAGAGCCCTCACTCCCATCTCTGTGCTGCCTGAATACTCTCAACAGCTCCATGTGCTGGACAATCACAGTTCTGACAAGCATGAGGCCATTCATGAGGAGCCTGAGGAGTTCCCCTAATCTTTGGGTACCTCACTTGGGCCAAACCAGGACTCAATTTCTTTGACAGAAAAAAAAAATGTCAGAGCTATCCACTTTGGGAAGCAGGTATAAATTATTACAACATATATTTTAATGATAAATGTAACTAGTAAGATATATTTTAATAACATCTTTGGCACAAGGGTTAAGAGAAAGAGGGGTGCTTGGCAGAAACCAAGACACAGGCATTAGTTTGGGCAACTCCATGAGAGTCACAGGGAGAAACATGAACCCAAGTGTGGGCAGGTTCCTGGAGGAAGAGCTGTAATTAACCACCTTGTTAGTAGACAGATATGTCTTTCTGGCGGCTTTCAGGATACATTTCAACAGATTGACAAGAACTCTTTTCTGTCCCTTTTATTTCTTCTAGAGACATAACAGGGCGACTCTGGCAATTCTTGGATGGGGCTATAATCTAACAAAGTAAAACAAGAAACCACTGGATCTACACGGGCAGATTCTATGGTTTTTTCTTGTCAATAGGCTTCTGTGCTCAGAAAAGCCTAGGTTCATAGCCGGGAGGGTAGAAAAGCCTTGGGCAACTGCTAATTGTGCTGGACTCTGGCTTCTGTGCTAGAGAGACTCTCCTCCCTTTTCATGACCCCCCCCCCCAGTTTTTCCTGTCTGTCTTTTCTACCTCACCCTGAGCTGCCTGACTTGACACCTTTGCTATCCACATGTCCTGCCTGACTCATCCTCAGCCCCCTGGGTCACTCTGCTCTTTCTGACACTCATTCCACCCTTTCATGGGCATCACATACAGAAAAGCCTCTGGAAAACCCTGTAGCTTGATAGGAGGGACAACTATAGCTCTGGGAGAGTTTTGTCTTAGGGTCATACAACTTCCTGAAAACATTCCATTTCAGCTCACAGTTGGAGCAGCTGACATGTGGGAAGGTCCCATCATTTGCTGGAAGTGGACACCTTGTGAGAGAAGAGGGGCATTCAGCCAGTGGTGAGCTGTGTCCAGCTCCCCACTGTCATGTTTAGTCACCCCATCTTGGTTTCATTTCCACTGCTGTGATTAAATTCCCTGACAATGGTAACTTAGGGGAGAAAGGGTCTGTTTCAGCTCACAGTCCATCAAAGCAAAGAATTCAAGGCAGGACCTTGAAGCAGCCAGTCACATCATACCCATAGTCAAGAGCAGAGAGAGAATTAATGCACGCTTGTGCTCAGCTGGTTTCTTTTATTCAGTCCAGGATCCCCAAATCAGTGAATGGTGTCCCCACAGTTTCAGGCTGGGTCCCCCTACATCAAGACAGCTTCACAGAGCCGTGTCCACAAGGCAAACTTGTTGAAGTTAAGGCCCAGTTCTTCCTCTAAGCCCCATGCTCCTAGAAATAAGACTCAGACTCAAAATATATTTACAAATTCCTTGGCTGTATAGCTAGGCTCTTCTCTGACTAGAATAATAACTTAAGATAGCCCATTTATTGTAATCTGCATTTGGCTACGTGGCTGGTTACCTGTGCTTAGGTACCATGTTTCTGTCTCCTCATACCTTCCCGGGCAGATCTCCTGCCTGGCTCTATTCCAGAATTCTTTTCTCCTCCTGGATATCCCACCTCTATTTCCTGCCTAAGCCATTGGCCATAGGCTTTTTAATTGACAGGTGATGCATCCATACAACACGCGAGTTATTCTCTCTACCATAACTTGATCTAGAGTCTGGATCTAGACTCTAGAATCTAGACAATCCTTCATGGAGACTCTTCTCCCAGGTCATTGTAGGTTGTGCCAAGTTTATAACTAAAACTAACCACACCCCCAAAACAAACGCACCAATCATTCCAGCCCCACCTTAAACCTTAGAAGTGCATCTGTCCCACAGGGCTGTTTGGTCAGTTTAAGGCTGTGAAGTACAGTGTTATATTTAACCATTTCTGGGCACAGCTGCTTTGTGACCCTTACACAAAATTCTAAAAGTTAGCATTAGAAAAATATCTGAAATGGATTAGAGTTGTAGCTCAATTGTTAGAGCCCTTGCCTAGCATGCGAGAGGCCCTGGTTTCCATCATCTGCGTCCCATAAATCGAGTGTGTAGCTAGCCCACATCTGTAACTTGGCACTCAGGAGATGAAGGCAGGAGAATTCGTAGTTCATGATCACCCTTTGGCTAGATCATGAGCTTGATGCTGTCTGGGATACAGGAGACCCTGACTTAAAACAGAAGAAGAAAAAAGTGAGCATCTCACTGGCCAGAGCTGCTTGCTTGCTGATGACCTGCTGTGCATAAGTTGTGAGTCTCAGCTCTACTTCGACACAGTGGGAACACTGGCTCCATATTGGTGAGCTCTAGAGCATGGGGAGGGATGACTCAGTCAGTGAAGCACACAAGCCGGGCCTCCTGAGTCCTACCTCCAGAACCCGAGGTTTTTAGGAAGCCAGGCATGGGAAACTGTACATGTGACCCCAAGAGCTGGGAGGCGGAGACAGGAGAAAGAAGGGGTCACACACAGCCAGCACAGTTGAATCAGGAGTTCTAGGGGAAGGTAAGAACCCCATTGATAGAAAAGGCTGTGGCTTCTAAGGAATGACATTCCACCGGAGCACACATGAATGTGTTCACACACACACACACACACACACACACACACACACACAGTGTAGCAGGGACAGAAGGAAAGCCAGCATATTTCAAAGAAGGGGAAGGTAGGTCAGAGAGGGAGAGAGTTTAGAAGCTAAAAGGCCCCATTATGCAGAGTAGAGGCTTTTATGCTCTAGTGCAGGCTTTTGGAGCATTTGCATGGAGCAGGCTCTCTCTCAAAAACGCTGTTACACGAGGTTTGACATTCAGTTTCATGTCGTATTCTCATTGGCATCTCAAATCTCCACCCAAGGGTATGTGTTTTAATGTTATAACGTGCCACAAGTCACCTTCTGACACCCTCAAGTGTCTGTATCTGTGCCTGTGGCTCCAGAGGAGAGAAGAGTTCCAGGCATTTTTTATGCCAATATTTATCAACCTTTTGCCAAGGTCTGCTGGATAGTTTAATGTCAACTTGACACAAGTTCAAGTCATCTGAGAAGAGAGAACCTCAACTGAGAAATGCTTCCATAGGATCTGACTGTAGACAGGTCTGCAGGGAAGTTTCTTACTTGGTGGTTGATAGACATTGTGGGTGGTGCCATCCCTGTGCTGGTGGTCCTGGATTCTATAAGAAAGCAGGCTGAGCAAACCAGTAAGCAGTGCCCCTCAGTGGCCTCTGCATCAGCTCCTCCAGGTTCCTGCTCAGTTTGAGTTCTTGCCTCGGTTTCCCTCAATTATGTGACTCATAATCCAAACAAACCCTTTTCTCCCAAGTTGATTTTGGCGATGGTGTTTTATCACAGAAACAGTAACTCTATCTACAAAACAAGGGGTCTTTCATGTTCTCATTTTGCAGCCTTTATGTTAAATATATGTAACGTGGGCTAGGAAGACAGATCAGCAGGTAATGTTCTTGACCTGAATCAAACCCTACAACCCATGTAAAACACACTCACTACCACCACCACCACCAGCAGCAGCAAGAAAACCCATGTCTGTGTGACACGTGTTTGCAGTTCCAGCACAAGGGGAGCAGGTGCAGGCAGCTCCCCGGGGCTCACTGGCCAACTAGCCTTGTTTCCCTTCTAAGTTCCAGGCCTGTGAGACACCTCGTGGTGGACAGCACACGAAGAATAACCCCAGAGGTTGCCCTTTGACCTCCACAAGCATGCGCACAAAGACATGCACGACATACGTGGAGAGAAATTTACTGTAATGGGCAGTAAACATGCATGAACACAGATGAACGGAGGGGATAGAGAAGGCTGGCCCACCGAGGGCACGTGCTGCTCTGCAGACCTGAGTCTTCCCAGCACTCACACCAAGCAGCTCAGAGCTGCATGGAACTCCAGTTCTTGGGGCTCAGACATCTTTTTGTGGCCTCTGTAGGTACATACAGACATAAACAGACAGACAGAAACACACACATATTTTTTTTTTAAATAGAAACAAAAGACTCAGTCCAGTTTCTTTGGGGATTCAGAATCAATCTTACTGGCAGCTGAACCCACTGTGATTAAAGAACCCTAAACTGAAGACAGCCTATACCAATAAGAAGTTCTTCAGTGCAATTTTCTCTTTGATTGCTCATGACGAACGTGTCTACCTTTCTTTTATAGAGGTATATGCCAAGCTTCTGAACAATAAGGTCATCCAGGCCAGACCAGGCATAGTCCACTTTGGAGGCTATGAGATAGAAAAAGAGCACCAACAGATTCTGGTAGGTACTTGTTAAGGGCATGGGGTCAGGGAAGCATTTATGTTACTAACTCAGATACAGAGCAGGGGCTGGGGAGATGGCTCAGTCGGTAAGGTGATTGCTCTACAAGCAAGAGGATCTGAGTTCAATTCCTGGCTCTGCGCCAAAAAGCTTGGTATGATGGCATTGGCTTGTAAGCCCATTTTCTAGGAAGGTGGGGACAGGTAGACAGTGGGGCTTCCTGGCCAGCCAGACCAGATGAGTCATGGATCTCCGAGTGAAAGCGAGAGATTTTATTTCAAAACATACTGAGTGTGGGCAGTGAGATATCTCTGTGTTTAAAGGCTCTTACCCACAAGCTTGACGACCAACCTAAGTTCAGCCCGTGGGACTCACATAAAAGAGGGAGAAAACAAACTCCCACAATTTGTCCTTTGACCTCTATAAGCAATCCATGACACACACCTCCCCTAAGTACATAAATGTGACCCCCATATAATCTAAGGTAGGGCCCTCAACAAAGCTCAGCAGGTTACAGCACTTGCTGCCAACCCTGGCGGCCTCCTTTTGCTCCCCAGGATCCCGAGGACAGAGAATCAATTCCTGGAAGTCGTCTGACCTTCACACTGGTGCCGTGACACATGCTCACCCTCCCTACAAATAAGTGTAACACGACTTTTAAAATAAACTGGAAAATGACTAAGGAACACACCCAAGGTTGACGTCTGGCCTCCATATACACATGCGCACATGAATACAAGTACACACACACACACACACACACACACTCGAGGTAGGGGGACTTAGTCAGAAAGACAGTTCTTTGAAGAGAAATTAGAAAGGGCATCAGTGTCCTTGAATAAACAGACTCCATTCTGCCAAAGGACCCATCTCAGCGTCCTTCCTAAAACTATGACCGTCCTATCCAGTAGTCCTGAGAAGGGGCTATCCAGATGAGAACCCCTGGCTCCAAAAGCTTAACTGACTTGTTCCAATCCACAGGGGATTGAATGAAGGGGTCTAGACTACATTCAAGGACTGTGTTCTTCCAAACCAGTGTGGTTACACCAGGGGAGGGGAGGTTCTTTTCCTCAGACATCCCAGGTAGGGGTCCCTTTGGCCTGCTCTGGTCAGGTGCCATGCCTGTCCAGAGATATGTCTAGGTCTGGATAACAATGGTCACTCCAATGTACACATTCCAGAACGTGCCAGAATGACTGATTTAGGCATGACCTCTGACCCAACCAAGCATGTCAAATATGTTGATATTAACATAAACAACACAAGGGGACTGCTTAGCAATTAAGAGTGCACACTGCTTCTGCACATCAGCACCTATGTTGGGAAGTTCACAACTACCTATATATAACTCTAGCTCCAAGGGATCAGACACACCCTTCTAGCTTCCACAGGTATCCACGTGTAGGTGCACAATCACCCACAAAGATAAAATCTTTAAGACCTGAAGTGTCAACTCTGCCCCATTGGAGGGCAGCCCCGTGCATTTTTTTTTTTCTATTGTTACTTCCTCATAGTCCAGCACAATGCCTGACACGCAGAAGACACTCAGTGAACAGAGGACAGACTCTGAGCTCACACCAGGCTGACCTGGAGGTTCATTCACTCACGGAGGACAGTGTGACGTCTAAAGCACCACACCGATCCTATCAGACATTAAAACAAACAAGAAGCAGATAAAAGTACATGATTTCATCTTAATAGCATTCTTGGAGACGCTGGGAAAACCAGTTTCCTGTTCCCATCAGTAAAGCTAAGCAGAAGCCCAAAGCAAATACCCTAATACTCTTATCAAAGGCATTTACAACTGCTAGAGGTACTAGGAATAAGCAAGTGTGGGTTCAGCCACAGACGAGGTATCTCTATGGACCTGTTTCTTCACCCACTAACTAAGCTCAGGGAACACTGATAGAGGGCAGAAAGAATGTAAGAGCCAGACAGTGGGGAAGGGATAATCCTCTGGACACGACTTGTCTTTGCACAATTGAACTCATAGCAGCTATGGCCGCTTGCACAAGACCTTTCCAAGATCCAGCCAGTAAAGTTCCAACAAGGTTTGGGCAAAGGCTCTTGAGGCCCCAGATGAGGCTGAAGGATCTGTAGGCAGTTGATGACCACTAGGGAGAGAGTCAGCTTTCTGTGTGTAGGTTGCTTATGTCCCAGTAGAAGATCTCACACTCATGGACGATACCAGTTTCAAAACGAGTCTTGCCAAACAAGGGGAGAACACTGACTGTTTTACTAAGTTTTCCCCTCCCTGAGTATCAGTAGAAGTCTTCATTGTGCCAAAAGTGTCCCAAATCATCCTTGTATTCCAGGACTCTGCAGCAGTGTAGCCAAGGTCTAATCATCAGCCAGCAGCACCATTGCTCTTTCAGAAATACCAGCACCACCTAAAACCTTTCTCACAGTCTTGACTTGTAAATGCAGCTGAACCCTGAACAAGCGCCATAGTTCAAGGATTAACTCATTCTTCTAGGCTTGATGGACTGGACACACAACACCTGTCCTGTCCCGAGCCCTGTGGTGCAAACCGAGAGACCCCTTGTTCTGAACCACGGAGCTGATGGAGATGTGGGCGCAGGCGGGCGCAGGCATGGGCTCAGGTTCACGTGGAGCGCAGTCTTGACGTGGAAGCTGGTCTAACAGCCTTGGGCTTGATCTGAATGTGATGGTCCAGGTAGCAGCCAGCTCATGTATGCTTCCTGCCCTGTTCAACTGGAGCCTCCATTTCTTTTCAAGGAGCCTTGGCCCTACGTTGGTGATATTGCAGTCTCTCAGAAGGGTTCCCAGTCCTTGTGTCCCCTCAGAGTGAGGTAGACACTTTCTGGAATGTGGGTAGTTCAGTTGCTGAGAATGGTCTTCATTCTTGCCGAAGATGACAAGGACGTTCCTAGGTTGTGGCGCAGGAAACTCTGCAAATTGCCCACAAGTGAAATGACTGAATGTAATTCACTGACACCGAAGCCACACAGATCTGAAGTAACTGCCTGTATGTATACAGGAGAAAGCCAGAAGAGGGCGTGGGGTATCTTCTGAAGTCACTTTCGGCCATATTTTCTGAGCCAGTCTCTCACAGAGCCTGGAGCCAATCCCTTCTTCTAAGATGTGCTGGTCAGGAAGCCCCAGGGGTTCTCCTGGCTCCTCCCCTCGCTCCTCCCCAGCATCAGGCTCACAGGTACCAACTGCTGAGGCCACTCCCAGCTTTTTCTGAGGGTGCCGGGCATCTGAACTCATGCTCCATGCTTACCCGGCAGCCATTGGCTGGGCCACCTCCTAACCCACATTCCATGGCTTTTGAAATTTTTAAAGCAATAAGGTATACACAATGAAGAGGTGAGGAAGTCACATTCTTCCTCATCTTCCTCTCACCCAGAATATCGCCAATATCTCGGATGAAGACACTCATCTCCATATCTTACCGCCACAGACTAAATACTTTCAGATCAAGTTTGAAAAGAAGGTACTGTTCCTTGGTCACCTACCCTGCTGAGGGAGATGTGGGGAGGGTGTGCTTTCTGACTCTGGCCTGCGGGGGTGGGAGTGTGTAGATCCTCCGCCCCCCACACACACTCAAACACACTCCCACCCCATCCCACCCCCAGTGGGACCTGCTGTCCATCAGGTCCAGGGCCTGTCCCAACACAGCCTACCTGCCTTCCAGGAACATCGCCTCATCCCTGGCTTGTCACTCACAGTCACGATTACATTCTCTCCAGATGAATGGCGTTACTATTATGACTGCATCCGCATTCACTGTAAGGTGAGTTTCTGGAAGTTGCTATTTGTTGGGGGAGGGGGGCAGGGGGAGGGGACACTTCATATCTTGATCCTGAAAGAGGACAGAGGACAGCTGGACGGACCAGTGGGTTCTCAGTGTTGAGAGACACCAGATGGCCCACAGCTGTGCCTTCCTCCCAACTGGAAAGATACTAGAACATGGTGATCTTGGATCGCCTGCTGGTAGATCTCTCTCTGCCTAACACTTAACACACTGTACCCTTAAAGAAAGGAGAAAGAGCCAGGCGACCCCCAGGACTTTCCGAGTGGTGCATGAGGCTGTAAGCTCGGGGCTGTGCCCATATCCCAACTAGGAAGAGGTTAGGTAGGCCACTGGGATCCTGGGAAGACACCCGTCTGCAGTCCCCCACTGCCTCTGCCTAACCTCCATTTATCCCGCGGTGGTGGGGCCCTGTGAAAGCGTTGTCAAATAGCCTTAATGTGCTCCTTTAAGTGCAGAGCTAGAAAATAAATAGCACTCCATTCCCACTCTGCAGTTATAAACACTGTGACCGCCGGGACTTCAGCAGGAATGTCCACAGACAGGCGTGGAGTCTGCAGTCCGCAGGGAGGTGGAGCCTGCTGGCTAAGCTCTCAGTGTGCCAGGGCTCTTGACTCACCCTTCAGCTCTGGCCTGAGTGAGCAGCCCCCCTAACCGGAACCCCCCCTCCGCCCCTCCTCATCTTTCTGTCAAAGGCATCTCTCAAAGATCAGAAGTCTCCAAGTTAGCCTCACTCAAAGGGAGGTTACAAAATTTGCAACAAATGAGTTTCTTTTTTTTTTTTTTCAAATAATATTCTCATTGCTTATAATCTGTGTAGCAAGGCCTGGCTAAAGAGATCTTCCCTTTGGTTTTCCTTTTTAAAGGCCTATTCCTTCAGCGCTGTAATTTCAGCTCTGAAGAGGATCTCAAGTTCACATCCATCCCGGGCTATATGAACAAACCTGTATAAGAACCAAAGTCAAGGCCAGGGAGACTGTTTAATGGTCAAAGCACCGAATTCAAGTTCCCAGAACCCACGTAAAAACCTGGGCATGAATGTGTGTGCCTGTATCCCTAGCACCATGCTGTGACAGAGACAGGAGGATTGTAGGGACTGCCAAGTTCTAGGGTCACTGAGAGACCATGTGCCAAGGGGATAAGGCAGATAGAGCAGGGCATTCAACATCTCCCCCTTGCCGTTTGCAGACATGTATACCAACACACATGTGTGCAAACGCTACACACATACACAATGAAACTAAAAAGCAAGCAGACAAATACACAAAATCCTGAACAGTCTAACACAATACAATCCAAAGCTACACTTGATACTCGCCAAAGAGTAACAGAGGAAGTGAGATAGCTTCACTACCAAGGGGAAACAATAAAAACCAAGTCCTCATTTCCCATAATTAAAATGTTATGTTCCCATAGAAATACTCTGCAGAATGTTTCACATGTACAGTTTATAAATACTCCACATTGATCATATATGACAGTGAACCTGAGCCAGGATGTTTCAGACAGTGCTGACTGGTGTGGCTTGGGCTCATGGCACACACGATGCAAGTCTACATGTCCTGTATTCAGGACCCAGACCGCAGTGACGGCAGGAGATGAACCATGGGCAAGCATTATCAGAAACATCTCAGATTCACCAACACTTGATTTTAAATTAATTTTTTCAGTCCTTGTGCATTTGGACCTTTTACTATTATATATCAAATATTTTATAACCCCATATTCAGTGCTGTGATCCCCCACAGAGTCAAGAAGCTGGGGTGTAGAGCCCCACAGCACATTTCCTGCCACTGGGAATGGTCTCAGAGCTAATAAGGATGGACCACATCGATGCCACCTTTTACTAAGGCTGTAGCCTGCTTTAACTTTTAAAGATGTCCACAAAGGAAAGCATAGCTGTGCCCTCGTTGCTGAGGACCATACAAACATGGAGAAATCAAAGACCCTTTTCAAGGCCACAGCCAAACTAAAAAGACCTAGAATTGTTTGTGCTCACTTTCTGCTGAAGGGCTTCCAACTCTGCCTTGCAGACCAGACCTTCTCTGGGTCTTCCTTTATAACTGCCCCAGGTTATATGTAAAAGAAGCACATAGAGCAGCAGGGCGGGGGATTATTACCTTCAGCTTCTGTGGGTAATATCGACCACTGTTCCAGTAAGATTTGATTTAAACATCTTTGTGCTTTGTTCGTGGTGAAGAATTATGATTTCCTCAGGGTCAAGAGACAGCACAGTTGGCAAAGTACTAACCATGCAAGCATGAAGATCTGAGTTTGATCCCTAGAACATACTTTTTAAGAATGTGGGCCATGGTGCTATGTACTTGTGATCTCATTGCTGGGAGAAGGAGGAGGAAGCAGACATAAGAGGATCCCGGGGTTCTACTGCAGCCACCCCGTTCACCCAGGCTTCTCCTGCAGCCACCCAGCTTATTTAACTCCTATGAGAGACCTTATCTACATGATGAAAAGGCGATTGGCACCTAAACCATGATATCCAAAGTTGTCCTTTGGCTTCCACATGTGTACACACACCCATGCACATGTCCACACATACACACTCACAAATAACCCAGTATTTCTAATATTTTACTTGAAACACTGAGGTTTCCTAAGGAAATGCTTGAAAGATTAAAAAAAGTTCAGAATGATAGTTTTCCAAAACTAAACTTAACTTCTCTTCACACTGATCTCAGGGAGATGACACCTTGCTCGTTCCCATCCATGCCTACCCCGTCTTGAACGACCTGGACTTCCCCACATTCATCAATCTATCAGATGTCTTCCTCGGAGAGAGGTGAGTTCCCAAGGTGAACCAGTAAGACACCTCAGGGTGGGAAAAGTTAACAGAGGGCTGGAGAGATAGCTCAGAAGTCCAGAACACTGACTGTTCTTGCAGAGGAACAGATTTCAGATCCTAGCCCCTCACCATGTGGTTTACAGCCACCTTAAGTTCAGCTCCTGGACCCTCTTTTCATCTCTGCAGACAGACATACGCATATATACATAAATGATTTTTAAAATTAAGAAACATATAAGTGGGGCTGCCAAGGACCAGCCTTAGCTTGGAAAGGGGTTCTGAGAAAGGGGTGTCTGGGAGTAACAAAAGGAATGGCTTGAAGTCAAATTGTAGTTACAAGCTGACGTAGTATGCTCTGGTCAAGACACCTTTCTAGATCTCTCTCTCCCTCCCTCCCTCCCTCCCTCCCTCCCTCTCTCTCTCTCTCTCTCTCTCTCTCTCTCTCTCTCTCTCTCTCTCTCTCTGTGTGTGTGTGTGTGTGTGTGTGAGTGTGTGTGTGTGCATGTGTGTGCATGTGTGAGTCCTGTTCTTGAGACAGCCTTTTCTTGCTATTCTAAAAACTCCTTCTGAATAGCTCATCTCTTCAGACCAAAATCCTAGTGTTTTATTTACATAGTAATTCAGCCATTACCCAGTTTCCTGTTTTACTATTCCATGGATCAACATCCCACGAACCCAGACTCTTACTTCTTCTTCTTCTTCTTCTTTTTTTTTTTTTTTTTGCCACCAAGTGCAGTTTATTGAATCCACTGTAGACATTTGCATACACATAGGATAAAGGGTAAGGCCTTAGCCGAGGGGTGGGGGCAGATGTGTATTGTGGAACACAGGGTAGCTAGAATCCAGAATGTGGAATTCTTTGTGAAATTGATTGAAAGACTACCACAGAGGCGGTAGAGAACATGATGATGCAGATGATGACCATGAGGATGCTGATGTTCAGGGAGCTGATGTTCAGGCACTTGGCAGTGGAGGCATAGGCCTGGGCTCCAATCACATCGCCCACCATCTTCCTGTCCCTGGACTTCATGGAGTAGGCATAGGCAATGAAGCCCAGGCAGCAGGCGCTGAAGAAGAGTGTGTTGAACAGGGACCAGACCACATGGTCAGGCACAGAGACCTCTCTGGGCATGTTGATCACGGTGGTCCTCACAACCGCTGAGTTGTTGAATTCCTCCAGCTCAGTCACCCCGTACTCCTCTTTGGTTGTCTCATAGCTTGGAGGAAGTCTGGCATTGGTGGGCCAGAAGGCATGGGGATTGTGGCTCATGGTATTGAGTCTGGAACAATCACCCCGTCTGGAAGACAGCTAATGCTACCCTTCCAGCCCCTTGATTCTTAGTAAGAGACAGCAAGCACACTTTTTAACACTGCAATAGAATCCAAAGATCTGCCAGCCTTTGATAAACATAGACAGTAAGCTATCTGAGTGGAATCCTAAAATTACCACTCCTACCATGCCTGGGCCTGGATATCTCCTTCCTTTGCATCTTTCTGATAAGCTGCTGCCTCTGTTCCTTTAGATCTGTGAAGCTCCTTATAGAATTCATATTGCATCCTTATATTTTACATAATTAAGAAATTACATATTCTGAGCTCATGTTTTTAGCATTCTTTCCTACAGCCTTAAGGGATGTCCTGAAGGTCTCAGCATTTACCATTTTTCTGAAACATAGACACACCCTTGTCTGCTGGACTTGTGCTGTCTCTGATGATCATGAAGGCATTAACCTTGTCAGGGAGAACATTTCCCAAAGAAGGAATATGAAGTAAAATATATGTTTTCTTACAAACAAGCCTTATGCCCACAGAAACTATCAGCAACCATGGAGGCCCACACCCTGCAGGCTCTGTTCCAGTAGGAATCATGTCCCACCGAGCATCACAGGGTCTTTATGGCTATCCTGTCTAGCAAAAAAAATGACAGGCTTGAGTGTGCTGATAAGTTTTTTTGTCGACTTGATACAATCTGGAAAGAAAAACCTTCAGTTAAGAAAATGCTTTCATCAGATTGGCTTTTAGGTAAGCCTGTGAGGTTTTTTTCTTTTTCTTTTTCTTTTTCTTTTTTTATCATCATCCTTAATGATCAATGTGGGAGGGTCCAGCTCACTGATCAGGTGCCACCCCTGGGAAGATGGTGCTGGACTGTTTAAGAAAGCAGGCTAAGGAAGCCATGGGGTGTGAGCCAGGAAGTAGAGCTCCTTCGTGGCCTCTGTTTCAGTTCCTGCCTCCAGGTTCCTGCATGGCTGTCCTTTGCGATGCACTGCTATATGATGAAATAAATCCTTCCCTTCTCGAGTTGCTTTTGGTCATGGTGTTTATCATAGAAGTTGGGAAGCAAACTAGGACACTCAAATTTCAGTGAGAGATCTTATCTGAAGGGAATAAGGAGGCAAATGATAGAAGTCACCTGGCACTCGTGGTTTCCACATGAAGCACATGGAAGTGCACACATATGCAAATGTCACACATACACCACACACACACACACACACACACACACACACACACACACACACACACGAGAAAACATACACTTGGATTTTTTTCTGATGAATGTTCATCCTTCCACCTCAATTAGACAGGATTTTCAGGAACAAAAGACAAAACAACAAGATTCAAACAATTCAAGCAAACCATTTCAAAATACTGTTAAGAGAGAAAGTGAAACCCTCCAGGTATGGCTGGATCTAGAATCAGTTGGAACAGTCTGGATGTCCCCGTGTCTTCTTTTTGCTACTGAGATGCCTTTCTCATAGGACTTGCTCATGGCAGGCAGGAAAGCAACAGCCCATTGTAACCTGGAATAGAGGAAGACAGGAGGGGTTGAAGAATCAGGCCCAAACCCATGGTTGTGTCTACTAGACCGGCTTGGGTCACATGACTTCCCCACCCTCACACTCTCCTTACCAGTCTTCCTTCAGAAGAAGGGAAAGCAAGTAAGACTAGATCTCAGATTCTGCCCTTCCTTCTGAGGAAATGGCTAATTATTCTTGTTGTGGTTCAGCTTATAGCTCATTGTGTGTGTATGTGTGTGTGTGTGTGTGTGTGTGTGTTGGGAGGGAGGGATGCCAGAAGATAACCTCAGACATTGTTCCTCCAGTGCTGTTCACTTTTTATTTATTCTTTTGAGACAGGGTCTTTCGCTGGCCTGGGACCTGACATGTAGACTAGACTCCCTGGCCAGCGAGCCCCCAGGATCTGCCTGTATCCCAGATTCACATGCACATACCACCTGGCTTTCTGTTACGTGGGTTCTGGGGATCAGACATCCTCATACTCGTGGGGCAGGCACTTTACCAACCAGTCCACCTCGCTGGCTCCATGTATCTCATTCTTTCAGCAGATACTAAATGCCTACCAGTAGACATAGTGCCATCTGCCCCAGGGATGTCAAGGAGATGCCACTGGGCTGCTGGCTATACATAAAGAGTGGCCGTGTTCATTGTTTAAAGCTTAAAATACTCAGCTCAGGCTATGTAGAGAGAGCTGGTGACTAAAAGCAATGTGTTGAAATCTGGGCCAGTGAGATGTACCTCCTTCAAGCCAAACAACTGTGTTCATGCCTGGAACCCACATGGCCAAAAGAGAAAGCCCCCTCCCACAAGCTATCTTCTGACCCGTGAAGCCCCCCTATCCCCGTGAAGCCCCCCTATCCCCGTGAAGCTCCCCTATCCCCGTGAAGCCCCCCTATCCCCGTGAAGCCCCCCTATCCCCGTGAAGCTCCCCTATCCCCGTGAAGCTCCCCTATCCCCGTGAAGCTCCCCTATCCCCGTGAAGCTCCCCTATCCCCGTGAAGCCCCCCTATCCCCGTGAAGCCCCCCTATCCCCGTGAAGCCCCCCTATCCCCGTGAAGCCCCCCTATCCCCGTGAAGCCCCCCTATCCCCGTGAAGCTCCCCTATCCCCGTGAAGCTCCCCTATCCCCGTGAAGCCCATCTCTATTCCCACCTCTGTCCTCATGACTTACATCCTCTGTCAAGGTCCTGCCTCCTAAAAGCTCTATGACCTTCAGATCACACAACAGAAGGGGACCAGAGCAGCAACTGAGCCATCTTGTGATTGGTGCATTCTGGTACATTCTGGCCCATTCCTTGCCTTTCGCCGTTTCCCCAGAATCATTTTGACAGAACTCTACACAAGTTTTCCTCCTTCCTTCTCCCTCTCAAACTGCTCTGTCCTCACCATCTTCTTCTCAGACAAACTGGTCTCTCTAAGACCCAAAACACCTAAAATGTGAACTCGCTGCCCCTTTGTGAGATTAATAGCTACTTCCCTGGAGGTGGGCAAATCTGGGCATTTTATCAAAACTGGTATGCTAGGGAACAAGAAGTCCTGCTGTAAGTCTGTCTCTGTAAGCCGCCTCTCGTTTGGGTCATAAGCAAGGCTTGTGGGCTGAAGGGGGGAAGATAGTCTGAGAAAGTAGCACAATAAGTGTGCCTTACACCGTGACATCAATCGCTGACCATGGAAACAGATGCCCACCCTCCTAGCCCCCCCTCCCAGCTATTTTCCACATAATGCATCTCATTTGTATTCAGAATGAAAGATTTGGCTAAACAATTTACTTAATTGAGTTACTGTTTATAATGGCATAATATATTTGTTAAAATCTCTTAAAAGATAAACACGTTATTTTTCTCCCCCAGACAGCCTGGCAGCAGGCGGTACCTTCCTGAGACTTTCTGCCTTTTACAGTCTCTTTAGCAATGTTTAGCCACTCATTAAATCAATGTTTAGATTGCTTCTTTCAATCTAAACCATCTGCTGCTCGAATGATATATTTGAACGCATGTTTCCTGAAAGTGGTCCAAGTGAGTCCTAGGCCACCTTAGTGTTCCAGTGTATCATTGGATGGGTTCATTATTTGGCATTCAGTCATTTTTTCAAATGTTTGATGTGTTAGGTACTGTCTCAGCCCACTTTTGTTGGTATAATAAAATTCTAGGGAGTTATAAAGAACAGTTTCCCTCAGCTCTTATTCAGGAGTCTGATAAGAGCATGGTGCCAGCATCTCTCAACTTCTGTGTAGAGCCTAAAGGAGGTAAAAGAGATGCAACTCAGGGGCCTTTGTCAATTATGCCTCTACTGTGACAGAAAGGAAGAAAGGAAGACTTACTTTCCCTCACAGTCTGAGAGCACAGTCCACCATGGCGGGGAAGGCATGGCAGCAGGAGTGTGAGGAAGCTGCTCACACATGACCACAGTCAGGAGATGCAAAAAGACAGTGCTCAGCTTGCTTCCCTTTTATGAGTCCAGGACCCCAGTGCCATAGGATGGTGCTGTCCTCATCCAGGGTGAGTCTTCTTCCTCAGTTAACCCCATCTAGAAACTCTCACAGATGTGCCCTGAGATGTGCTTGTCTCCTACCTAGGAGTCTAGATCCTGTCAGGCTGGCAGTCAGTTTTGACCATTGCTGTGCCTCTTATAAATCTGTGTGCCCTGCTCCCGCTGGGCACGATACACAGAGACTAAAGCAGAAGAGAAAGGGAAGATTCTCAAGCTAGGCCTTTGCAAGGCCAATGACTTTCTTCTCTTTTTTATGTGGATTCTTGGGATCAAAGTCAGGTCCTTAAACTTTGGGAGGCAAGCACTTCACCAACTGAGCCATCTTCCCAGAGCTGTACATGTGTTTTCTTCAAATGTCTCAGTAAGACGGCCATTTCTTCTACCAAAGAACCACCCTGCATTAGGAAGAAGTGGGAAACAACGGGAGGACCTCCACCTGCCAGACAGCAGGGTTCTGGTTTCGTTCCGTTGCTGGAACACATACTCTGATCAAAATCACTTTAGATGGGGGAAGGTTTATGTTGGCTTGAGAATCCAGGTCATAATCCATCTCTGAAAGAAGTCAAGGCAAGAACTTGAGGGCAGGGATGTTTGATGATTCATCCAACATTACCTCCAAATAAGGAATTCACCTCACAGCCAAGAAGTACAGCAGGAGCCATAGAGGATGCTGGGTGCTGGCTGGCTTATAATTAGCTAGCTTTCTAATATGGTTCAGGACCATCTGCCTAGGGATGGTGCCACCCACAGTGGGCTGAGCCCTCCTATCTCTATTAACATTAAAACAGCACCCCTCACCCCAGGCATGCCTGTAGGCCAAGTTGATCCAGACAGTCACTCCACTGAAGCTTCTCCTCTCACATGACCCTAGGCTGTGTCAAGCTGACTGCCACAGCCAGCCAGGGCAGGGGAACTCAAAGGGCTCTTTTTTCTCCTTTGCACATAAAAGATTTTGGACAAAATTGTCAGAAGTTGGGGATTTGTGTTGAAGTCGCTCACATGGCTTCCTTACTGTGGGGCGCTTCCTTATGTGGGGGTAGTTCTGGGGAAGAACAACTGTGATCTAACCAAAGCCTCTCTGAAGCCTGGACAGCATCTCCATCCATCTTCCTCTAGGTTACACAGTGGGCTTGCTCACATTCATCATCTACATTTTTTGGTGGCTTGTTCTGGCTGTTGTGAAGTTTTCCTTGCTGAGATAAAATGCCATGAGGACACATGCCAGAGAGCCATAAACAACTTTGGTGGCGTGAGATCTGCTAAGACGCACCCTGACATCCTCTGTAAATAAGAATGCCGCATTCCCGCCTCTGTCCAACATCCCCACGTCAAACAGCGTCGCTGGGTGCAAAGGACTTGCAGTTCTGTATTCCTCTGTGGGCTAAATTTATAATTTACAGCCAGATAAACTCAGCTGCGCTAGCTTGTTAAACCCGGCAGTCATGGGTTTGGGTGAGTGGCTCGGAGAGAAAGAGTTTGCTGGACAAACATTGGGGACCCGGGTTTGGACATCAGCACCCACAGGGAAAGCCGTGCACCTGTGCACCCTGCACGAGGAAATGAAAAATGAGGTCTCTGGAGCATGATGGCAGCCAGTTAGCCAGATCTGTGAGTCCCAGGCTCAGTGAGAGACTGCCTCGGGAAACCAGGTGGCGAGTGGTAGAGAAGGGCACCAATGTAGACCTCTGGGCACCATACACATGGGGCACACAGGAACACACACATGATCGTCCCACACCCAACACTGGATGGTCACTTGATATCTCTGAGAGTACTGTCGCCACAATGCAATCTCGTTCTTCCCCTGTATCAAGACAAATACCATTATCGTATCAGATTCAGAAAATGTGTGCTATTCCACTCTCCTGGTTCTGAAAAAGTTGCCATTCAGTGGCCTTTCCCTACAGATTTTCAGCTCTGTCCTACTGGCTGGTTATGATGCCATACACCCGGAATCCCAGCACTCGGTGGATAGAAGCGGGGAAGGGAAAACTTAAGCCCATCCTCAGCTGCATAGTGAATCGAAGGGCTACACCAGACCCTGTCTCAAAAACGGAGCAAGTGTCTTCCTCGTGCCACGTAGCTAGCCGAAGCCACTGACCATGTTCTCCTATCATTCCATCTTCCTGGCACCAAGCGACCAGTGACAACCAACCGGCTAGTGGGTTACCGCTAACTTTTGATGGTTCATCTTGCCAACCCGATAGGGCTTAGAAGCACTGTAGAAACAAAACTCTGGGCCTGTCTGTGAGGGGGCTCCTAGATTGGATTAATGAGGAAGACCCACCCAGAATTCGGGCAGCACCCTCCCAGGGGCTGGGATCCTGGACAGAACACAAAGTAGAAGGTGAGCTGAGCACCTACATCCAACTCTCTTCACCTTGACAGTGGCTGTGATGTGACCCCTCCACCCTCAAGCTTGGTACCTCCAGGCCTTCCCTGACACGATGGTCTATATCCTCAAACCAAGAGCCAAAGCGAACCATTTCTTAAGTTGCTCTTGTCACAACAGAATATTGAACCTCATGGCTTACTTTAGGTGTGGGGACGACCAGTGTCAGAATGTGTTGTCCTGCCCCTGGCTTTTAAAGCCTCTGGGTTGCTTGGGAATGTGTAATCTCCAACTGGTGCTGACAGGCAAGATCAACGACACAGACAGCAGCCAAGCCCGGCTTGCTCTTTGACGACTCCGAGCCCTTCTGGGAGGCTCAGAGAACCGGCTGTACCAGGTCACAACAAGCACATCAGTAGAAGGCTACAAATTCATCTCCATGAAGAGCTTCAGAGGTCAATTGCCAAGAGAAAAATTACCCTTCCCCATCCTAAGGACTCTGTTTATGCACCCCAGACTCGAGGTAGAGCTGGAGAAGCACAGGATTTTATTAAAGTGTCACTATGTTGGCCAAGTTAACAGCACAGTGCATCAAGGTTTGACCTCTCAGTTGTTTGTGCCAGCATGCCTTTGCTCCACTATTGTGAACTCTCAGCTCGAAAAGGAACAAATACAGCCATATGCACTTGTAATCTCAGCACTATGCAGGCAGATTCGGGAGGATCTCTGGGGCTTACTGGTCAACCAGCCTAGCCTAGCTCCAGGCCAGAGAGAGGGCATGTCTCAATAAACAAGTTGGGTGCAGAGCAACAGCTAGGGTTGATCTCTAGCTGCTACACACTTGTGCACCTGAACAATGCATGCATACTAGCATGCATGCACCTGCGAATATGTGTGCACACACATACACACATGCACATGCATGCATACTCCCTGTCACTTGACAAGCACCTGTGGTTGTGTTAAATGAACAACTCTCCTCTCCTTTGTAGTCAGAATTTATTTGACTTAAGATGCTCTGACTGAACACACATCAATCTAGTTGTTCCTCTCAGTCCAATCTCCTCTTCTGAGTCTTATTGGGAAAGAAAAACATTTCCACTCTAAACTCTAGGGATCCCTCTAAATAATAATGTACAAGCCTAAGAGCTTTCCCTTTGGGTGCCAACTTCAAGATAGCCAACAAGGGGGTCTTGCACCTGAAGACCTGAGTTAACACTCTCTTTGTCTTTCTCCAGAATTCTGGACATAAGGATCCTGGAGAAAACAAAGGAATATACGCTCTTCTCCCATTGACTTCATTTATACTGTTCAGTTAGTTTTTGTAGTGGGTAAAGTGCACTAAATTTATGATCGGCTCCACGAGCAAATGAATGTGTGCATTGGGGGCAGTTAAAGGCAGAACACTTTTCATCATAGGGTCTTCCAGTCTATAAATTTTTGGAATGATTCATTTGTTCAGTATTTATGCTTAAACCGCCAAGTTAGCCCCACATACTAAGTCCTGGTGACCTTCATTGTTAGAGAAAGTTTTCACAAAGACTGGACAGATGGTTCAGTCCATTACTCACTGCCAAACAGGAGGAACTGAGTTCAGATACCTAGAACCTGTGTCAAAAAGCTGGGTGTGGTAGTATCCATGCTTGTGGTCTCTGTACTGCTAAAGAGATAGGGGGATCCCTAGGGCTTGAACACACACACACATGCGCACACACACACACATACACTGACACAAAGTATTCATGGATAAACTGCTAGGCCTAATATTTAAGAACATAACATAAAGAATGTCAGTGTCTACCCAAAGCACATTCCTTCCTTCATGGAGCAAAGGAGGGTGTGATGTTGTCCAGAGCATGAGCAGCAGTCCCTGACCTTCAGAGTGGTATCTGAGCGCCTGGTCCATGTGTCTGCTGTTTCCAACACTAAGACTGATCTAACAGCCAGTTGGTGTGTGGCTGCTACATCCCAGATCTGTAGTGCCACACACAGGACATGTGATACATGTGCACAGGTGCACATGAACGCACACGCAGGCATACAAGCACACGGGTGCATATGTTCAGTGTGCTTGTCACGTAGGATGAAGGAGTAGCTGCCAACTCCCAGAATTATGACTAAAATTCCTTCTTTTCTTCCTTCTGTCCATTCTTCCTTTGTCACATTGTAGCCCAGGCTAGCTCCAAACTCCCTACATAGCACTGAGATTCCAGGTGTGTGCCACCGTGCCTGGTTGGTATGGTGCTGTTGCTCGAATCTAGGCCATGCTAGACAAGCACCCTGTCAAGTGAGCTGCATTATGAGCCATTGCTGTAGTTTCACAAACAGCTGCCTTCTGTTAATAACAGCCCCAGCTTCTTATCCCAATTCTTAGACACAGCAGCTTCAAAACCAGAGGCATTCATTTGAGTTTCTTTGTCTTATTTAAAAGTAGTCAATTTCCTTTCTGCAAGGGAAGAGAATACCAATTGATAATCCAAAACCAAGTGGTTAGCCCTGAAAACATACAGCCCTGAGAAATGCATTTCTTATTCTAACAAAGAATGAGCCTTTTCTTTTGGTGGCCACATGTAGATGAACCACAAGGGCAGGTCAGCAGGGTGCCCTATGGGTTATGTCAGCCAAATGTTCTTACAGGGACTGGATAGATGGCTCAGTGGTTAGAGCACTGACTGCTCTTCCAGAGGTCCTGAGTTCAATTTCCAGCAACCACATGGTGGCTCATAGCCATCTGTAATGTAATCCTATGCCCCCTTCTGGTGTGACAGAAAACAGCTACAGTGTACTCATATACATAAACAAATCTTTAAAAATGTGTTATTACAGGCTCTTGGGGCCGGGAGAAAATGTGGTTTTACTACAATCGGCATGTGGTCACTTCTGCCACCTAGTATAAAGGAAGCCACAGCTTTTCATGGTAGCTAGAACATCTTCATATCTTCCCTAATAGTGATATATATTTCTCCATATGAAAAGTCAGCACTCTGCAGGAGGCCTTTCATTACACACACACACACACACACACACACACACACACACACACACACACACACACACGCTGAGCCCCCATTCCTTTCCTCAGCTCCTGTCCCAGATAGTGCCAACAACCCTCTCCTTTGGGCTCCAGTCAGACCCGGCCAGCTTCCTCCGGGAATTGTCTGGGAATTTCACTCGGTATCTCCATTATCCCAAGTTATCTACACCTGTGGGAACGGGAGAGCACTGTTTGCTATCAAATGCGTTGTTTCTATTAAGAATTTCATGTTAGTGAATTTAACCTTTAGTTTATCCTGTGTGTGTTCAGTTGTATGTTTATGTTCCTATCATGGTGCATGTCTGTGTTGTGGAGAAGGTTCTGATACACATTTACACATGTGTGCGGAGTCCAGAAGACAACCTTGTGTGCTACTCCCCAGTAGCTAGCTACCTTGTTCTTAAGACAGGGTTCTGTCACTGGGCCCTGGGGATCCATGGTTCCCCAAGGCTAGTTGGTAAACAAGCCTTCCAGATCTGCCTGTTTCTGCCTTCTCAGCACCGGGATTAGAAATGTGAACCACCACACCCAACTCTACATGCGTGTGGGATCTGAACTCAGGTCCCTGTACTTACAAAGTAAGCTATCTCCCTGCTGCCTTGACATGTAGTTTGTAAAGGCATTTTATTCTGTAAGATTCTCATCATACAGAGAAGTACAGATATCACGTTCTTAGAGATGGGTATAGAAGTGGCTGCCAGTGTCTGGGGAGAAGAAATGGTGAACATGTGTGTGTGTTTGTGTGTGTGTGTGTGTGTGTGTGTGTAGTGAGCATGGGATTTAAACAAAGATAGAGTCCTGAGGGTAGCTGAAGGAGGCTCAGCACTGTAGTGTATTTAATACCCAGGATGGCACATTTAAAATGTTACCACACTGCCTAAAGGAATAAGTTAGAGAGCAGGAGGATAGGAGCCTTGAACTCTAACCTTTGGTACACATGAGCATTCAAGAGTGCATGCACACACACACACACACACACACACACACACACACACACACACACACACCTTCTCTGAACCTGAAACTTGCTGTGACCTCAAACAGAACCTGGGATACACCTGTCTTCACCCTCCCAAGGTCTATCCGGCCACACCTGACATCTACATGAATCCTGGGAAGCACAATTTAAGTCCTCAAGTTTGCAGAGCAAGACTTTACACATTGAGTACTCCCTCCCACCTCCTCTCTCCCTCCCACCTCCTCTCTCTCTCCCACCTCCTCTCCCCCCCTCTCCCCCCACCTCCTCTCCATCTCCCCCTCCCTTCAACTTTCCCCTCCCCCCCTCTCCTAAATTCAGTTCCGTTTCAATACCCAGGAGGAAAAAAAAAATCTCTTATTAAATCTGGAGAAGTGAACTCACTGAATCCAGACTGTTCTCTAGTGTCTTAATCTCCTGGTCATAATTTCATAATTGCATTTGTGGGTTGTGAAAACTTTGGCAACAGTAAAAGTCTTCCAAATGTACACTGACCAAAAATCAATTCAAAATCGAATGTGTGGTGAATCTCAGGTGTCTTGTTTCTTTTGCATGGAGATAGCATGTGTGCTCACTGAAGCCTCTGCACACAGACCATATACATGTTGCGTGCTGTTAATACAACACTCTGACTCAGATCAAAGACTATTACCTTGGATCTCAATGGCATATACAAAGGTTTTTGTTCTAGTAGAAACATAATGGACCCTGTCATAAAGGAATTGCAGTTCTGTGGATAGAATATAACGTGAGGTGAAGAGAACAAGGAAGACGATGTCAGGGCACGAGGGAGGGCTGAACGCAGGCGATGGAAGTTATGAAAGGATTTAAAGCTTTTCTAGTTGTAATTCAGTCATGGATTGTTTTTTGGTCTTGGTGCTAATTTTAACTGTGTAGAAGTTCATTGACTTGTATAGACCTTGGATCTGCTTAATTTTAGTGTGTGATGTTTTTATTTCCAAGTTTTTCTGCAATAAACTTTACAAAATTAAAAAACAAATGATTTAATTGTAGAAACCAAAGACCTCTAATACTAAATATTAACATTAATGTCCTAGTATGTTCCTAATGCAAGCACGTGAGTGTGAAAGCAGTATCATTGGCTATAACAGAGTTTCTCTCAACTCTGGTGCCCAGGATCGCAATGCCAACATGGTCTGGTTCTGGTAAAGGCTCACATGGGTTTCCACTTAAGAGAACCTTAATCCCACAGACCAGATGCCATGATAGAGGTGGGTTTGTAACTAGGTATACTTAACGTCATATGGGTGGACCCTCAATATTATCTATCTCCTCCCCCTCTGTGAATGTGCATTTGTTTGTGAGTGTGCATTCACGAGTGTACATTTGGGGCTGTGCATTTATGGGTGTGCATTTGTGAGTGTGCATTTGTAAGTGTGCACTTTCATCATGCTCAGCTTTTTAATGTGGGTCTCTAACTCAGGTTCTCACTTCGCCAGCTCCATTTTCTGGGCCCTTCCCTAAAGTTTTATAAAACACAATAACTAACAATTATGTTGTTGTAGCCGCTGAGTCCAGCCATTGTGGAACTGCACACATTTGTCACGCCTATTGTCCCTTGTCCTTCAATCTCTAGCAAAGGAGCCAAATCCTATTATGGTAAAGTGGCTTGTTCACGACACTCTCCAGACACCGAGAGCTTTAAACAGTTTATTTGATTTTAAGTCATCCAATAAGTTCACTCTAAAACAAATCAGAGATGGGGAGAGAGAAATTTGAATTTATTCTCCATCTCCCCACTCCTTTTCTTTCCAACCTCCCATTTCCCTTCCTTCCTTCCTTTCTTTTTCCTTCTTTCTTCCCCCTCTCCTTTAGTCCTTACAGTGGGGTCCCAAGTAGCCCAGGCTAACATCAGACTCACTGTGTATCAGAGGATGACCTTGATCTTCCTGGATGCTAGGATTACACACATGCATGGACCAACTCACTTGATTTATGCCGTGCTGGGGATGGAACCTAGGGCTTCACACTAGGCGAGCACTCGACCAACTGAGCCACATTCCCAGGCCCTCCCCTCTCATGTGTACTTTCTATACAGTAATGTGTGCTCTCTTCTGATTATGAAATTTAAATGTAAGACGAAGGCTTTGTATTTTGAAGGCTTATGCTGTCATTTAAAAGACAGGAAGTGATTCTTTTGAAGTATGTAATGTATTTTTATATGCAGTCCTAATGAAACTGATAAAATGAGTGATAAAGTCTGGAGGATAGAAGCTAAAATTACCTCCCAGAGCACTGACTTCTACCTGCTTTTCTGTTTTAATTACCTGATGCCTGTCAGTGAGAAAACTCTGACTTAAGGTCCTATTGGCTTCTGAGGAATAACAAGAATGGGGTATTTTTCTTCAAGAATTCATCAGTGGGGATTTAGCTTAAAAGTGTGTGTGTGTGTGTGTGTGTGTTGTGCATGTATATATGTATGTGTGTGCCTGTGCACACAAGTGTATGTCTGTGAGTGTGTCTGTGTGTGTACATGCCTGTATGTGTGCACATGTGTGTACTAGTGTTTATGTGTGAGTGTATTGTGTGCATGTGTGTCCAGAGGCCACAGGAGAATATTCCTGACATTTCACCTCAGGCTCTCTCTAGTGAAATAGGCACTCCTGACAGCCATGAAGCCCCAAATTCTCTGGCCACTTTTCCTCACCTAGCACAGAACTTTAGGTGCCCTGAAGCCACATCTAAATTTTTAGGTGGGTGCTGGTATTTGAACTTAGGCCCTCATGATTGTATAGACAGCACTCTTGCTGAGCTAAACATGTCTCCAAAGCTGAGGAGGTTTATTTGTTCATTTGAGATGCTGTCTTAAAAAAGTTTCTCAGGCTGGCTTTGAGCTTCTGATCCTCCCTCATCTGCCTCCCAAGTGCTGAAATTACAGATCTGTACTGCCACTCTCAGCAAACACTAAACTTCTAGTGCCAGGCTTGAACCCAAGGCCTCACATAGGACAGCATTGCAGTTTTCTTTCCGGTTGCTGTGTGACAAAATACCCCAACAAAAGCAACTTGAGGGAGAAAGGGGCTCACAGTTCCAAGTGTGCCAGTGTCTGCTTGCTTTCTCCAAGGCTGTTTGCTTGTTTCCTACTTTTCTATGGCTTGGAATCCCCTCACCCTTTCAAGGGAACGAACCAAACCGTCTTGTCTTTCCTTAATGAACATAGTCAAGAAAGTTCTACACAGCTGGAGGCATCGTGGTGCATGCTTTAATCTCAGCACTGGGGAGCCAAAGGCAGCCATGTCTCTGAGTTCAAAGCCAGCCTCCCAGGTGATCCTAGATTGTGTCACCTTGGCACTTAAAATTAACCATCACATTAAAATTAACCATCGTCTGAGAGATGGCTCTTTGGTTAGGAGCGCATACAGCAGAGACCCCGAGTTCATTTTCCAGTACCCACATGTGGTAGTTTACAGCCAGCCACCTGTAACTCCAGCTCCAAGATGGGATCTCACAGAGACCAGCATTCATGTGACCATCCATGCACACACACACACACACACACACACACACACACACACACGCACGCACACACGCACGAACACATGCATGCATGCAAACACATGTCATTTAGAAGTAAAATAAGAGGCTGGAGAGTTAGCTCAGAAATTAACAGGCATTTGCTGCTCTTACCTAAGTACAAGGTTTATTTCCCAGCATCCATATGGTGCACATACACAGATTCACGATAAAAGTAAATACGTGTTTAAGAACCTAACAAACAAACAGCTTATCATCATGGTAATGCCGCTGATCAGCCCCAGGGTCATGCAGCCCCGACACTGACAAAGGCGAGGGAGTGACTGGAGCAGATTCCATCTCACGACCTGGTGACTTGCATTCATCTGGTGCCTCCTGAGTCACGAGGCTTGGGATTGTGTCCCCTTAAGGAACTGTTTATTTTTCCAGGCTGGCAAGTGCATCAGGAACTTGGCTGCTGGTAATCATCACTAAACAAATACCTCAGCACCTTTTCTGAGAATTATCAGAGCTTAGGAGTTCACTGAAAGTGGGCCATTTGTCACCAATGGGAAGGACCCCAAGAGAGTTTGTGGGGAATTATTTCAGCTCAAAAACATTCAGCCATGTGGCATTTATCAGAAGTGGGTGGCCTGAGCATTAGATGGGGTGGGGGTTGGGGTGTGGGTGGAGGTCCTTATTGGACAGCTCTGTGCTGACCTCTGCAGGTACTGACCTGTGAGTCACAGTCAGTACTTTATCGGAAGGGAGACCACATGTGGACAGCAATAACCCAGTGCCCGAAAGCTGCTCACATCCCCACGAGTGGGGTCCAGTCTGGTTGGTGTAACAAAGGGCATTAGTTCAGTCTAACCAGTTAGGGCCGGATGGCTGACACGGGTCTGCTTGGCTGCTCTGCCTTCTGTTTTAGATAAGATTGGGAGACGTCAGGGTGGTAAGGCCTTAGATGCCACCACTGTTCTTCGGTGCTGAGACAGACAGACGAACAAACAAAAACAACCTCATAAAAAGCAACATAACAAGTGGTTTGTTGTGGCTCACAGTGCCGGGGCACAGTCCTTTACAGTGGAAAGGTGTGGCGGTGGGGACTCCAGGCAGCTGCTCACAGGGCGTCCACAGTCAGGCACCAGAGAGAGGGGGACGCTGGAACATGGCTCACTGTCTCCGCTTCACTCAGCCCAGGACCCCAGCGTGCAGGACAGTGCCATCCACGTTTACTTTTAGGGTGGGTCTTCCCACCCCAGTAAAATCTAAAAATCTCTTCACTGCTATAAAGTCTCCGTTCCCGGCGACTCTAATTCCCACCAACTTGACAGTCAAAGCTGACATCACACCTTAAAGACGCAGCTACCGCTGTACACGTACGTTGTCTGCAGACTCAGGCTCTGCTTGGCTGCGCACCTCTAGAGCCTGAGGTAGGACAGAGTATAAAGGTTCTGTGTAATCCTGAAAACTGGGCTGAAGAAAGGGTGTAGCCATCATCCAGGATTTATGTCAAAAAGTATCGTTTCGGATACCAAGGCACTTGTGTTGCTGGAGCGCCTACCCTGGCAGCATAGACTGTCACAGCTAAGGACCATTTACAAAGCAGCAGCAGCAGCAGAGCAGGGCCAGGGTCAGCTCAGTGGGTAGCAGGCCTGTTTAGAATGCGGGCATCCCCCAGTTCCATCTCCAGCACCACATAAACCAACTGTGGTGGCTCACACCGTCATCCCGGAGTTTGGGAGGTGGGGACAAGATAATAGTTTAGTTTCCATGCTACACGGGGAAGATGGAGACACTGTTTCAGGAAGGAGGGAGGGAGAAAATAAGCAGCAGTGGAAGCCTCTTAGAGGCAGGACGGTGCCTAGCAAGTGTCAGGAGCAACCTTCAGAGCACAGCTCTCCTCAGTCACTAGATACACCTCACCAAACAAAGCAGGGAAGGACGTGTTTGCGGGTGCTGGGCAAGCAGGAGAACCCGAGTTCACTATCCCGGCATGCATGCAAAATCTAGGGATAATGCCCTGCACCTGCAGTCCCAGAATGGAGGAGGCAGAGACAGGTGGCTCTTTGGTCACCCAGTCTCATTAAAGAGACCCTACCTGTCTCCAAAGAATGAGGTAGAGAATAATAAAGACACAAGGAGTCTACCACTGGGCAACACACACACAGACACACACACACACACACACAGACACACACACACATACACACACACATACACACACATACACACACATACACACACACACACACATACACACACATACACACACACACACACACACACACACACACACTCAGAGGGATGGCTGGGGGGAGAGCAGGGAATATATCCTTCGCAGCACCTCTTCTACTCCCTATACCCGTCAGTGGGCAGCATAACACTAGCGGCTCGTGCAGGCGAAGTAAGCAGACAGTGCTGTCAGCAGAACAAGGAGAGGCTGCAACTTCCGGGGTTCAGAGCTGCATCATACTCCAGGCAGGCCACAGGCAGATCCCAGGGCTGCAAAACTCTCTGTGGATGCTGTGAGCTCAGGGGCTGCAGTGGGCTCAGGGGCTGCAGTGGGCTCAGGGGCTGCAGTGGACTTAGGGGCTGCAGTGGGCTCAGGGGCTGCAGTGGGCTCAGGGGCTGCAGTGGGCTCAGGGGCTGCAGTGGGCTCAGGGGCTGCAGTGGGCTCAGGGGCTGCAGTGGGCTCAGGGGCTGCAGTGGGCTCAGGGGCTGCAGTGGGCTCAGGGGCTGCAGTGGGATCAGGGGCTGCCGTGGGAACCTGGCTGTGCAATTCATTCACATGAATCAAGGAGGCATGGTCACACTGCTCCCAGGGAATAGCTCCTGCCCTTGACTTCAAGTTGAGGGGAGACTGAGGTTCTCTTGCTCTTCGTCCAGTGAAACCCAGGAAATGTCACTGACCTGGGTTTGGAGCGTCACACCCAGTTGGGGACAGAGGCAAGTAGAGGATAGTGACAACCAGGTTGTGATGCATAGGAGAGCCAAACTGCTTGATGCCCAGTGGCTGAGGGCACTGTAGCCCTAAAATAGCTGCCTCATGGGAGCCCAGCGTTCTTTGAAAACGTCAGACATGAATATAATACACTTTGCTTATATCCTCCTTTTCCTGGGCACTCCCACCCAGACATTTCTCTCCACGTCATGCCCTGTCCCCGTGTTTAAAATATATAACCCACTGAGCCCAGGCACCGAGCCCAGGCACCTGTGTGTCCATGGGTGTGGCACTGAGTCTGAGAGTGTGGACAACCTACCAAGGACCATGGCTCACACAGAAAATGTCTGTCTGTCCTAGCAGCATCTGCTCCAGGAGTGGGCTTTGCAGGCTCTGCCCCCAACCACGTGGGAAGTTGACCGACTTTTCTTCCACGTGCCTCGTGAGGGCAACCGCAGCTTTGAGGGGTCATGAGTGCACTGGGAAATTTGACTTAAGTTTGGAACCACCTAGAAAGCACACATGGGTGTGCCTGAGAGCATATTTCCACAGCAATGTAACTGAACTAGGAAGACCTGCATGTGGGTGGTAGGTCCTGTGAGGGGAGAGTGAGCTGAAACCAACATTCAACACTGGCTGCCTCCCTGACTGACAGGCAATGTGACCTGCTGCCTGCTCTCTTGCAGTCACATCTTCCCAAGCATACATGCAGCGATGTTATTAAATATATATTACTTATATATTTATAGAAATTATAATGTTCAGTACTTGTCATCCCGGCAAAGAAGAGAACAGAGATAGCACTGTCAACTGGCAATGTTTTACTTCTTTGGAAATATTTCATAGATCTTAGTAATGAATAAAGAAATCTTAATTGTTTAAAAATATTTATATTTAAAGTATTTCAGATATTTCTCAGATTATTAAAAGATCATGAATTTCAAAGCCCAACATAAGTGTTCTGAACACACTTTTATTTTTTTCAACTTTTTAAATTTGATATTCTCTGTATATACATTTTAGATGTTTTCCCTTTCCCACAATCCCATCCCCGCCCCCCTCCCATTGCCTCCATGAAGGTGCTCCCTCTCCTAACCACCCTCTCCCACCTCAGCACCTTGGCATTCCCCTACACTAGGAAAACAAGCCTTCACTGGACCAAAGGCCTCTCTTCCCACTGATGCCAGACAATGCCATCCTCTGCTGCATATGCACCTGGGGCCATGGGCCTCTCCATGTGAACTCGCTGGTTGGTGTTTTAGTCCCTGGGAGCTGTGGTGGGTTTGGTTAGTTGATCATTTTGTCCTTCCCATGGGGTTGCAGACCCTTTCAGCTCCTTCAGTCCTTTCTCTAGCTCCTCCATTGGGGTCCCCACTGAACATACTTTTAAAAGCCATATTTATAGTCTCCTAAATGGTTATTGAAAACCAAATATTTATTGACCATTGTGTGTGTGTGTGTGTGTGTGTGTGTGTTGTGTGTGTGTGTAAACTGGGATATCAATGAAATTCCTACACATATGACTGCACCAAAATACAGGGAACCCTAGCATTGCTAGTAAGGCCCAGCCTAGCATGTGGTGGTGAAGGCCACACAAGTAAGCAGGTCAGAAGGGTACTTCCCAAGAAGGCAGAGTCCCCTAACCCGGCAGCCCCACCGATCGTGATTACAATGGAATTCTCTCTCAAGAGCGTGAGCAAGAGATGGAGCTCATTTGGTACACTGTTTACCTGCTATGGGCACAAAGCTCTGGGTTCCATCCTCGGCCCTGCACAAGTAGCACATGGTGGTGCACACCTGCAGTCACACTGCTCAAGAAGAACGGAAAGTCAAGATCTTCCTTGGCGTGATGGTTAGTGTTAAGTGTTAATACGACACAATCAAGAATCAACAGAGAAGAGTCTCAGTGACTGTCTAGATCACATTGGCCTGTGGGCATGTCTTTGAAGGATTATCTTGATTACACTGACTGATATGGGAAGCCCTGCCCACTGTGGGTGACACCATCCCCTGCGCATGGGATCCTGGACTCTGTAAGAGGGAACAAGAAAGCTGACCACAAGTAAGCACACATCACTTCACCGCTCGTTGCTCTTTATGGGTGTAGCTGCTTCCGTTTCCTGCTGCTTCCGTTTCCCGCTGCTTCCGTTTCCTGCTGCTTCCGTTTCCTGCTGCTTCCGTTTCCTGCTGCTTCCGTTTCCTGCTGCTTCCGTTTCCTGCTGCTTCCGTTTCCTGCTGCTTCCGTTTTTCTCTACAGCAATGGCAACAACCTGGCATTGTGACCCAAACAAGCCCGTCCCCACTTAAGTTGCTTCTGTCAGAGCATTTTGTCACAGCAGCTAGAAACTGAGCTCAGGCATTTGGCCACGAAGCAAGTTGGATGCCAGTCCAGGTTACAGGAGAGCCTACTTTAAAACAAATCCTTTTGTTGGTGAGAGACAGGAAGGGCAGGTTGGAATCGGTGACACTTAACTGCTCCTAGCTTCCTGACTCTACTCCTGTCTAGGTTCCTTCTAAGAAAGCTGGGAAAATGGTGTGTTTCATTTCCTCCCTGTGCTTATTTTGCAGCAAAAGCTATGCGATCCCCTTGCGGTGCAGCTGCCCCGTGGACTTCGAATTTCATATCACGTTGCTTCGGTCTCATCAAGCCTTTACCATTGAGCCAAAGTCAGGTGAGGACCCTGTGACTGCAGACACACAATCCCACAGCCATCTTGGTCAGAGGCAGGACTTGAAACGTTAGTTAGCTGCTTTCCTTGTTGCTGTAGCAAAAAAAAAAAAAACAGGAGGAGGGAGGGAGGAAGGGATGGACAGACGAACAGACAGAAGGAGGGAGGGATGGAAGGAAGGAAAGGAGAAAGGGAGAAAAGGTTGTTTGGGCTCACAGTTCGAGGGCACAGTCCATCATGGTGGGGAAAGCACGGCAGCAGGAGTGTGAGGCAGCTGCTCACACCACACAGCACCCACAGTCAGGAAGCAGAGAGATGGACGTCGGGACTCAGCTCACTGTCTCCTTATTTCCCAGTCCAGCCCGTGGTACCTTGCTGTCTATTCAGGACAAGTCTTCTCACCTTGGTTACACATTTCCAGTAGCACTCTTATGGAGGACCCACTGAGAGCGTGTCTATTTTTTTATTGGATATTTTCTTTACTTACATTTCAAATGTTATCCCCATTCCTGGTAACCCTCTGGAATCACCCTGTTGATTCCACGCTCCCCCTGCTTTTATGAGCGTGATCTCCCACCCACTCACCCACCCCACCACCCTCTCTTGTCTCGCCACCTGACATTCCCCTACAGTGGGGCATCAAGCCCTGGCAGGGCCAAGGGCTTCTCCTCCCACCGATGCCCATCAAGGCCCTTTTCTGCTACATGTGCAGCTGGAGCCGTGGGTCCATCCATGTGTACTCTTTGGATAATGGTTTAGTCTCTGAGAGCTCTGGTTAGTTGATATTTTTGTTCATGGGGGTAGCAAAACCCTCAGCTCCTACAGTCCTTTCTCTGACTCATCCATTGGGTACCCCAGGCTCGGTTCAATGGTTGGCTGTGAGCACCATATTTGTCAGGCTCTGGCAGAGCCTCTCAGGAGACAGCTATATATCAGGCTCCTGTCAGCATGCACTTCTTGGCATCAGCAATAGTGTCTGGGTTTGGTGGCTGCATATAGGCTGGATCCCCACGTGGGGCAGTATCTGGATGGCCTTTCCTTCAGTCTCTGCTCCAAACTTTGTCATCATATTTCCTCCTAAGTCCCATTCTAAGGACTGAAGAATCCACATTTCAGTCTTCTTTCTTTTTGAGCTTCATGTGGTCTGTGAATTGTATCTTGGGTAATCTGAGCTTTTGGGCTAATATCCACTTATCAGTGAGTGCATACCATGGGTGGTTTGTTTTGTTTTGTGATTGGGTTACCTCACTCAGGATGATATTTTCTAGATCTATCCATTTGCCTAAGAATTTCATGAAGTCATTGTTTTTAAAATAGCAGAGTAGTACTCCATTGTGTGAACAAACCACAATTTTTTGTATTCATTCCTCTATTGAAGGACATCTGGGTTCTTTCCAGCTTCTGGCTATTATAAATAAGGCTGTTATGAACATAGTGGAGCATGTCTCCTTCTTGTATGTTAGACCATCTTTTGGGTATATGTTCAGGAGTGGTGTAGTTTGGTCTTCAGGTAGTAGTAATATGTCTAATTTTCTGAGGAACCTCCAGACAGATTTCCAGAGTGGTTGTACCTGCTTGCAATTCCACCAACAGTGAAGGAGTGTTCCTCTTTCTCCACATCCTCACCAGCACCTGCTGTCACCTGAGTTTTTGATCTTAGCCATTCTGACTGATGCGAGGTGGAATCTCAGGGTTGTTTTGATTTGCATTTCCCTGATGGCTAATGATGTCAGACATTGCTTTAGGTGCTTCTCTACCATTAGATATTCTTCAGTTGAGAATTCTTTGTTTAGCTCTGTACCTCATTTTTTATTGGATAATTCAGTTCTCTGGAGTCTAACTTCTTAGGTTCTTTGTATATATTGGATATTAGCCCCCTATCAGATGTAAGACTGGCAAAGATCTTTTTCCATTTTGTTGGTTGCCATTTTGTCCTAATGACAGTGTCCTTTGCATACAGAAACTTGGCAATTTCATGAGGTCCCATTTGTCGATTCTTGATCTTAGATCATAATCATTGGTGTTCTGTTCAGGAAACTGTCCCTGTGCCTATGTGTTCTAAGCTCTTCTCCACTTTCTCTTCTATTAGTTTCAGTGCACCTGGTTTTATGTGGAGATCCTTGGTCCACTTGGACCTGAGCTTTGTACAGGGTGGTAAAAATGGATCGACTTGCGTTCTTCTGCATGCTGTCACTTGGACCTGCACCATTTGTTGACAATTCTATCTTTTTTCCCACTGGATGGTTTTAGCTCCTTTGTCAAAGATCAAGTGACCATAGGTGTGTGGGTTCCTTTCTGGATCTTCAATTCTATTCCACTGATCTATCTGCCTGTCTCTGTAACAATACCATACAGTTTTTATCACTATTATCAAAGCATGTTTATATGGAAACTCCATGTCTAGCCCAGTTGACAAGAGGTATTAACCAGCATATTTGGAGAGCACGTACGCTCATGCAAACATGCACACCACACACATGCACTCCACACACATGCACACCACACACATGCACTCCACACACATGCACACCACACACATGCACACCACACACATGCACTCCACACACATGCACACCACACACATGCACTCCACACACATGCACACCACGCACATGCACTCCACACACATGCACTCCACACACATGCACACCACACACATGCACTCCACACACATGCACTCCACACACATGCACTCCACACACATGCACTCCACGCACAAGAAAATGGGGGAGGGGAGACAATAAAATAAGTCAAGTGTACAATTATTCCATGACACATTTCTTCTCCCAAGCAGTTCAGTGGTAACTGAACCCATGTGAGTTGCCGCTTGCCTATGTGGTCTAAGGCTGGGAAGTTCCGCTGTCACAGACATTGCCCTTGTACCCATCTCAGATCTGCAATCAGTGTACCCTTCAAGCCTTGTTTCATTTTACAGATGAGAAAACCGAGCCCCAGTTAAGGTGTTCAAGCTGAGTTGCAGAGGTCCAGTGACCCTTGAGGTTGCTCTCTTGCCCCAGGCCCTGGGCAACAGCAGTGGCCTATGACTGGGGGCAGAGGGAGTCCCTGTCTTCTTGGTGATAAATCTCAGTGATAAAATTTATCAACAACTTGTCTGACATGGTTTTTAAACTGGTCAGCTGTTCACTGAATCTTACAGAGGTTAGTTCACTCCAAACCCCATACTCAGTGGGACCGTAAATCTCAGAAGGTTAACATTGTCCTTACGAGACTCCAAGCATGAGGCTTTGGAAGGCCCTGACAGTTCACGGGAAATAGTCTGTGCTTCTGCGCTGTCGGGAATGTTTAAAGCTTGTGCTAATGTAGGTGATCTCACAGATGCGTGGATTCTTCGAAGTTTGATCACACGGAGCTCAGGATGTCGCTCAGGTGGCAGCGTGCTTGTCTGGCATGCAAGCCAGGGCAATGCTTCCCCGTCAGCCCCTCATAACTGCTGCCCTGTAGCCCCAGCACATGAACAATGCAGTGAGGATGATCAGGCACCCACGGACATCTTCAGCTCCACAGAAAGCAAAGGCCTGGCATTGCCACCCTCCCCAAAGCTTTGATTTGGCCAAGAGTGCTGGCACATGTCCTTAATCCCGGCACTCAGGAGGCAGAGGCAGGTGGATCTCTGTGAGTTTGAGGCCAGCCTGGTCTCCCTCCAGGAGAGTCAGGACTACATAGAGAGTAGGCTTATGTTTTAAATTTTTAAAAAATGATTGAAAAATATTTTATGAAAACAGAATCTAGACTAGTGGTTACTAAAAGCTGGTGACACGAGACGGGATGGTCTGCGGGTTACAGTTAGAGGAACAGAAGACAGTAACGTATAGTTCTAGTGATGGGACAGGACTAAAGGGAGCGTCAGTAATGCATCTGCTGCTCATGATGCCCTGACTCTCCAGTGCTCCCCGTAAAAGCCTCGTGGAGACACTTTGCCTCCAAGCCCAGACTAGGATAGGAGGAGCCCTGGTGCTTGCTGGCCACACATCCTAACCAGTCAGTGAGCTCTGCGTTCAGTGACATACTCTGTCTCAAAAAGTAAGGTGAGAGGCCACAGAGGAACACACCTAATATCAGCCTTCGCACACACCTACACATGTGTGCAGACACAGGTGTGCATAGACATGTGCATGTGTGAACAGGCACTGGTGTGCACAGGCATGGGTGTGCACGGGCATGAGTGTGCACAGGCATAGGTGTATACAGACACTGGTGTGCACAGGCATAGATGTGTACAGACACTGGAGTGCACAGGCATAGATGTGTACAGACACTGGTGTGCACAGGTATAGATGTGTACAGACACTGGTGTACACAGACATGGGTGTGCACAGACACTGTGTGTGCAACCAGAACTTTCTCAGCATTTTGTTTTTGCTGCTGCGAAGTGCAGACCAGCCTGGACCTTGCCTTGCTCCCCAGAGTCTGGGATAATAGACACAGCCCACCCCACCCAGCTTTCTGCTCTGTGGCTTCGGATGGTTCACTATTCCTGGTTGTGTTGAGGGTAGTTAGTGATTTGTAATTGATCCAATAGAGGTAGTTCGAGCTCTTTTTTTTCTTATTATATTCTTATGTACGCATTCCATGTACCTGTGCACGCACATGTGTGTATTGTGGGCCAAGGACAATGTAGTTAGATCTCTCCTTCTACCATGTGGGTCTAGGGCTCAAACTCAGGCCATTGGCCTGACAGTGTGCACCTTTCCTGTGAGCCTTCTCACCACCTACTCCACAGAAACACTTGTGTTTTGCAGGATGTCTTAGAAGTCACTATGTAGCCAAGGATAGCCTTGAACTTCTGAGCCTGCTGTGCCTACCTCCTGAGTGTTGGCACCACTACAGCTGGCTTCTGTAGGACGGGGATCTTTGTGCATACTAAGCAAGCACCCGCATTCTGAGCCATACTCTCAGACCTAAGGAAGACGTTTTCTAATGAGGTTAAACACCGAGGATACCGTTCTCACTTATTAAACACAGGGCATCACCCCTTTGTGCCTCTAAGAACTTCAGCCAAGCAGCAGCTGTCAAGACTTGGCCCGTGTCCTTACCACTGTCAACATTCCACAGCCTGCCACCATCATGTTCTGGTGCTGGAGCTGCAGGAACAGGACAAAAAGAATCAGTTTACTGTGGTTGCCTAGGCTACATCTCCACCACTGGCTTTATGTATTATGTCTGGGCTGAGAGCACTTAAAAAAATAAACCATCCAGGTCGAGGTAAACATTAATCTGTGCCCCAGAGCCTGCCCTTAGGTTTTTGAGTTAATGAGTTGAAGTGACGCAGCGGGGTGCTCTTGTCATTGAGCCCTAAATGGGGTCCCACAGGGTGGAAGCTTCAACCAAGTGATGGTCAATGTACTAAAGTCTCCTTGGTTGACATTTCTACCCAGATGCCCTGCTGTTAGCCTGCAGACCCAGTGTCTCTAGTGACTCTTTCTACCTGGCCCTGGGCTTGAGAGACAATGGTGGGCATTGCTTACCCATGTTGATCTCTGTCTGTATCCAGAAAATTAACAAATGCCCACTGTGTACATGTACTTGTATGTGCATGTGCGTGCATGCATGTGTGTGTGTGTGTGTGTGTGTGTGTGTGTGTGTGTGTGTGTGTGTGTGGAGCTCAGTGGATACCTAATTTAATTGTCCCCCTGCCTTACCTCTTGAGGTAGGGTCTCTCACTGTTTCTCCTAGGCTCGCCAGTGAGCTCCAGGAACCCGCCTGTCTCCTCCCCTCCCTGTGCTGGGGTTACGGATATGTTCACCTTGTCTGGCTTTTACATACATGGGTGTTGGGAATCCCATCTCAGAACCTTTTGCTTGCGCAGCAAGGTCTTTACTCCCTGATCCACCTCCCCAGTCATCAGCATTGTTTCTATAATGGCTTGTGATGGAATTTTCATACATTTGTAATGGTTTCGATCATATTCACCCCAACTACTTCCCCTGGTACCCCGCCATCCTTACGGATGTCCTTGCTCTTCCCAATCATGTCTGTGTGCCCCAACGCGTTTTGTGAGGGTTGCTTACAGCAGCGTGGGTGAGGGACTGTTTCCCGGAGCATGTGCACCTTACAAGCAGCTACACCACTGAGCTGTCTCTGCCTCCCTTGGAGACTGTTACCTCCTTTTTAAGGCACCATAGAAGGGATGAAAGAGCTGTGAGCTGGTGTTTGCCTTGGGGACTTGCAATTTCCCTGGAAGATACCATTCAGTAGGAGCCACAGAGAGATTTCACAGTGCTGATGACCTGTCAGACCACCTTACAGGAGGGACTGGCGTGAGGCCACAGCTGGGTCAGTGATGGGCAGGACCACACTTTAACCAGGACAGCTCAGCCATGCCCACCCCATCGTCCTCCCTCACAGTGCACATGCACTAACTGCATCTCTTCTGTTTCCCGTTATCACTTTGTCTCTTTAACTGAGTTCCTGGTGAATGCAGCCTGACTGCTCAGGGCTGAGACGGTCCAGGCTGTGACCCTGACGACCCCTGGAACACACGGTGCCCTAAATCTAGTTGGCACGAGAGATACGAAGGAAGGATATGACATAGTGTGCTGCTTGATGTTAGACGAACACCAGTTCATCGGCCAGATTTGAAAGGAGAGGGCTGGGGACAGCTTTATGGTGGGGCACTTGCCAAGCGTGGATAAGGCCTTGGGCTCCAGCCCCAACACTGAAAAAAGAAAGAAAGAAAGAAAGAAAAGGCAAGCAGGCAGGAAAGAAGGATGATTTGAGAAGAAAGAATAAGGTTATAAAAAACACTGTACTGTGCTGAACTCTCTGGACCAAAATTGTAGGTGTGTTCCTAGCTTTCCACGTTGCCTTCAGCACTGACATCACATTCCTGCATTCACTCTAGGGTCAGCATTCTGCAAATTTATGTTGGAGGCACTGATGTAGTAGGGTTTGTCCATCTCAGTGATTAGACATGATCAGACAATTGTTGGAAAGGATTCCCATACTCACTGATAAGCAAGATCCGTGCCAACACTTAGGAGCTAAGCCTTCTGCGCTTAGAGAAGAGATTGTACAGAGAGCAGAGGCACGGCCATGCTGTGCTGGAACAATGGGGTTTGCGTTTCCTTGTCCACTGCACTTGTAGAGCAGAGCATATCCGTGGTGGCTTGTCTTCCCTGGCAATGACAGAGGGAAAAAGAATTTCTGGGCAGGGCGTAGGTAAGAAGATTCCCCCATTTCATGGCCTGGGGTCCTAGACAAAATAAAAGGGAGAAAGTGAGCTGAGCCCCAGCATCCATCTCTGTTGCCTGACTGTGGGTGCCGTGTGAGCAGCGGCCTCATGCTCCTGCTGCCGTGCCTTCCCCACCATGATGGACTGTGCCCTCAGACTGTGAGCCAAGTGAACCCTTCCTCCCTGAAGTTGCTTCTGTCAGGCAATATGTCACAACAATGAGAAAAGTCACAAATATAATGACATTCATACCCCACTCCTTACAGGAATAATTCCAGCTAACGGGAAGGCAAGAGTGACCGTCAAGTTCACACCCATCCAGTATGGGATGGCACAAATAAAAATTCAATTGTGGATCTCACAGTTCAACTCTCAGCCATACGAATGTGTCTTCACTGGAACCTGCTACCCCCACACAGCCTTGCCGTATGTATGGCTTCTTCACTGTGTTTCTGTCTATTCACGTAGCCCAGGCTGGCCTCGGACTCACTATGGAACCAAATGACTGACATTCTGCCTGCCTCCACCTCCAGAGTGCTGGGGTCACAGGCACGCACCACCTCACCCAATTTATATGGTGCTGGGGATGGAACCATATATAGAATGTCTGTGCATTCTAGACAAGCACTCTACCTGCTGAGACACAGCCACAGCCCTAACCCCAATTTCTTTTTCTTAACATTTCATCACAAATCAAACACAATCCAGTTCTGGGCACTGTGGTACACACATGTAATCCCATCATTGAAGAGGCGGAGGCAGAAAGATCATGAGTTCAAAGCTAGCCTGAACTACATAGCAAGATGTTGCCTTCTATAGTAAGAAATATTCGAGTTTTTTTTTCCATTTTCTCTCTTGTTTTTAAAGCTGGGGGTGCAGGTCAGTCATTGGCCTCTTGCTCAGTGTGTATGTGGTTCCAGGTTCAACACAACACTGTGAAAACAACACTTACATTATGAGAAGGGTCTACACAAAAGGCTTTAAAACAGAGGAAGGTGTTCTGTTTTTCAGAGGGCATAGTCATTCTTTTACTAGGATAATAAATTAAAGTAATGGTTGCCTTTCCAAATTAATCAAATTAGCTCGTTGAAGAGCTACCTGCTGGAAATAAATTACTCTAAACCAGGTACACAGGCAACATGGCAGCAGAATCAAAAATAGAAATAAATCTTTGTAACAAACTTCAAACCACTGGACCATACACTGATTTAACATCTGTTTTAAACTCTAGATTAGAAGAGTTTAAAAGATTAAATGCTCGTTCTAAGAAAGTCAATGTTCCTCTAGAAAAAACATCGTACGTGCAGTTTTACCCAGCTCCGGCAAAGGGAAAACCTCAGAAATTGAAGGTAAGAGGTTGGATACACCCCCGGTGTAGCGGGAACATGGGAAGAGAATAACTCACTTCCCTCCTAATTGTCCTCAGGAAATTGATTATCAGGACCTGCGGTTTCCAGCCGACCTGTCAAATCCATTTGCTGTGGCAACTGTCCTAAACCAGGAACCCGGAAAGATGAAGATTAAGGAATTAAAACAAGGTAATAGTCATCCGGCCTGCCCTAAACCAGTCCCTGGGGCAGAGTAAGAAAAAATGTGTCCAGTCACATCTATTATTAATGAACAAAACTCAGTTAGATGTCTGTTAGGTGACATGGTTGGGAACTTGGCGTTCGTCTGGGGAAATAACTGATTTGATTACGGCCATGACCTCCACTTGTCCCTGCCTCCAGTCCTGGACCAAGGTTATGAAATCTCCAAAACAAGACAGATGAAGGAGGCCATCTTCGAACAGAAAGTCAAACAGGACATCCTGACAGAGATCGAGAACCATCTTAAGTGGTAAATATCGGGGGATAATTTGTGTCAAGTGAAAGGGTGACTGCTTTTATGGGATAGCCTTTGGCGTAGGAGACACAGTGATACAGAATTATTAAGAAACTCTCTCTGTGAATTCGATTACTCCTTCTCCTCAGCCAGTGTTCCTGTCTCACAATGGGTGGCTATTGGACATAAGTTAATTACTAAGACAAGTTTCCTACACATGCACAGACAGGACAGAGCAACCACAAACTGTGGGCATATGGCCCTTTCTTCCTTCCTGATACCCTAGTCCCCATTTCCAGACAGACCTGGGGTGATTCAGGTACCCACATCACACCCCATGACCCGCACCTTCCTGTGAGCCCCATGCCCTGAGGAGCACAGCAGCTGGGGGCGGGCCTGGTAACATGTTCAGAGCAGCTGGGGGCGGGCCTGGTAACAGATGTTCAGAGCAGCTGGGGGGCGGGCCTGGTAACAGATGTTCAGAGCAGCTGGGGGCGGGCCTGGTAACAGATGTTCAGAGCAGCTGGGGGCGGGTCTGGTAACAGATGTTCAGAGCAGCTGGGGGCGGGCCTGGTAACAGATGTTCAGAGCAGCTGGGGGCAGGCCTGGTAACAGATGTTCAGATAGGAGCACTCTTGTGTTTCTGGGCTTACATGAACGTTTCCTTTTTGAACTAAACTAGAGCTCCCCAGGAACCTTGCTATGAGTTCAACTTCAGTAAGAGTCAGTGGAAATGCACATCCTCTGCTGTTTGTCTCTAGGGAAACATTCGATTTCTAGGAGCGAGTATTTAAACTTGAAACATTCATCCATTCATCGTGGGTGTAACACATACATACTTGCAGGACTTGTTTCTCCCCTTTCACCATATAGGGTCCAGAGATTGAACTTGAGACGTCAGACTTGGCAGCAAGACCCTCTTCCTGCTAAACCATCTCACCCGTGCCTATTCAATCCTTAATCTCTTCCTAATGGAGTTTAAATTAGATACTAGATTCATCTATTAGCCAGTAGCTCAAGGTTTAGTCACAGGCTTCTGTCACCTAAAACATTTCCAAGGTTCATTTATATCTCAGCATTTATGACTCATTTGCACATTTTATAGCTGAATAATATTCCATTGTGTGAGTTTACCACACTTCAGCCACCAGACTGTTTTTACATTCTCACCCGAAACACTGGAGGATTGTGGGTTTTCTACATCCTCGTCAGCACCTGTTGTCTTGTGTAGCTTAGATGTGTATTTCCCTGAATACTGGTGTTGTGAATGTGTGTGTGTGTGTATTTGTGTGTGTGCATGTGTGTGTACATGTGTGTGTGCATACTCGTGCATGTGTGCATGTGCGTATACTTGTGACATACAGAAGTCAACCTTGGGTGTTGTTCCTTAAATGGCATCCACTTTAAATTGTTTCTTTTAAAGATTGATTTATTTTACTTTACCTGTATCTCCCCATTTTGCCTGCATGTTTGCCTGTGTGTGTGTGTGTGTGTGTGTGTGTGTGTGTGTGTGTGGTACTAGTGGAGGCCAGGAGTGCATCAGATCTCCTAATACTGGAGTTACAGTCCCTTGTGAGCTGCCATGTGGGTGCTGGGACCCTTTGTCCCTGCACGGTGCTGAGATGCCTCCACTGCTGACATTTTATACCAGGCTCCTGCTCGGGGGATTGAACTCGGCTCCTCACACTTGCAGAACAGACCCTTTACCGAATGGACTATCTCTCAGGCCCTTTTTTGTTAATTCATACACATTTTATCATCAATCACTAAACGATAAGTTTCATTTCGTGGGGCCTGTTATTCACTCCAGAGGTGGTCCCCTCCAGTTTCTCCCCATCCCTTCTTGGTTATAGAACATAGACAAGACACTCATTGCCAAGATGGAGTTTGTGGATGGCTTCTGGAAGTTGGCTTTTGTTCTCCACAGGCAGGTGCGCCTTGGTAAAGAGCACACAACTTACAGGTTTAAGAGAGAGCTCCACGAGGAGCGGCACAGAGCGCTCGAGAAGTACAAGGTCAGAACGGCCACCGTGGCCTGTTGTAACTGATGTTCGCAATTCCTGTTGTAAACACGATGCCAAAGCAGGAGGGAGACAGTGCAAAGGCAGTGGGAGGGCAGGGCACCTGCCTAGACTGTGTGAACCCCAAGTTCAATTGGGGGGGAGAGAGAGGGAGGGAGGGAGAGAGAGTGCGGGGAAGGAGGGAGGGAGAGAGAGATAGAGGGAGGGAGGGAGAGAGAGAGTGGGGGGAAGGAGGGAGGGAGGGAGAGAGAGATAGAGGGAGGGAGAGAGGGAAAGAGAGAGAGAGGGAGGGAGGGAGGGAGAGAGACAAGGAAGGAGGGAGGGAGAGACAGAGAGAGGGAAGGAGGGAGGGAGAGAGAGATAGAGGGAGGGAGGGAGGGAGGGAGAGAGAGGGAAGGAGGGAGGGAGAGAGAGATAGAGGGAGGGAGGGAGGGAGGGAGAGAGAGATAGAGGGAGGGAGGGAGGGAGAGAGAGATAGAGGGAGGGAGGGAGGGAGAGAGAGGGAAGGAGGGAGGGAGAGAGAGATAGAGAGAGGGAGGAGGAGGGAGAGAGAGAGGGAAGGAGGGAGGGAGAGAGAGATAGAGGGAGGGAGGGGGAGAGAGAGAGAGAGGGAAGGAGGGAGGAAGAGAGAGATAGAGGGAGGGAGGGGGAGAGAGAGAGAGGGAAGGAGGGAGGGAGAGAGAGAGATAGAGGGAGGGAGGGAGAGAAAGAGAGGGAAGGAGGAGGGGGAGAGAGAGATAGAGGGAGGGAGGGAGAGAGAGAGGGAAGGAGGGAGGGAGAGATAGAGGGAGGAAGGTAGGGAGGGAGGGAGGGAGGGAGAGAGGGAGAGAGAGCTAGAGGGAGGGAGGAAGAGAGAGGGGGGAAGGAGGGAGGGAGAGAGAGGTAGAGGGAGGGAGGGAGGGGGGAGAGAGGGGGGGGAAGGAGGGAGGGAGAGAGAGGTAGAGGGAGGGAGAGACTTTCAGTCCAGGGAGATGACCAGACTCAGGCTATGGCTCTGGATGTGAGATATACCTGTTATCTACAGAGCATCAGAATGAGAGGCCCCAAAGCTGCTGTCAGGAGTCATCCCGAGCTGAGTGCCACACAGAGTCACATGCTGAGGATATAGGGTTGAGGCACTGGCATCTGAATTAGAGGTGACCTTCCTCCCTCCCCAAAAAAAAGCAAAGCTTAATACTGTGAACTACAGGGCTTCAATGAGTAGGAAGGGTGAGGCATGGTCAAGCTTAATTTTAAAGATTTATCTTATCTGTAATCACATGTGTGCGCATGCACCTGTGAGTGGCGTGCCTGAGAGGCCGGAAGGGGGAAGCACATCCCCTGGAGCGGAAGCTCCAAACAGGTGTGAGCCAGTCAATACAGAGGTAGGAACTGGACCAACTGCTCCGCAAACACAAAAACCACTCGAAACTGCTAAACCTCCTCTTCAGCCACTGTGGCCAACCTTGCGGCATTGCCATAGGATGGCAAACAAAGTTCACACTGGAGGAACTGCAGTCACGTTATCAAAAAGAAAGAGGAAAGCAAGCCTTGTGGGGTTTGGGGGGGCGTGTAGGGAGGCTGATTCCTACCTACCCTGGGATGCTCTGTGAAGGAGAAACAGGAGAATCAGAAGAAGTTCACGGGTATGCTCAGACACATAGTTTCAGGCTAGCCTGGGCTACATGAGACTCTGTGTCTGTATGAAATGTCCCCATGTCTCAACAGTAAGAATAGTGGACACCTTAGGCTGTCGGCACCCTGTGGCAGGGTGACCCATTGTCCGGTAAGCTTCTGCAAGCTTTAAAGAGAAAATTTCACGCATTTGTTTTTGACTTTAGTGTGTCTACTAATATAAAAATCTAGCAAAACAGAGGCGACCCTGTCATAGGGGAGGAGCTCCAACGACTCCAGACAGAACGGAGCAACAAACGCATTGTCCGTGACTTGGAGGAGGTGGGTACCGTCTCTTCACGTGGGATCTAATTCTATGTCGGCTCTTTAACTGTTCATTTCCAAAGACAGCAGCAAACATAGGAAGTTCTTCGTCAGGAGGGAGTGGTTGTGTTCAGTTGTTTGCGTTTGCAGGATGTTGCTTTACTGTTTTCTTTCTGACCAAAAAACAGCCTGAGGGTCCTGGACAGGTGGATCCGTGGCTCAAACCCCACCCCCACCCCAGTAACTCCAGCTCCAGTGTATCAGATGTGCTCTCCTGACCTTCACTGACCCCTCACTCCCAGTAGTGTGTGCCACACACACACACACACACACACACACACACACACACACACAGGCACTCACACACACACAATTTAAAATAAAGTATATCTGTTTTACGAGGGTTTTTGAGGTTTTTAAAAACTTGTTTTTTTTTTTCTTTTTATCTCATATGCAATGATGTTTTACCTGCATGTATGTCTGAGTGAGGCTGTCAGATCCCTCGGAACTGGAGTTAGAGACAGTTGTGAGCTGCTATGTGGGTGCTGGGAATTGAACCCAGATCCTCGGGAAAAACAGCCAGTGCTCTTAACCACTGAGCCATCTCTCCTGCCTCGTATTTTTGTTAAAGCAGTTTAGGGGAGTGAAGGTTTTATTTGCTCACAACTCTTGATGCGTCACACTGTATCACTGAAGGACTCAGAGCAGGAGCTCAGAGTCAGGCCTGCGTGCTCTTTCCCACAAGCCTTACCCCTGACCACAAACTCACTCCACAGCCAGAGAACTGCACCAGAACCCGAGGAGGAGGATGCTTACTAGATGGTTCACAGGCAGGCTAACTCTCCTAAACAACCCAGGCTCACCTATTAGGTATGGCTCTGCCCACAGTGGACTGAACCGTCATATCAGTTAACAATCAAGACAGGTCCCCGAACTCACATATACCTGCCCCACAGGCCAGTCTGGTCTACGAAATTCTTCAACCGAGACTGTCTTCTCAGACAACTCTAGGCTCTGACAAGCTGAGGCTAACTGGGACACTGCAGAGTTGCAAGTAAAACGTCAAAACTTATCATATGGTCTGGGGAGATGGCTCTGTCGGTAAAGTGTTATGCAAGCCTGCAGAGCTGAGTTCGATCCCAGCACCCACATGAAATCATCAGATGGACCTAGAGTCCCAGCGCTGGAGATACAGAGAGAGTCTATTCAAACCAGTGGGTGGTTTGAATTCAAAGACCGTCTCAAGACAGTGAAGCAGAGGCTGGAGAGCTGGCCGGGTGGTAAGAGCATTGGCTGCTCAGTTTGAAGACCAAGATTGAATTTCTAGCATCAATATGGCAGAGACTGAACTCAGGTCATCAGACAGGGTGGCAAACCGTTTCATTCTCTGAGCCACTTGCTGCTCCTGATTTTGATCCCCTTGCCTTAGCCTCCTGACTTGCTGGCACTCTAGATATGTACTACCACACCCACCCAGAGATCAAACTCAAAAGCGTTTATTAAATGCTCAGGCCGAAGAGTTTGTATTTAGAAGTAAGGTGTGCCTGTGTTTTTATATTTACAGAAAATCCGGGAATTTCATCCTAATTTTGATCCACTCATTAACAACATGTGGCTGATCAGACACCGGGCACAAAGACGGTTTCAGCAAGCAGCACGCAAGGTAGCTCTCGCCTCTAGATTGCCGTCTTCCCTTCTCCACTGTGCAGTCAGCGGCGAGGAAATCAAATCACGGCTTTTAGGAGCAGACCGTTAGAGATGCCATTCACCAAGAAGTGTCCCATTGAGCGTGTTCCCTAGTCCCTTCCCTTTCCGTTGCTCTGATAGAACTCTGACCAGAAGCAGCTTGGGGAAGGAAGGGATTAGTCTGACTCACTCTTCCACACCACCGTCCATCACAAAGGGAGCCAGGGCAGGAACTGAACCGGAAACCATGAGAAACACGGCTCAGAGGCTTTGTCAGCTGTGGTACAGCTTTTTCCAATCACTAACTAGCAAGACACAACCACAGATATGTCACAGGTCAGGCTGATCTGAGGAGCCCCTCTCAGAGTGCCTTCTCAGCCACATGGGAATTAAAGCTAATGAGGACAGTAAGGTACAGTCAAATATATATACAGCCACCATTGCTATGTGACGGGTACTTCTTTATTTGGTCAGGGTCTATACCCCAGGGGAGCCTTTGAACTCACTAACCCTCCTGTCTCTACTTCCGGAATGCTAGGACGGCTGACATGCACCACGTTTGTGTTTATGGTTTTGTGAAATTGTGGACACACTGGACAGACTGGGCTCCACCCCTGCCTGCTACCTAGTTCCAGAGCATTTTCGTTGTGCAGAAAGGAACTCGGCAGAAAAGAACTCCACCCTTCTCCTTCATTCCCAGGCCCCCAGCAGTCACTAAATCTACATTCTTCCCCTATAGACTTGGCTCTTCTGGTCATTTCTTAAAATGGAATCACACAGTATATAACTTTTTGTAGCTGACTCCTTTCTCTCAAATCTCCAACTTCCCTGGTGTCATAATGAGCACTTTGCTCTTTTTTATTACTGTGTAATATTCCACTTTGGATGGACCAGGGTTTTTGTTGTTGCTTGCTTGCTTGTTTGTTTGTTTGTTTGTCTTTAATGTGTTCATGTACTGATGGGCATTTCAGCAATTTTCACCACTTAGCCATTCCAAGCAATGCTGCTATAAACATTCATATATGAGCTAGTGGACATGTATGTGGTTCTCTACACTCCAGAGTATACGCACCTAGGAGCGGAATTGCTGGGGCTCATACAATGACCCTAAAGTTATGGGATTTGGGGACAAATGTTTCTATGGAGAATGGGGACTCTCCGAAGTGACATTTGGACTCACTGCTTTCCCCTCAAGTCACCTCCTAATGTGGCTCCCCTTCATGCCTTTCCTCCAGGAAATATTTATTATGTGTGAAGTCACATCCTTACCAATGTGTAAGATGTCAGGCTAGGTGGCGTGTCCTAAGAGCTCTGGGTTCATGGAGAGACCCTGTCTTGAAAAATAAGGTGGAGATGCAATGACACTCAGTATCGACCTCTTGTCTTCATGAGCACATGTATACCAGTGCACACATGTACACACACACATTCATGAATACATAGATATACCGAACCACACAACATAGAAGTGTGGGACAGGAGAAAGAATGAAGCCTTCTGGAGCTCTAACACAGTAAAGACATGGGGTGGCATGTCTGGCTGCAGTCACACCTCTGCCCAATGCTGTACCCATCCAAGAACATCATCCCCCACTGTGGACCTTAATTTCTACTCCTCCCCAATGACTGAAACACTCCCCTGTCTCCCGCCACGGTCCACCCCTGTCCGTCCCAACTGGAGTCTACCTGTCTCAAAAAGAGCAGCCCTTCAGCTCTTTGACACCGAAGGATGTGCTCAGTCGCTCTGTCATCCTATGCCACCTGCATGCTCTCCTTTTTTGAGTGTGGCTCCCCTAGGGACAAGCCATATTCAAGCAGAGGAGAGTGATGGTTGAGACTTAGGATGCTACTCAGCTTTCTGCGGTGACAAAGTGCCGGAAGCTGTCACACTGAAGGCAAAAAATGGCTTGTGTGTGGACTCAGCTCCAGAGGCGTCACTCCATCTAGTGGCGCATCAGTGAGGAGAGCCTGCTGGAGCCAAGCTGCTCACCTTGTGACAGCCAAGAGAACCATGCACCATCCCTAACTTGAAGCTGTTCTTTCCAATCGCAGGTACTGCTTGAACGAAGGCTGCTCATTATGCTGGGGGCCATCCGAGAAATGGACAAAGAAGGCATCATGAGAAAGCTTGTGCAAGTCAAGCGGACACTGATACAGGGTAAAAACACCCGAGGGGTGCTGGTGACCATGGCCTCTTAGAGCCAAGTCTCTCCTTGATGAGCCCAGCTCTGGAGACATCAAATCACATCACAAACCCTACACATTGGTTTTCTGGTGTCACTATAACAAACCGATACCAGCCTCGCAGCTTAACATTACACAGATCAGGGTCAGGGTAATGGCTCAGTCAGCACTCGACTGGAAACTGTGAGGACCTGAGTTCAACCCTGGAAAACAATGAAGGGCTGGGCACAAGCGTCCCTGTCACAGTCCTGAGAAGCTGGCCTAGCCTGTTTGCTGAAGTTCAGGCCAATGGGAGATCCTATCACAAGCAAGAGGCATGAAGCACCAAAGACTGACACCCACGTGAGTCCTCCCGCCTCCACATGAGGTGCACAGGCACACATGAGCACACAGACCAGGAGTCTGAAAGCAAGCTCTTGGCAGATTGGTTCCTTGCCTGTTGTGGTTGAAAGCTGCCTGTCTGTTCCCCTTGGCTCCTGCCCCACCTTTTATACCAACCCTGGGGTGTCATCAGGCCTGCCCTGACACTCAGAGTAACTCTTCCCTTGGAGAGGCCTGAGTAACCTACATCTGCTAGTTCCCTTCACCTTGGGAAGTACCCTGCACAACTGTATGGCCTTGGGGGTGGAGACGTGGACATCTCTGAGGGTGGTTTCTACACCTACCTCAGATCTCCAGAGTTGCCTTAAGTGCCTGCCCAGTTCATCACCAAGGTCTACCTACCCTAGACCGAGTGGTGGTACCCATGAAATCCGGCCTCAGCTTGATCTCTGCTTGTCCGTTGCTGTTTCTCATCAGCAGAGACACAGGGATACTTGTGATGTACGGTTGCTGAGTGACTGTTTGAATCTAGTGGATTCTCCATCTCGAATTCCCACACAAAGCTTCAAGCGCCATACTGGCTGGTGCTTCAGGAAATTCTGATGCTGGGGCTGGGAATACAGTTCAGTCCATAAACAACATGGCTGGCAAGTATTTGATCCTCAGAACCCACACTGAAAAGGCCAGGTCTGGTGGCACAGGCTTGTAATCCCGGCACTGAGGTGACTGAGCCAGAGGAGCCCTGGCGCTTACCCACCAGCTTAGCAAGCTGCGGGCTGTCACAGAAAGCAAACTTGTGCACACCTGAGGAGCGACAGTTGAAGTTGACCTATGACCTCCACATGCAGACACCCACACACTACATACTTTCATATACATGTGTACCCATGTGAACATAGACATGCACATACTCAATCAAAAGAGAGAAGGAGGGAGGGAGAGAGAGAGAGAGAAGGGGGATCCATTTGACCCTCTGGTCCACAAAGTGCTTCCAAGAACCAAAGGCCAAGTCATAATTTTCTCCCAGTACACAGATGAGTTTCCAGTCTGTGGTTCACACACACAGAGGACAGAGAGGACAGAGGACACAGTTGTGGACCTCGCCCTGCCCCAGGCCTGCCTCTAGCACTCCCTCACCTCCCTGAGCAGTAACGGCACCCCCTCTCCACAAGACTACCCTGCTTCCTTCCAGCCGAGCTTTCCTCTGATTCCTCCTATAGTGTTTTATTTCTAAAATTGAATATTTTTTCCTTGTTAAACTTCATCAGAGGTAATTTAAGTAAGAATTTGCTCTGGAGGACTGGAACATGGCTCACAGTTGCTGCTCTTTCAGGGGGCCAGTTTTGGGTTAGGGTTAGGGTTAGGGCGCCAGGGATTTTTGTCGCCCTCTTCTGGCGTTCTTGGGTACTGCATGCATATGCACACGCCTGTTCACATAATTAGAAATAACAATAAAATCTTTTTAAAATAAAATAAAAATTTAAGTAAATTGTAGCTTAATAAGCAAAATGAGGTAAAATTGAAATACTAAAGGGATCCACGTGTGGTGGCACACACCTTCAACCCCAGAACTCCAGAGGAAGGTGTGTGAGATGAAGCCAGCTTGGTCTACAGATGGTGTTCTGGGACAGCCAGGGCTACACAGAGAAACCCTGCCTCAAAACAAAACAAAACAAAGCTAAGAGTAAAGAGAAAGACCTTGTTGCTCGGTTGATTGCTTACCTGGCATTCATGAAGCCCCGGGTTTCATTTCTAGCACCTTGTACACTTAGCATGACGGCCAGCACACACCTGTAATCCCAGCATTTGGGAGGTGGAGGCAGGAGAATCAGAAGTTCACAGTCATTCTTAGCTACATGGTGAGTTCAAGGCCAGGCTGGACTACACGAGACCCTGTCTCAAAACTAAAGAGAAAAAGAGGCAAGAAGCGCGGGGAAACTAACGGTGTACATGTATATTACATGTGTGTGGAATGCCAACATGCTTGAGTCTACATAGGTCGGGATGTTATTTCTGAAGTACCTATCAGCATACGGTAATGATCTACAATAATTGTTTTCAGTATGATGTTTTCATACACGTATCTTAGTTTTATTCACCCCACAGCTGTCTTTTTCATCTTTCTCCCCACTCCTGCGGATCACCCCCCCAACTAATTCCTCTTGTGCAATGTGTGTGTGTGTCTGTCTGTCTGTCTGTGTGCGCTGTGTGTGTGTACATATGTGTATGTGCATGTGGCAGTGAATGTGTGTGTGGTGTGTGCTTTGTGTGTATGTGTGCTGTGTGTGTGTACATATGTGTGTGTGGTGTGTGCTCTGTATTTGTGTGAGAGAGAGTTATGTATGTGTGCTGTATATATGTATAATGGAGAGTATGTGTGTGCACTGTGTAATGTGTATGTGTTATGTGGGTGTATAAGTGTGGTATTGCTATGTGTTGCATGTGGTATGTGTATTATGTATGTGTGTGCATGTATTGATGTGGTGGTATTGTATGTGTATGCATGTGTGTATGGTGTGTGGTGTATGTATGGGTGAATATGTGTGTAATATGTGCTCTGTGTGGTGCCTGTGTATAGGTTATATGTGTATGGGGGTGTTTGGCATGTGTTGTGTGTTGCATATGTCAGTGTGTATGTGCAGGAGAGTGTGCACATGCCTGCATGTATGTGTGTGTGCGTGTGTGTGGTGACCCAATACATTTAATTAGGGGTTTACAGAGGCAGGACACCTTATCAGTCCCCACAGCACTGAACAAGATAAACCTAAATATTCTGTTGCACGTGGCGTCTGTTAAGTACACGGCTGAAGACGCTGGTTTCACCTGGGAATGCCTTGAGCGCTCAAAACTGCTTGTGTTTCTCCAGGAGAGAATCCCTACCGATCGCTGAGGGCCCTCATGAGTCAGGATGACAACCTCTGGCGCTACTCCCTACAGCCTGAGGAAGTGCTGACCTTTGCCTTCCCGATTGATTCTCAGAGCTACAATGAGTTGGTGGGTGCCTGTCCTCTGCTGGGGAAGCAGCCAGGATCTGGGTGTGGGCAGACTGCTAGCCAAGCCGGCTCTCGGTCCCCCCTCCTACTCTGAGAGGCTCTGAGGGAGGCTGTGCTTAGGAATCTGTGAGCGTCCACTGCAGCCTGTGCCAGACCTACTGACCCCATGGGCATCCTGGAGGAGGCCCTGGTAACGGGAGCTGTTTCCCAGACTGAAGCCTAGCATGGGCCGAGACCCAATAGACCCGAGAGGAGAGAGGACAGGACACAGCATCTGCCTGGCCTGTGCTCATATGAGCCTCCTGGCCCGGCCAATGGAAGACCCCCACCTCTCCACCTCATCTCTTTCCTGAAGTATGATGGTGCCTCCCTTTCTTCCCTTATGGGCATGATGAGTGATAATCGCAATAACAACAATAATAAATCGTAAATTCGTCTGGGAACATAGCACAAAGACCCAAGTTTGATCTCCAGAACCCAGGTAAAAAAGGCCAAGCACGGGAGCATGTGTAATCTCAGTGCTGGGGAGACGGAGACTGGCAGATCCTTGGGGCTCACAAATATAGCTAAATTGGTGAGTTCCGGGTAAAGTGAAAGATCGTGTATCAAATAACAAAGTAGAGGGCTGGAGGTGGCTCAGCAGGAAGGGCACTGGCTGCTCTTCCAGGGGATCAAAGTTTGGGTCCCAGCCCCCGGAGGGATATCTCACAGATGCTTATAACTCTAGTTCTGGGAAATCCAGTCTCCTCCTCTGGACTCAGAGAGCACCACACATGTGTGTAATACAGACACAGACACAGACACACACACACACACACACACACACACACACACACACCAAAGTTAAAAATCAAACTTTTGAAAAGTATAAACCAGCTCTGAGTAAAAATACAACCGAGGCTGTTTTCTGTGTTCCACATCCATGTGTATGCATATGCACATGCACCTGCACATACATGCACCTGCACATACATGCACCTGCACATACATGCACCTGCACATACATGCACCTGCACATACATGAACCTGCACATACATGAACCCGCACATACATGAACCTGCACATACATGAACCTGCACATACATGCACCTGCACATACATGAACCTGCACATACATGAACCTGCACATACATGAACCTGCACATACATGAACCTGCACATACATGAACCTGCACATACATGCACCCGCACATACATGTACCCGCACATACATGAACCTGCACATACATGCACCTGCACATACATGAACCTGCACATACATGAACCTGCACATACATGCACCCGCACATACATGTACCTGCACATACATGAACCTGCACATACATGCACCTGCACATACATGCACCTGCACATACATGCACCTGCACATACATGCACCTGCACATACATGCACCTGCACATACATGAACCCACACATACATGAACCCGCACATACATTAACCCGCACATACATGAACCTGCACATACATGCACCTGCACATACATGCACCTGCACATACATGAACCTGCACATACATGAACCTGCACATACATGAACCCACACATACATGAACCTGCACATACATGAACCCACACATATATCAACATATGCACAACAATAATAAATAGTAATAATAATAATTAATCTTCATATGGCCATTTAGCACAAGTCATATCTTAAGGGCTTTGGGTGCTAGACTTCATCAATTCTTTTTGTTTTTATTGGATATTCTCTGTATTTACATTTCAGATGTGACTTCATCGATTCTAAGATGCACATATTTTTTTTTACATTTAGCAAATTTTAAATTGAGTTATCTCTTTTAAATGATGACATGTTAGCAACTGACCATATTAAGGGCATGGTGGTGCCTAATTGGAATAAGATAAAGAATGATATTTGTTGGGTGCCGAAATATACCTGGGGCTGCCCCAGGGTGTCTGGGTGTCTGAGGCAGATGGCTGTGCAGAATCTCCCTGAGGACCAGCACCTTCAGAAGGCCAGCACAGAGGTGGGGCCTGGGTAGAGAAGTGTAACCACAGTGCTCTTTGGCAAAGGACTTGGCTTAGCCCATGAGGAGCTCTGAATCTCTCACAGGGTGAGAGGAGCTAACCTTGAACTTTGGCTTCAAACTGTCCTAGGAGGTAGACCAGAAGGTTGTGAGGCAGCTACCTCAGACAAGACAACTCCTTTGCTGACCTCACCAGTTGCTACTTTGACCTCCCAGGGCTCATGAGCAAAGTCCTTTAAGCCTGACAGAACTCTGGAACCAAGAACATGAGAAAGTGGGGCTGTGTTATTAGATTTGTTTGTACAATACAGTCTGGGTAGTTTAACAACAACTACCTTATACCAGAGGGGCTGAGAATGCGGTAGCTGCTTGGTCCATAGGTCACATTCCTTAGTGACCTGCCACTGAAAACCCTGGTGAGCCACTGGTCCTCAATCTGCAACAGAAATCCAAAGAAGCTGAGTTTTGATCTCAGCTGAGGATATAGTAGCAGAAACAGGGTGGATAGCAGCCGGTGAAATGTCTAGGTGATGAGGCAACATCAAAGCTTCCTCCTCAGACATCTGCTTGGCTGACACTGAACGGAGCCACCCACATCTCGGGTGGATCTTCCCATTTCAAAATAACCTGGTCAAGACAACCCCTCATAAGTATGCCCAGTAGCTTGGCTCTTAGTTAACTGAATTAACCATCACAGAGAGGTATGTGGCAGCCTACATGATTGTCCATAAGATTCACAGACAGAGACATGAGAGGGTAGAAGCTGCCTTTGTGCCCACAGCTCAGATAGCAACTGCAGACATGGGAAGGGCTACTGTGAGCACAGAACTGTTCAGGTCATGTTTCAAACATGATAACAGCACACACACACACAGCTCTTTCTGTTCACAGATGTGTGTCTGTCTTTTTATGTGTTTTTTTTGTTGTTGTTCTGTTTCCCCATAGGCTCTTGATGGCCTTGGACAAGTCCCAATTAAATCCTCAGACATTCAAATCAAGCACAATTATCCCTACTTCACTTTAAAGGTGAGACTTGCATAGAACGTAAATTATCTCGGTTGCTTATAACTATCATCTGTTAATCACCGGGGAGGCACACACACTAGTGTGTGTGGGACCAGCAGGGGAAAACTTTGGGGGGTTGATTCTCTCCTTCTACAGTGTGAGTCTTAGAAATTGATCATCAGGTTTGATGGCAAAACACACTGAGCCATCTTACTGGTCCTCAGGTTTCTTAGGAAGAAGCAAAATAGGCTTCAATTTGAACTGCATTATTTTGTTAGTATTTGCTCAATTCTGGCTGATGTGGAGTGGCACACAGCATTTTCTCTATTATTTGATGGTGCATTGAGCACATCTCAGGTTCTTGTTCTTTAAGGCCAACATGAAAATTGGGCATAGTATGTTACGCACATATTACATATATATCCAGGATATAGTACACATCTAGGAAGCTCTCTATATATTAGAAACCTTAAGACACTACTTACTCCGCCTTTTCTTTCTTTTCTTTCTTCTTTGATTTTGGTTTTTCAAGACAGGATTTCTCTGTGTAGCTTTGGCTGTCCTGGATCTCACTCTGGCCTCAATCAGGCTGGCATCAAACTCTAGATATCCACCTGTCTCTGCCTCCCAAGTGCTGGGATTAAAGGCGTGTGCCACCACTGTCTGGACAGTCGGCCTTTCTTGACATGTAGGACCACTTGTGCTTTTAAAAGTAAAAATATGTTTAGGTATGTCTCCAGTGAAGCCATCTGGTATAAGAAAATAATTTTAATACTGACATGTGCCAAGACTCAGAACAAGGCTCAAGACTGGCCTTGTTAGGCAGCTGTTGTTGAGATGCTAACCTAACAAACAGTAATGGATTCTTGTGGGCCATTTTCTTTTTTAAAGAAAATACAAATGTCTATTAACTCTAGATAAGGCACTGATGACAGAATAAAGAAATTGTTTCCCTCAGTCTAGCTTGAAGATCCAGAATGTTTATTAGAATTACTTACAGGTACATGGGTTAAGGGATGTATATAGGAGCATGGATGACTCAAAGGGACCTGCATCACTAAAACCCCACATTGTCATGGGTGAGGACTCACTAAAGCTGCATCTCTGAAGCACCCTGCACAATTTGCAGGCAGCTCAGCAAATCAGAGTTTTCTCTCCCACAGGAATTGTTCACCTTGGAGAGGAGGTTTTTTTTTTTTTTGTGAATCTTGTAAGTTTCAGGGACTTCTTGAGACTTGCGAGTTTCAATTACTACCTGAGCCTTAGTGGGCCTTCTTCCAAGAAGGGATGCATCTATTTGAAGGAAGTAGCTATATAAAGCATGCTTTTACATGTTACCAGTATGTTGTCTTCCTTCCTTTTCAGGTTCCGCAATTATACAAAATCAAGGGATATCACCCATTTTCTGTCAACAAGTCCTCAACAAATTACAGACTTCAGAAACTTGCTCGACCCCTGAAGCATGGTGCTGAGGTAATACATCTTCAAATTTAAGAATCGTTCTCACTACTCATATCCTGCCATCAAGACTAACAGGTCATTGAGTTAGAGGGATGGCTAAGTAGGTAAGGAAATGTGTTGTTCTTGAAGAAAACTCGGGTTTGAGTCCCACCACCCATATGGTAGCTTACAACCATCCATATTCCCAGTTCCAGGGGATCCAACAGGCACACACACAGTTGCATATACATGCAGTCAGACATGTGTGTGATAAAATAAATAACTCTTTGAGGAAAAAAGGAGGCTAACAGGTCATTCTGGGTCCTTACACAGGATGAAGTCACCACCATCATAACCCTACCCAAGAAGGACACCGCACAGCTCTCAGAAAAGCCCTCCATCTTGAGTATGAAACCACCTGAGGGCTTAGCCACATCTGTGGAATATGACCCACTGTATATTTTCGTAAGTACCTATGTTCCGTGTCTTTTTATCTCGGCAATTCCATGAAAACAGAAGCATGAGTTGGACGTGTATTTCCTTTTTCTCATTTTGGCTTTTTAATTAAATTTTTCTTCACTAGACGTTTGTGTTTCCCCATGTTACTGGTCTATATGTATGCCAAGGGGGACAGGAGAGGACACTGGATCCCTTGGAGCTGGAGTTGCTGTGCTTACAAGCCATCCAGCACGGATGCCTGGATTTGAACTCTAGTCTCCAAGATAAAGCAAGACAAACTCTCAACTCCTAAGCTTTTTTCTTTTTTTTTTTTTAAACCCATTTTTAAAAATGGTGTCTCATAGCCTGTAATGGTCTCAGGCATAATAATGCACCAAAAGTGACCTTGAACTCCTAACCCTCTTGCCTCTATGTCCCAAGTACCAGTACTGCTGGTGAGCTACACCATATGCATTTTCATGTGATGCTGGGGACTAAACCTAGAGTTTGACATACTAGGCAAGTTCTCTGCTAACAGGCTACACCCAGCCCTGGAATATGTTTGCTCTTTGGCATCTCAAGCCAGCTGAGTGCTCCTCAGCCTCTGCCTCCTGGTTATGAATGATGTGATTGGCAAACTGCTTCCGTTCCTCCCACCTTCGCCCCTCCACCATGATGGACTGCTCATCTGAAGTGAAATAAATTCTTTCTCTCTTAACTTGCTTTTCTTGGGGTACTTTTCTCATAGCAACAGGAAAAGAGAATAAGGCAGACTCAGAAATGAATTTTCTCTTTCTAACCAGTTTGCTTAATAACCACCCCTGCCTCCTCGCTGTTCATGGCTAGAAGCCGTTTCAAACTGCGATTCCAGCAACATTTTCTTCCTCATGAGGTCAGCAAATCTGAATAGTGTCTAATGAGGCCCTTAAACCAGAAAACGGGTGTATGAAGCTGACCGTGTTGGAAAGGAGGGCCAACCTGAAGCTCTGCTCCTGTGCCCAGTTTGCTAGAAAAGTTGACATACGTCTCATTGTTAATGTTCGAGGGAGCCACAGCAAGCATCACCCACGCTCGTCCTGTGCCTGGTATAGAGACAAGAAAACACCATCAATCTGGTCTTCCTCTCGTCCGCAGAATCCCAGCCCAGGACTGTTTGCCGTGAAGCATCCTCTGACCTACGCGGAAACGCTGATAGATTACCATCTGTGCTCTCACCCCAAGTACAAGTACACCCAGGAAACCCACATGGGGTCCAGCATTCCTGTCACCCAAAAGCAGTTTCTCCATCACACGGTAATGTCGGCCCCAGGCTTGGCAGAGCTGGCCTTGGACTGGGTGGAGGGGCCGGGAACAGGGTGAGTTGAGACCGAGAAAGAGAGGAGTAGGCTTGCAAGGCAGTTCAGTGGTAAAGGTGCTAGCCACCAAGCCTGGTGATCTGAGGTCAAGCCCTGGAACCCGCATGGTGGAAGGAGACCAAGGAGAAAACTGACCCCTGTGTGTTGCCCTCCAACAACTAATACACACACACACATACACACACACACACACACATGCACAAACATGCACATACACATCACAGGTGTACACACATATTCATATACTCACAGACTTACACACTTATGCCCATGCATACACACACATGAAAATAACATATGTGCACACTTACATACAGATGTGTACTGGCACATATACACTCACATTCAAAATATATAGATGCAGTTTAAACAAGAGCAAGGAGGGCTTATAGCCTCAGCCATGGACTGAGAATGGTGACCGCAGTCCTCACACAAAGATGGGACGGTTCTCAGTGCCACCGCTGTCCACCTCTACCCTCCTTTCCACTGTCCCCCTTTTACCAACACTTAAAGGGGAAATGGTTACTTATTAATATTTCAGCCATATGAAAATAGTGGGCGGTGCTCTGGCCCTGAGCTCTAGCCCCCTCTCCACATTGCACACTCTAAGAGTACAAATCCCCAAACACAGAGCTCATCCAATATTCGGTCTACCAGCTCTGGAACATTCCCATAGTCCACCAACCTAACACTTACAAGACTGCATCTCACTCCACCATGACTCACCGCTGCCATAACCTCCCAGACTGCCACAGAAAATGTCTGAGCTACCATGAACTGCCTCAGTGGGTCAAGGGACTATGGAACTGGCTCAGTCGGTAAAGTGCCCGCCCCATAAGCATGAGGACCTGAGTTCAGTGCCCACATAAATCCAGATGTGGTGTCACAGGTGTGTCATCCCATCATCATGGAGATGGAAACAGTAAATCCCTGCAGCTTACTGGCTGGCCACTCTAGCTGAATCTGCAAACTCCAGGCTCAGCAAGAGATGCTATCTCTTGATTGAAGAAGATAGGGACATCTGGTCTCTCTCTCTCTCTCTCTCTCTCTCTCTCTCTCTCTCTCTCTCTCTCTCTCTCTCAATGTGTATCCATTGCTCAAAGTGCAGCTCCCCTGGTTCAGCTCTCACATGCACTAGGAACTGCCGACCTTTCTAGCCACAGGTACCATCCCATCCTGTTCCATCCTGTCCAGCACTCAGCTGGACTGCTGGTGACCTAGTAGGTCTGTCATCTTACCAGAGCATTCCCCTGCACTGTCGTGCCCACCTGGGTTCCGCCTGTCCTCTTTGAATGCCTGGAAAGCCACATCTGCCCTTGGTCACCACCACATTTGCTTTAGAGAAAGTCAAGTTTAATAAAATGGTACATTTGATCGAAACTTTGGAAACTTAAAAATGCTCACCTGAATGAAATGAAGGCTAAGACATCTCTTCATTAGTTATGTTTCTTGGTCCTATAACAAAACATACGCAAAATCAACCTGAAGAAGGAAGGGCGAGGCAGCAGCACCTCCCAGGCCAGGACTTAGCTCACTTTCTCCTTTGTATTCAGTCTGGGACCTCAGCCCATGGGATAACGATGCTCACAGTCAGGGTGGGTCTTCCCACTTCAGTGAATCCAACTTTTACAATATCCCCCAGAAACATCCTCAGAAGCTTGTCCCCCAGGTTAGTCTAGATGCCGCCAGGTGAACAGTGACTATTAGCTCTCTCGGCAAACACTTCTTTCTGCGCCTGACCCTGCACCAATTTCCATCACAGGATATAATTCCTGGAATCATGAACTGGAAGAAGTTCCATCCCCTGGTTTTCTCCTCCATGTCTGACCCCCCTAGGGGGGAAACCACTCAGAGGTAAGCTGGGAGCTGCTGGCCTGAAGTCCACAGAAGCTGGGAGAGCCGGAGTCCGAGGCCAACAGTGACAAACCACACTCTTAAGTCATGTTCAAAATGTGAGTGGGGCTTGTCTACCAAGGACATAAAATGATAGCTGATTTTCATGCTCTGAACTTATCTTAATCAAGACATGCCTTTGGTAATGTAAATGCTGGTCAATTGGCAGCACAGATAGAGAATTAACTGATCAGATAATTCTGCCAAAATATTCATGGTCTGGTTTTGTTTTTCTTTGTGGTTTACAATTTGTGTGTGTGTGTGTGTGTGTGTGTGTGTGTGTGTGTGTGTGTGTGTGTGTGTTCGGGCACACATGCTTATGCATGCACAAGCTTATGGAGGCCAGAAGGTGATTTTGAGTGTTCTTCATCAGAAACTACAACTTTTTGTTTATTTTTAAATTTATTTATTTGCTTAGTTATTTTAAGATAAGATCTTTTCTTAGTACCCGGAGCTAGCTGATTCTGCTAGGGTAGCCAGCCATATCACCAACGGAGTCTCCTGCCTTTGCTTCCTCCACTCTGGAATTACAGGCGTCCATCACTAAAAACAGCTTTTTTAAAAGTGTGTTCTGGGGCTGGAACACGGGTTCTTGGGATCAGATTCAGGTCTGCAAGCTTTCGTGGCAAGTGCTTTGTTGAGTTCTGCCCTAAGCAGCATCTTCCTCTTCCTCTTTATCAGACAGGTGCTATGACAACAACTTCACTGGGATGTTGCAAATGGCTATCTGAAGAAGTAGCTAGGATCTGACCGATGGTTGCTTTTTGAGAACTCTTGCATTTTCCACTGAGCGCACAAAACTGTGCACTCGCTCTCTCACCACTAGATAGCAGCACCAGCCCCCTAAACCAACTCATTCTACAGGAAAACTGGAGTCAGACTGACCCGCTATTCTAGTTTCATTTCTGTTGCTGGGATAAAATACATGAACACAAAGTAGCTTAGGGAAGAAAGGGTCTGTTTGGCTTCCATTTCCATGTTATATTTTGTCACTGCAGAAAGGACAAGGCAGAGCTTCAAGCACCATCACATCCACAGCCAAAAGCAGACAGGATAGAATCCTTGCACATTCAGGACCTGCTGACTAAGGAATGGTGCCACCCACAGTGGGCTGGGTCTTTCCATATCAATTAGCAAACCAGAACTTCATCCATACACACACAGGCATGCTCACAGACAAACTTGATATGGACCCATATGGTAGCTGGTACATAACTCAGTAGTAAAGTTCTTGCCTGACATTCTCATCCCTACAGTGGGGAAAAGATTGATTCATATAGTCAGCAAACTAGACTCTGCTGAGTCTGGGGTTGTGTCTGGACTCCAGTGCACCCACTGTTAACATACATGAATTCCAAGTATTAAAAACTAGCCAATTCATTTTTCCAAAGTAAAGTCTTTGCAAACATCTCCCAAAGCTGTTGTTTTAGTGGGAAGTCAGGAGATTATTGTAGAGAATAGCCATGCATTAAACATGAAAGTCATATCAATGAAAAGCTTTCTGCCGTGACTTTTTGCCTTCAGCTTCTGTGCCTGAATGCTCTGTTGGGCCAGTTTGTTTCAGGTAAACTGCCATTGTGTAATAGCTCAAAACTCAGGAGCAGGACCCAGACAGGGGTGCAGCTCAGCTGGTAGAAAGTGTGTAACGTACACAAAGCCTTGGGCTCCATCCCCAGCATTATAGAAACTAGACCAGGTGGCCCACATCTGTAATCTCAGCACAGGGAGGTGGAAGCAGGAGAATCAGGAGTTCTAAGTCATCCTCAGCTACACACTGAGTTCAAGGCCAACCTGGGCTACATGAGATACTGTTTCAAAAGAAAAAAAAACATTTTTACTTTTCTATTATGTGTTTATACTGATTGTTGGATTGAAGGTCATGCTGTTGTTTCTAAAAACAGTTATAAATAATAATAGCAATTCTTTTTCCAAATTCTGTATTAATCTATCCACTAGGTGCTATAACAAAATGCAATAGTCTTCATAAGTTAATATATATTGTCACTATATATATATATCATATATATCAGTATATATATATACATACATACATATATATATATATATATATATATATATATATATATATCATAAGTCAGGCACCTTCCTGGCTCACAGGCAGAGCCTTCTTTTCTATATACTTATTTGTGTGCATGTGTGCATGTGTGCATGGTATAGGTGCACTCAGGGCACACCACATACGTGGGGAACAGAGGTCAGCTGTCAGGCATCTGCCCTCTCTTCTCACCACATGAGTCCCAGGAATCAAATCATGGAATCAGGCCTGGTGACAGGAGCCATCTTGCTGGCCTGGAAGCCTTGCCTGTGATCTGCCACGGCTGGAGAAGTGAGACATCCCTGGGGCTTCTTTTCTGAAAGCTCTAATCCTAGTTTCGAGGTGAGGCTCTTGTGGACCAATCGCCTCCTGATGGTTTCATCTCCACACATTAACACATCAGGAGTGGGTATTAGGGACGTAGGGCTCGAAGGGGTCCTTTAGCCTCCAGTAAGTTCTGCAAGTCCACTCATGACCTTTCAACTTTAAAGTCATTTTTGCTTAAAGAAATGACCTGCAATTATAAGGTCACCCTGGTGTCTTTAAACCTGAGATTTATCTGTGTATTGTTAAATCATGCAGTGTGGTTATTAAGCATTTATTTACTCCAAATCATTTAAGAATATTTTTACATTTTTTATCTTGGGGCGGGGGGCACAGTGCACAAGTGGAGGTCAGAGGGAAGTTTCTGCAGGCAGCTCTGGGCTCTCCAGCCCCCAGGGCCTGGTCCACCAGTCATTGGTTGGTCTCTCCTACGATTTCTGAACCACTTTCGCCCCAGCATATCTTGTGGGCAGGACAAGTTGTAGGTCAAAAGGTTTGTTGCTGGGTTGCTGTCCCAGTCCCTCCACCGGAAGTCTTGCCTGGTTACAGGAAATGGCCAGTTCAGGCTCCATATTCCCCACTGCTGAGTCTTAGCCAGGGTCACACTCAGATTCCTGGGAGTTTCCATTGCCCTAGGTTTCTAGCTCGTTCCAGAGATGCCCCCCATTACAGTTGTCTCCCCCAATTCTCTCTCCCTCCATCCTCCCTCCCTGTTCCTTCTGTTCTCATCCCCCCCCATCCAGTCCCCATCCACGGGCAATGTGTCGTCACCTCTCCCCTCCCCTCCCTCCCTCCTCCTTCCCCTGCTCTGCCCCTGCACACACATGCTGCATCATAGACATATGTAAATTCTAGGGGCTAAGGGCGTAGCTCAGTGAGTAGGGTATTTGCCAAACATGCACCATCTGGGAATCATCCCCAGCATCGCATAAACCAGGCATAGTGATGTACTGTACGTGAAGCCAACACTTGGGAGGTAGAGGCAGAAAGGTCAGAAGTTCAAGGTCATCCTCAGGTAAGTGTGAGTGAGTTTATGTGGCATATGTGAGACTCTGTGTCAAGACAAACAAACAAAATCAGCAAACCACACAGGGGCCAGCGTGAGCGCGGATGCACTGTGGTCCTCACGGCTGTGTTTCCTCCACAGAAGTGACTGGTACTGTCCCTTGATGCTGCCCATAGAAGTCCCCGCCCCACTGGAGGGCTTACCAGAGGAAGACAGATTGGAAACTACTGAGAGGTATTTTTCTGACTTTCCTTTGGGGGCTTTTGGTGTGTACGCTGTTGTTTTCCTCATGAGGCACTCTGAGGGACTGGGGAAGAGCACACAGCACCTGAGTGTCTACCGGAAGGAGCAGGGAGACGAGACGGGTGCAGAATAGACTCTTCCGTACGTCTCAGACATGAGGGGCGGAGGCGGTAACTTAGGCAGTAACGAGCTTGACACACACGCATGAAGACCAACTTCAGATCCTCGGCACTGGAGAGGAGGCTCTGCAATCCCGAGCACTCGATGTGCTTGCAGAGTCTGTCATGTCCCCATGGCAGTGTGCAACTCCCTGTAACTTCAGGTGCAACTCCGTGTAACTTCGGGTTGGGGGTTCCACCGCCGCCTGCCAGCCTCTGTGGGCACCAGTCACATACATGGCACATACATGTAAGCAAACACTCATAACTGGAAGGGAAGACAGGCAACCTCAGTAGTACTCATCTGTAACCCAGCACTGAGGGCATGGGGGCAGGCAGGTCCTTGGTGCTTACAGGCCGCCGATCCGGCTGAGTCAGGGCACTCCAGGTTCAGGGAAAGAGAGAAAAAATAGTAGACAGCAATAAAGGAAGACACTGACACTGTCCTCAGGATTCTTTGTGCATATGTATGGACACATGTAACACACACACACACAATCATACACACACACACACAACCATACACACACTCATACACAAACTCATACACTCACACACACTCATACACTCACACACACTCATACACACACATTCACTCATACTCATACACGAACTCATACATTTATACACACACACACACACTCATATATGAACTCATACATTTACACACACACACACCCTCATACACGAACGCATACATTTACTCACATACACATTCATACATTCACACGCACAGACTCACACACATTCAAACACTCACACACACTCACATACATACAAGAACTATAAACTAGAAGCAAGGTATCTGCATTTCCTTTTACTAATGGGACTCCAACCACTAAAGAACGAAGTGAGAACTGGAACCATGAGCCAAGCAGGGCTCACGCTCAGGACCCAGCGCATTTTCTGTACCATGAGCCCCTCGGCGTGACACCCAAACACCTCAGGCATGTGCTGCCTATGCCACCTGTCACTGCCCTCTTTGCAAATGCATCTTCTTTGTGGTCATCACTTGCTCCGTGTGTGTGTGTGTGTGTGTGTGTGTGTAATGTGTGTGTGTGTGTGTATAATGTGTGTGTGTGCGTGTGTGTGTGTGTGTAATGTGTGTGTGTGTATGTGTGTGTGTGTGTGTGTGCATGTGTGTGTGTGTACATGCATGTGGAGACAGAAGGCCAGCCTTTGATCGTTCAGCTTACCAACTGGGCCAGGCTGTTTGGCCAGTGAGCCCGGGAACATGCTTGTCTCTGCGTCCCCAGCACTGCCATTGTAAGCATGCATTTTCTCCACCCTGGGTCCTGGGGACTGAATCAGTCTCATGCTCATGCAAGATGCACTTAACCAACTGCACCATCTCCCCAGCCTCCTTTCTATTCTTAGCCAACCCAAACTTTCCTGTTCTAAATTATACCATGAGTTACAATGAAGCAAAGAAGTCCTGACAACCCAACCACTGGTAACCATTCATCAGCGTCTTACACCAGGACCCATGCCAGCCCGCTTGCTGAGCACAGGAAATGGTATGTTCTTGCCAGGCACAGTATCTCTTACCCAGCACGCACTCAAAAATAATTGCTTGTGACTTCCTCTTATCAACACATACTACATTGATAGTTTCAGCACATTTCCATGCAAAATAATCAATTAGTGAAATGCTAAATGACTGAGGCATGTAGCCAATCCCTCTGACACCTGCCCACGTGCTCCGGGAGTTGGCACTACTTGGGCATGCTCGCTTGGAAGCAGAATCTACAAAGGAAGATTGCACATCTACCCAGAGCACTGTACAAGGCCCCTTCTTTTTTATGTTTCGAATTCGTGTGTGCGCACATGCATGTGTGTATATGTGTGTGTGCACGTGAGCATGTGTATGTGTGTGTATGTGCATGCATGTGTGTATGTGTGCACATGAGCATGTGTATGTATGTGTATGTGCATGCATGTGTGTGTGTGTGCACTCACACCTGCTCCAAGGTCTCATGAGGTAATCAGAGGACAACATGCAGAAGCCACTTCTCTCTACCATGTATGTCCCAGTGCTGAAACTGAGCTCCAGGCTTCATGGTGAACATCTTTATCTGCCGAGCAATCTCTCTACCCTGTGCAGGAGACCCTTTCTTGGGAGTCCTACATGTGTCCGTGTGTATATAGCCACGTGGAGGCCAGAGGTCAACCTAAAGCGTAGTTCCTCGGTCAGTCTACCTTGTGTTTTCAGATAGGGACTTGCACTGAATCTGGAACTCACCAGGCAGCCTAGGCTGGCCCGCCAGCAAGGTGCAGGGATGCATCCGCCTCTGCTTCCCCAACATTGGGGTTACAAGCACCTGTCACCACGGCTGGCTTTTCTTACCTGGGTGCACAGAATGTAATTCACTTTGATGTGTAGAAATGACTGTTTTTCCAAAATACCCTTGACCGCTTCTGCAACAAACATAGACTATCTGAAGCCAGAGGCTAAATTTCCCAGCCTCCTTTGCACTATGTCCTGCCCTTGACTATGCCTTTACAAACGGGACATCGGGAGATGACATGTAGGCTCCTCGGGAAGAACATGTCCCTCCTTCATACTCTCAGGCCCCACTCTCTCCAGCTAAAATCCCAGCAGTCAGGGACGCAGTTTAAACCAGCCAACAACAGCCCATTCACAACCCTGGCCCGGCCCCTATGTGTAAATAAAGTTTGGTTGTAACCAACCACACCTCTTCATTTACATATTTTCTATGCTGCCTATGATGGTCAGCCGTGGTTGTAAACTGGACAGAGACGGACATCTGAGCATTGCTGTGAGAGTCTTTCCAGGTGGTGTTAACTGAGGTGGTTTCAGTGCTCTGGGGACCCAGGCTGACGAAAGGAGAGAGTGGACTGAGCCCCAGCATCCACCTCTCTGCCTCCTGAGTGCAGATGCCATGTGGCCATCTGCCGAAAACTCCTGCCACATCTCCCCCTGCACCCTGGACCAGAGCCAAAGCCTAACCTGTCCTTGGCTTCTTTTGTCATAGCAACTCGGAAGTCACTAATAAAGCCCTGAGTGCCCTGTGGCAGAGCTGAGGGGTTATAACTAAGACCCACAACCCACAGAGTCTTCACAGACACCTGCTGCTCTCATGGTGCTCAGACACTCCCATCACTGTGGCCAAGCACCCAAAAGGAACACCTTCAAAGGAGAGAATTTGCTTTGGCTCGTGGCTTCAGAAATTCATTCATGCTTGGCTGGATCCATTTCTTTGGGCAGGAGACAAAACAGAAACATCATGGAGACAAGAGCCTGTGGCTCAGTGACCAGAAAGTTGAGAGAGAGAGAGAGAGAGAGAGAGAGAGAGAGAGAGAGAGAGGAGAGAGAAACAGAGACAGAGAGACAGACACAGGCATAGACACAGACACAGACATGGGTGGAAACAGGAAGCGTCTGGGGCTTTTACATCCTTCACAGGCATGACACCTATGATTGTTTAATCCAATAGCTTCCGTCACCCACGACTGTCATCAATTATGAATCATCAATGAATTAACCCATTGATTAAGTCAGGGCCCTTTACAAACCAACACTTCAAAAAATCCCCATGTCAAAATTCCACAACATTGGGAACCAAGCCTTCAACACAGGGCCTTTGGGGAAATACTTCATAGTCTAGTATTAAACCTGAACTATTAAAGGCAACTGAAATAAACTGGATCAGACTGGATCAGACAGGGTCCGTGGGTCCATAGGTAAAGTGATTGCCACATAAGCATGATGGCCTGAGTCCAGATCCCCAGATCCCAGGCCAAGCACAGCAGCTCATGTCTGAAACCGGAGCATCACTAACTTGAGGCAGACAGTGACGTCACTAGGCTCTCACTGGCCGGCCAGCCTGGTGCAGAGCGGTGAACAAGATAGAAGGCAAGGATTTGAACTCCACCTGAATCCCATGACACTCACAGCACACACTCACACATACACACAAACACACAAACACACACAAACACAAACACGGGGGTGGGTGTGGAGACGGAGACAGTCAGACAGAGGAGAGAGAGAGAATTTGAATTTCTTTCACTAATGACTATTTAAAAATAGACTGTTCACAAAGTGACCCAAACACAGAAAGACAAAAATGTTCTGTGTCATATGGATGTACCCAGAGTGTACACATGGATGCATGGAAGCCGATGTGGTTGTGGGTCAGGGGGAAGCACAGAGGATAGCAATAGGGATGCAGAAGCCTGGTAAGACACATGGGACCTGAGCAAGGAATTAATCCACAGTAGGGAGGATTCGGGGAGGATGCAGGGATGGCAGGAAGTAGGGGAGACAGGGACGAGAAAGGCAAAAGCACACTTAGTTCTAAAATGCCACAATGGTACTTAACACGTTATATGATTTTTAAAAATAAAAATGTCAAAGAAACACAGTTTGATTGCACAGCAGCTGTAGGCTTTCTAGTTATCCATGACTTAGCTCTATTTTAGTCCCATTGTGTCCAGAGGACGTCATCAATGAATCCCATCTTTTGAAATCATTTGGGTCTCTTTACTGTGGAGGCATAGGATAAAGGCTGAGATCCTCAAGGGAACATTCCTGGTGCACTTGAAAGAAGCCTGAAACCTGTGACCACCCCTCCCCCAAAACAACTCTCTATAAATACCTCCTCCCACATCATCAGGGTGGAGGCCTGCCCTCGCTGCACAGGGACTCGGCAGAAGTGGCCACAGCTGACCCTGGGAAGCGCTGGGAAATTCACAGCTCCCAAATGCTCTGCTATTTCCTCCTGTCTATATGCTGAGAAAGACAAAACCATCCCCATTCAACATCTTATTTCTTTCCAGAAATCTCTGTGAACAGGGTATTGAAGTCGTGCTGACTCCGGAAATGATCCAAGTGGAATTCCCCATACTGACCCACAAGGACTCTAAGAAGGAGAAGTAAGTGGGTGTTTCTGCCCGGGATAAGATCTGTCCTAGGTGGAGGTCGTCAATGCTGTAATGGCTGAATCTAAGAATGTCCAGCGTGGAAGGAGGCATTATCTCCTACGCTTCAAATACTCAGACGCATGGCGTCCTTTATATGCCATCACCTCCTTCTAATGCTTTAGCAGCGAAACCTCTAAAACCTGGATCCACAGGGCTGGAGAGATGACTCAGTGGTTAAGAGTGCACACCGCTCCTGAAGAGAGCCTGAGTTCAGTTCCCAGCACCCACACCAGCTCAGAGCTGCCCGTGCTTCCTGGAGAGTCAGTACCCTTCTCTGGCCCTTTGTGCATTTTGTTCACATGCACAAACCCACACACACTCATCCACACACATGCACGTGCGCACACACACACACACACACACTTTGCTTAAAGAACAATAAAATACTTTTAAAACTTGCATCCAGACTTAGGATCAGTCAGTAATTGCCCACTGGGCAAGTGTGAGAACCTGGATTTGATCCCCTAGAACCTTTGGTTTGTATTGTTTTGTTTCTTCAGGGAGGCAAATTGGACCTGAGTGGGACATGCCTTTAATCCCAGCACTTGAGAGATTGAGGATCTGTGTGAGTTCAAGGCCACACCTGGTCTAAGTAGTGAATATCAGAACACCCAGGGACACACAGAGAGACCCTGTCTTAAAAAAAAAAAGGAAGAAAAAGAAGATAGAGCACGAATAGCATATGTCTGTAATCTCGGCACTTGGAGAGGCAGAGGAAGGAGGATTTCTGGGGCTGGCTGGCCAGCTTAACTAAATTAGTTAGCTCCAGGCTCAGTGAGAGACCCTGCCTCAAAAAAAAACAAGGCAAAGAGACTCTGCCCCACCCCCACTCCACCCACACACACTCATATGCACTCAGCACATCCACACAGGCACACACAGGGATGCACACAGCTATTGCTGACTGAAAATTGAGACTGTATCTTGTAGGATCTATGTGACTTGTTTCTCATCACCCTCACAGTGGTGCAGGGTGACAAGGACAACCAGAGTAGGAGGTAGAGACTTCCACTGAGAATTCACCCATGTAGCAAACTCCGGAGCTAAGACCCAAGTCTATGTCTGATCACTTAGCAGCTGGAGGTTCTCAACGGTTAGTAAGTTACTGCTAAATATAATCACAACCCCTTTTCTATAGTAAAGCAAAAATTTCTAGTCTTCATGGGACATCAGGGTGATTTGTAGGGTTTTTTAAAGTTTATTTACATGCACTGGTTCTCTCCTTCAATGATGTGGGTCCTAGGAATCAAAACCCCATCTCAAGACAGAGCAGCAACTGCCTTTATCCACTGAGTTATCTCTCCAGCTTCTAAATTCGTTTAAAGTAGATTCATTGATTGATTTTTGTATGCATGCATGTGTATATATGTATTCACATGTGCACATGCATGTACCATAGTAAACACACTTGAGGAGGCCAGAGGACACTCGCCTCTCTCCTTCTACCATGTGAGTAACAGGGAAGGAACTCAGGTCATCAGCCTTATGGTATTGTTTACCCAAAGAACTATCTAGCTGGCTTGACTTTCATGTTTTAGTATCTCGGTATATCTTTATTGTGTTTCCAATATCCAGGGATTTCAAAGATTCCACCCAGTTACCAGAGAAGGTGGGAGAGAAGGTGCAGGAGGAGATGAAGAATCTTCGAAACAAAGCTCTCAACACGTACCTGATTCTAGAATAAACGCTCCTGCTGTGCCCACTGTTCTCCTTGCCTTCGAAGGCCACTGAGGTCTTCTGAGTCCATTTATATTCAAGCCCCATTTGCAATTAGAGTTTCTAGAGATAAGAATTAAAATGCAGGTGCCTTGTTTTAAACTTTATATTTTCTTTCTGAAAATAAAACTATGCCTTTGTGATGGTCATGCTGAAAGATTCTTCCTGCAAGCCTCTGTGTTAGAGTGAAGCCTTCTTGAACAAGCCAAGAGTCTACATGTCAGGGCCAATGGCCTAGGGCTGGTGGGAAGGCTCAGTCAGTAAAGTGCTTGCCTTATAAGCATGAAGACCTGAATTTGATTCCAAGAACCATGTAGATCACTGATATAATACATACATGTCAATCCCAATGCTGGGTATAATGCATACACTTCAAGCCCAATGCTGGATACAATGTATACACTTCAACCCCAATGCTGGGTATGATGTATATACCTCAATCCCAATGCTAGATACAATGTATACACTTCTAATCTCAATGTTGGATACAATGTATACACTTCAATTCCAATGCTGGATACAATATATATACTTCTATTCCCAATGCTAGATACAATGTATACACTTCAATCCCAATGCTGGATACAATATATATACTTCTATTCCCAATGCTGGGAGGCAAGACACAGAGAAGGGCCGACCAGTCTAGCCCTTGCAGCTAGTGAGGAACTTATTTTTTCAGAAAACAATATGGACAGTGTCACAAGGAATTACACGTGAGGTTAGCCTCTGGTTTCCATTCACATGTGCACATGCATACACACCAAGAAACCCATGCTCCTGTAGCTGTTTCCGGGGGTCTTTTGTGGTATTAGATGGATCTGGGAGGGATCTGACTTCCCACCTCTGCCCAGAACTTCTCTCGTACTTTGGCCTTAGCTACCACTCTCAGGAAACAGCCACATGGGCGAGAACACTGGCTCCCAGAGTAGCTGGGCTGGTAGCAGAACCTGGCTAGCCCTGACACTGGAATGGCCATTGTGAGACAACTAGAATTTACAGACATATTTGGGAACAGATGGACAGTATCTGGAACTCATGAAACTCCCAGAAGCACATGTGGTGAGAAGTCATTGCAAAGATGCCAGGAATCCTGGTAGCCAGGTCTTTCAATTGTGTTTGTCAATGGGATCCCAGTCATATGTGCAGGTGAGGATGGTTGATGGTGTTTAGGTTCTGTCATACACATAATTATCCATTTGTGACTGGATCATGTGGTAGTTTGAAGTGTATACTTGGCCTAGGAAGTGGCACTATTTAGAGGTGTGGCCTTGTTGGATGAAGTGTGTCACTGTGGGTGTGGCTTTAAGACCCTCTTCCTAACCCTGTGAGAACCAGTCTTTTCCTAGAAGCCTTCAGATGAAGATGTAGAACTCTCAGCTCCTCCTGCACCATGCCTACCTGGATGTCACCATGCTCCTCTGCCTTGGTTACAATGAACCTCTGAACCTGAAAGCCAGACCCAGTTAAATGTTGTCCTTTATAAGAGTTGCTGTAGTCATGGTGTCTGTTCACAGCAGTAAAACCCTAACTGAGTCAGATGTATTCTGTTCCCTTCTCTATTCATGTATGTATGTGTGTGTATTTATGTATGTGTTCATGTGTGTGTGTATGTATTATGCAATTGCTTGTCTTGTTGCTGCAACAAAATACCTAACAAAAGTGACATAAGGAAAGAAGGTTTTATTTTGACTCATTGTTCCAGTGACTAAAGTCCATCATGACAGAAAAAGCATGCCATCAGGTGAGGAAGGCATGGCGGCAAGAGCATGAGGCAGTTGGTTACGTGGCATCCACAGTCAGAAAGCAGAGAGAGATGGACGCTGGCGCTCAGCTATTGCCATTCTTTCTTGAACCTGATGTAAGGGTCCAAAAATCACTGAAGGAAGGCCCTAGACAAAGATGGTATGTTAAAGAAAGAGTGTTTATTCTGCAGAAACAACTAGGATGTGAGGGTTAACCCTCAGGTCAAAACAGTGACCTGAAGTGGAAACCTCTCTTTTTTGTTGTTGTTGTTTTTGTTTTGGGCTTTTTTTGGGGGGGGGAGTTAATTATGCCAAATGGTGTTTTTCTGGGGCACACAGGTGAAAGGATAGGACATGTGATGAAGGAGTATAAACATGACCCCAGAGACAGTGGGAGACGAGCACTGAGCTTTGGGTTGGTTTTGCTCCACCTCGCTATTCTTTGCTAACGACAGACAGGTATTGGTTCACCTTACACAGCATTGCTGAACTCAGCTCGTAACACCAACATTGAGAGAAACAGGAACTGCTCAAGGTTCCTGCAGCAACTTATCACTTCCACAGCCTTGCCTGGGACTAGTTGGTGAAACTGGCTGCTTCTTCAGGAGTAGTCTGTAGCAGCTGGTTTGTGTCTGATATCTGTCTGCTGAAAGGACTGGACTGTAGCTGCTGGTTTGTGTGTGGTGTCTGCCTCCTAGAGGACTGGTCTGCAGCTGCTGGGTTATATTTGGTGTTTGCTACAGGACTGAACTGCTGAGAAAGAAGATTGAACTCTCCCCCAAGGAATGATTGCTGAGCAGGTCCACTTCCCCCATATGCTAAAAGCTTTTCTCTTCCGCTACCTCTACTGGGAAGTGAGCTAGAAGAGAGATTGAACCCATATTTAAAGTAGGTTGCAAGAAATTTATGCCTACACTGACCCCAGACAAAGGCATGCAGGCCTTCTTATAGGAAACCAAGTAAGCTCTCTAGAAGGATTAGGTGATCTAAACTTTCATTGGTGGATACTAGAGGGTCCCAGGTTGTCAGTGGTCAGCATTCCCATGTCATGGCTGTTTAACCATAGGGTGAGACCGGGCAGCCCAGCACAGATGGCCTGTTCTGAGATAAGGTATTTCCCCATTTGTGTGGTTATCCCCAGGCTGTTCTTTGGGAGGGGGTTTTATGACCTTGTTTCTGGATTTAAATGGTCTATTCCTGGAACTGGTGCCTTATGGCCTAGTTCCTGGGACTATGAGTCTGTTCCTGAAGCTGGTGCTTTGAGTACTTCTTTTTGAAATCAGGCCTGCTCCTTAAATGGAGACAAATGGGGTTTCTTTTGTCCTTTCACCACCAGCTGATAAATAAAGACACAGAGATTTATTATTATTTATAAAGGCTTGCGTCTGCCTCCTCATTCATACAAATCAATTAACCTGACTATCCCAGTCTACGTTACTTCCTCCCTCCTGTCTGGTATGTCCCTCCTCCTCTGTGTCACGATGGTGAATCTTTAGGCCCCGGATTCTTCCTGTAGTCTGCATCGCTCTCCGGAAGTCCTGCCTTAGCTATTGGCTGTCAAATCTTTATCCAACCAATCAAAAGTGAGGAAGATGTACCTTTACAAAATACCGAGGCAGGTGATGAGCATAAGTCCAGCCATTGTCACCAACATTTGAATGACACAGAGACAACCTCCACAGGGTGTCCCAGAATGTTACCCTGATGCTCATCTTCCTCCCCCCTTTTTACTCAGAGCCTGCAGCCCAAGAATGGTGATTTCCCTTCTCTGTTAACTTAACCTAGAGAATCCCTCTATAAAGAACCTGGAATGCGAGACACACCCACAGATTTGTTTCCAAGATGATTCTAAATCCCACCAAGTTAGCAACCAAGATGTAATAATAAATTGTCAGAAATCTCTGTCTTACACACACACACACACACACACACACACACACACGTGCTCGTGTTGACATTGATTCCAGAACTCTCTAGACTCACTCCTTTGGACAGGACAGTCACTGACTGCCCAGAGACTACAGGGTTCCACCATGGATCAGGATCCATTCAGGTGACAGTCACCTTCAGGGCAGCCCCTCATCCCCCACCCCAAAGGGTGGGTGGTCTGCTCTCCTGAATCTGTTTAGCAGAGTAAGTTGTGTCAAGGATGTAGCTCAGTTGCTGGGGTGCTGTGGAGCCCAAGTTCCATCCCAGCACTGCATAAATGGGGCCCTACATTTATTGTGTCTGCTTAGCCTCTGGCACCTTGGAAACCCTTGGAAAGGTTACATTGAGCGGATTGGAGATCATGTGCCCTCTAGTGGATGCCACAAGAAATACACCTCTTGGCTTGAAAGTTGTCACCTGTTTCTACACCAACCAAATTGTCTTCCAGATCATCAGAACAGTTTTCACTTCCCCCTCTTCAGAGGCAGAGAAGTGTCACCTGCAGCCGTTGGCCGTTGGCCGTGTGATGTTCAGAGAGGTTCTCTGGGCTCAGTCACCAAGTTCCTTGAGGACAGCTGAATGAGTGGGAATCTCAGGTGCGACACTTACTTCTAAAGATCTGGCAGGTTGCTTTTACTTACACTTACTAATGTTTCTGTCTCACGCTTACTAACAGTATCTGTTAGATTTAAACAAGGGGCTGATCAGGCCCCGCAGTACCCCGTGGAGAGCCTATCTGTGAATCTGTAGCAGCTCTTCAGTATTCAGCACCAGGACCCTAGAAAAGAATTGCTAAATTCCAGACCAGATTGCTCAAGTTAATTCCACCTGCAAGCCTCCTGTTCCCCACACCCCCTACTTCCCTCACCTGTTCCCGCAGTCTGGGGTTCCTGCTGCTATGGACTCCTGCCCACCCTAGATCCCCCAGCCCCCATCCATTCTCATTGTCCATTCTGGGATCCCTGCTGTCAGAGAGAGGGGCGGTCTTCTGAGAGCTTGTGAGTCTGCCTAGCAGAGAATCCGTGTAACTCTTAGTGCTGAAGGCATGGGAGTGCACACCTTTAACCTTGGCAGTCAAGAGACAGGACCAGGCAAAAGTCTTTGACTTAAAGCCTGTCTGGTCTCCACGGGTTCCAGGCAAACAAAAGCTAAACAGTGCGACCCTGTCTCGAAAACAAACAACAACAAAAGCAAGCAATAAACAAAGTGGAAGGCACCTGAGTGAACCATAGCACAGAGAAACTAACGAACTAGAACACTCCTTGGGTAGAAGACAAAAATGGTTTACTGGTGCTCAAACAGCCAAGGCCACCTTTTGTGTGGTGGGGAGCGAGAGAAGTACATAGTGGCAGAAAAGCAGGCAGGTTTAAGACAGTCTGTGGTTCAGCATTCTGAGTCCAGGTACCGAGCTGAAAAGAGGAGTCTGGACCAGGACTGGTTGGGCGTTCCAGGGTGTGGGGGTGGGGAGGCAGGGTTGAGGAGAGGGGGGATTCTCTGAGGATCTTAGTGTTACAGCTCTTGTAGACAGTACTCAAGGAAACAGCTTCCATAGCTAATCTATGGTGAAACAGCTTGGGGGCATACACTGTATTCAGGGTTGACAGGGCTATATGAGAACCTTGGAGAGTGGGAAGGAGTTTTCAGGGTGAACTTGTCATTGGCTAGAACTTAATATACTGGGAACGCCTCATTTGCTTAGAGAGGAGCTCCAGGAATCCAAGGTTCTTGCTGGGCAGATCAGGGGCAACTGGACTTGTAGGTTTGTCAAGGACTACATGACCTTCCTCAGGTAGATGTTGTGGGTTCAGGCTCCCCAGATTAGGTCAATCAGAGAAGAGGAAGTCCTGCCAGAAAAGGGAATCCTCCATTTTGTCTCAAGTTCAGAGGTGCTATCCGGACATGGTAGACTGAGACCTTAAATAGCGGTGTTTCCCAACAACGGTCACCAGGTTGGGGATCTGAGCCGATACAAGTTAGGAACTGGGTGTCCTTGCCCAAGGTAGTTGATCTTTAAAGGGAAGGTCAGGAGAGGTTCTGTGACAGGGCAAGATGGTCCAGAGGTTCCTCCATCTTTTATCCTTGCTATGGCCACTTTAGGTTTAACTAGATCTTGACCTCCTTGACGAAAAAAACCCACGGAAAAATTACCCAACTCCATTCTAGGAACCTGAAATCAAGATGTCCCAGAAAACGTATCTCAGGTTCTGTTAAACTGCCTGGTGTGCAAACCTCCCTGTCCAGCTGACTGTTCATCTCAGCTTTCACTGAATTACTTGCTTCTGTAAAAACTTCTCCCAGAAGCTGTCAATCAAGATGCCAGGATGTAGTTTGTTTGTTCATTTGTTCGTGTGTTTGTTTGTTATCTTTTAAACCCTTACTCTGAACACTCAGCACTACACTTGGGTCGAGAATACTTGAGTGTAGTCCCAGCCAGCTGGAATAAAGACTCTCTGGTGCGCTCCTAGTAACAGGAGAATAGGAGCCACCGTAGGAGATGTGCTTCTCTTTTAAACAGAAACCCATCTTTAGGTTTGTTTATCTGATAACAATCCTGTTTACTGTGCCACAGTCCTTCTGTTTAGGACAATGTCACCAACACTGCTATGTATGAGGTGTAGAGTATGTGTGTGTGAACAACTACATCTGAGGTTGACCTTTGACTCTTGTCTCCATGAACATGCACACACAAACACACAGGGTAAGAAACAGGCTAGGGTGGAGCAAAAGTATGCCCAGCCTTGAGCTGCTCAGCTAGGACGCTAGACCCTCTTTCTCAGAAAGTGCGAGCCTTTAAAGGGTCTTATTGTACGTTAGGCTTGCCCAGATTCTTTGGGGCTTTGGAGATGGCTCAGCAAGTAGAGAGCACTTGCCATGCAAGTGTGAGGACCGGAGTTGAGCTTCCCAGAAGCCATGCCAAAGCCCGGTGGACATGGTAGCCTGCCTGTAACCCATTCCATGACAGGTATAGACAAGGCTTCTCAGAACAACATGGCTTACTAGACAACCAGACTGGCAATCTGATTTAGTGGCAGACCTTGCCTCAAAAAACAGGCAAAGAGTATCTGAGGAGTACACCCACCTTAATCATTGGCATGCACACATGCACATCCACACACATATAAACATGCATTCATATACATATGCACATAACACATACATACACACATCTTAAAAAGCAAAACCTTGAGGTACATATAGAAACTAGTCAGAGGCCTCTAGTCCCGATAACCAGCAGGGCACATCTTACACAAAGTGATAAACTAGCCGGCCTCCATCTTAGGCTTGAAAGCCATCATGTAATAAAGACAAACTAGATTCATTCCTGTTTATAATTAAATGTTTTTCAAGGGTAGGCCCATGCCCCACCTGTTACCTTAACTACAAATGGTTTTTGTACCACCTGCTCAGAGAAGCAGCAACCATGCCTTTGTTTCAAAGGTTATTGTAACCATCTGTTGCTATGACCACCTACAACCACATCTTTGTTTCTGTGACTAGCTTGTCATGTTCTGCTCCCACAGCCCCACCTATTTGCCTGCCAAATCCCCCCCTTTCCACACCTCCTGCTCCTGAATTATAAGAATCCTTACCTTACCCATGTCTGATGCTGATCTCTTGAACCCTACCTTTAGGGAGAGACAGCCCATGTACACAGATAATAAAAGCTTGCTTTAATTAATTTTGATAAATGGTTTGGGTCAGTGATTTTTCTCCTCGTATATGTGGGATTAACAAGAGACACAGACATACCCATCCTGGGTCCAGCTCAATAGACACAGGGCTTTTTTATTAAAACTTTTTGCAAATGTTAATTAAAATAATTACTGATTTTATTATGATTATGGTATCTCACGAATGTACATATGCACATCATATTTGCCCTTTCCTGTTTCCTTCCTCTCTCACTGATCCACTTCCTCTTCCTAATTACTCTCTCTTCTACAGTCATGCCTCATTGTATAACAATGAATTTCATGAGGGAGGGGTTGTTTAAAGGAGCACGGGCATCGTCTCAGAGGCTACACTACTGAAGAAAACGTCTCTTTGTCTCCTCAGCACCCATTAACTTGTCCATAGATTCTTCCAGAGGGTGAGACCTTCTGAGGATCTCTCAGCTCCGTGACAGACGTTGACCTATCCAATCACCTGGTCAGGAGTCTGCTGTCGTGGCACAGACTTTACCGTTTAGTGTAGAGAGATGCAACAGAGAGTTCGGTTGTCTTGACACCTGGACCACCAGCTAGCCAATGACCACCATCATCTCTACACCCTGTTTCAGGGCCTTGTATTGGCTGGCCATCCATTGCTCCTTATACCTCATGTTGGTAGGCTGTGGATTAGTCCCTTCCACAGCTAACAGTGTGCCTAACATGACCAGAACAACAGTCTGGTCTAAGAGTTCTCTCCCTACCCCTGGGGCATAGCTAAGGGTGCAAAGAGCTTTACT